>NW_027530007.1:747263-751685 GCF_008692635.1 Crocuta crocuta | reverse complement strand
GATTCTGTGTCTCCCTCTCTCTCTGACCCTCCCCTGCTCACGCTACCTGTCTCTTTCTCAGAAATAAATTTTAAAAAAAACATTAAAAAAAAATAATAAAAATTAAAAAAATTAAAAAAAATTTTTTTCATTGCAATATCTTTATTGGTGTTATCTTTAATTATAACAGTAATGCATGCTTGATTTGAAGAACATTCCGAATAGTTGAAAGTTTCATCCCTCTCTCCATGGAAACCCCTTCCTTGAAGTAGTTTCATGGGTATTTGCATGGAATTTTTGATGACAGAGAAAAATGGTTATGACAATGTTAAATGGGGAAGAAAAAGAATAAAAATAGCGTGGAAGATACGTTTCATGCACGTGAAACAGCAGAGAAGGAAAAATATGATCCTCAACGACTTGGCACTATGGAACCGCTCACTTGGATATGGTTAAGATCATAAGGTTTATGTTTGGCGTATTTTACTCCTATTAAAAATTAAATATTTCATTCAAAAAATGCTAAAGTAAGCAGATAGTGCTCATCTCTGGAGTGGTGGAATTCAAGTTGGCTATTTTCTTCTCTGTTCCCTCCATCTCCCACCTTCCACTACAGCAGTGTACTGTTTTTGTTCTCGTTCATAAATTCACCAAATGTGCTTAAAATAATTATTCCAGGGGCGCCTGNTTACGGGTGGGAAACCGAGGCACCGCGGGAGGGCACACAGCGGGAAAGGCGCACATCCTGCATGGATGCCCTTGATGCTCCTGCAGGGCCCCCAGAGGCTTGCATGTTAGAATCAGAAAGTCCCTCAGACATCACTCGCTCACGGGGAAACTGAGGTCCGGAGACGGGGAGCGGCATGGCCTCCTCCTGTCCCTGAGCCTCCCCCCCGCGCCTTGCTCTCCTCGCTTTCCAGGCTTCCTCTTATGGTGCCATCAGAAGGAATGGGCCAGGCAGGAGAGGGGGGGCCGGGGAGAGGCCCCCCAGGCCATGCTGAGGACTCAGAGGAGGGGGACGCCCCCCCAGGCCTGGGGCTCCCATGTTGCAGACACACCCAGGGTGGCCTCGCTGGACACCCAGCCGCAGAGAGCCTGGCTCCGCAGGTAGGGGGAAGTGGAGGACCGTGGAGTGGGGGCCCCTGTCCAGGAGGCAGAGGGTGGGACGCAGCTGGGAGGTACCCTTTGAGTGCGTTCTGGACTCCTGGTATCAAGAAGCGGTGATAAAAATAAGAAATGAAGGGGCGCCTGGCGGGGCTCAGTCGGTTTAAGCATCTGACTTTGGCTCAGGTCATGATCTCATGGCTTGTGAGTTCAAGCCCCGCATCAGCCTCTGTGCTGACAGCTCAGAGCCTGGAACCTGCTTTGGATTCTGTGTCTCCTCTCTCTCCGCCCCTCCCCTGCTTGCACTCTGTCTCTCTCTCAAAAATAAATGAACATTTAAAAACATTTTTAATAAAATAGATTAGATACTAAACGCTAGGGTCTCCATCACCCACCTTCAAGAAAATCGCCTCCTAAAAACTCACTTCATCTGTACCCCAACTGCTTCCCCCTAACATTATTTTAAAGCAGGTGCCTCACATCCTACCATTTCATCCATAAATACCTCTGCAGCATCTCCAGAAGATGGGGCCTCTTTTCAATGACATAACCACAATGCCATGATCACGCCTAAAAACGGACAATAATTCCTTAACACCAGCAAATATCTGGTCAGCATTCAAATGTCCGACTGTTTTTTATGCTCTCTTATAGTTTGTTCAAATTGGGTTCTAAATAAAGTCCACATGTTACAATCTTTGAAAACAATTCCAAAATGGGAAATGCAGAATATTTTGAGGGATGGTCACTCACCAGAATATGTGTCCAGCTTCCTAAATGACAACCCAGAAGAGTCTGACATTCATTCATTCAAACACCAAAACTTGGTACTATGTTTTTAAAGAATCAGTTTCTTTTATTCATATTATACCCAAATAGTGCTGGATCAGTGGAGAATTTTTTTTTCTGACAGTCCACAGACTACTTACAGAAAATACTACTTGTTGAAATAATAAATTTAATATTTTCCCTTTGGAGAACTTGAAGAAATTAAAACAGATGTTGGGGGGCGCCTGGGTGGCTCAGTTGGCTAAGCATCCAACTTCGGCTCGGGTCATGATCTCACAGTTTGTGGGTTCGAGCCCCGTGCTGGGCTCCACACTGACAGTGCAGAGCCTGTTTGGGATTTGCTCTCTCACTCTCTCTCTGCCCCTCCCCAACTTGTGCTTTTTCTCTCTCTTTAAATAAATAAACTTTAAAAATAAAATAAATGTTTAGCATTTGCAATTTTAATTAGATTCACTTAAAATATCTGTTGCCTTCAAAAAAAATAAGGAAAGTCAACATGTTAAAAGTTGGTTGACAAGTCGTTAAATCTTTTTTTGTTGTTGTTTTCTTTTTTAGAGAGAGAGAAAGAGAGAGAGAGAGAGAGAGAGAGAGCGAGTGCTCATGCAGCAGGAGCGTCAGAGAGCGAGGGAGGGGGAGGATCTTTAGCAGGCTTCACGTTCATCATGGAGCCTGACTCGGGGCTCGATCCCACAACCCTGCAAACATGACCTCAGACGAAATCCAGAGTCACATGCTTAACAGACTGAGCCACCCAGGTGCCCCTCATTATGGGGTCCCTTCTGGTTTCTTTCTTTGCAATTTACCTGTTGAGGAAACCAGGTCACTGGTCGGATAGAGTTTCCCCATCAATGTCTACATCCTGCTGACTGCATCCGCGGTGCACTTTTCTTTTCTTTTTTTTTTTTAATGTTTTATTTATTTCTAGGAGAGAGAGAGAGACAGCATGAGCAGGGGAGGGTCAGAGAGAGAGGGAGTCACAGACTCTGAAACAGGCTCCAGGCTCTGAGCTGGCAGTCAGCACAGAGCCCGACGCGGGGCTCGAACCCACGAACCGCGAGATCATGACCTGAGCTGAAGTCGGACGCTTAACCGACTGAGCCACCCAGGCGCCCCTCTTTTTTAATATATATGTGTTTTAAGTTTGTTTGATTGTTTATTTAGAGAGAGCGAGAGAACTCAAGGGGCAGAGAGAGAGAGAGACCGAGAGTCCCAAGCAGATTCCACAGTTAGTGAGGAGCCCAATGTGGGGCTCAAACCCACAACCTGCAAGGTCGCGACCTGAGCCAGAATCAGGAGTTGGATGCTTAACGACTGGGCCACCCCGGCATTCCCCCCCGGCCCCCTGCGAAGTGCAGTTTTCCATGAGAACTTTGAGTGAAGGTTGCTAGACGGGGGCTCCGCGGAGACGTGGGGCTGAGCGCCCGGCCGGTTGGTTGAGGGAGAGCCGGCAGGCGAGGGGGCAGCTCTGGCAAAGGCATGTGACGGGGGCGCACGAGCAACACGAAGGACAGCAGCTCCAGCTGGAGCCCCGGGGCCCAGGACGGGGGTCGGGTGGTTTAAGGTGAAGGTGGAACGGGGTCCCGGGGCCCTGTAAGCCCCCAGGGTGGCTGACATTTCGTCCTCAGGGCACGGGGGCAGTCACTGGAGGATTTCAGCAGGGGCGAGGTGACTGCACTTGAGATTCGAAAAGACCACTCTGGCTACAGAGCTGTGACTCCCTGGAGGCGCCAAGGGCAGATCTGGGCTGCTCAGGCCACCGGGCGCCCTGAGGGGAGGGTGTGGCCGCCTGGGCAGGTGGAGCTGCCCCATTTTACACACGGGAAGCCTGAGGCTCCTAGGTGAGGCAGCAGGTGGCTGTCGCCGCCGTGGTTGCTATTAGTGCCAGCACCTTCTCTCGGCTCCCCAGGTGGTTTGGGGCCTGGCAGCAGTTCGTGCAAAGAGGGGCCCAGTACCGGGACCGCCTGGCTCACCGCCGGGCAGGGACCCTGAGGATGTGTCTGCAGCAGTGGGTGCGGATGGAGCAGCTCCAGGCCTCAGATGGGGCGAAGGTGACCCGGCTGTCCCTCTGCTGGCAGAAGGCGGGTGAGCACGCGCGCCGGGCGGAGGGGCCCCCTCGCCCTCCCACCCCGGCAAACAGTGTCTGTGATGGGCCCCAGTTGAATCGATGGCTTCTTGGGAGGGGGGATGGCGAAACAGAGGCTTTCTGGGGGGCACAGTCTGACGGGCCCGGGAGGGTCCAGGTGGGGTCCCTGGAGTGCGCAGGCTTTGGCTGGGCCCCGTCCTCACCCCCAGTCGTGAGCCGCTCTAGGCAAGGGACTGTGTCCCGTCTTCTACCAGAGCGGGATGTAGTCCCTGCTCTCAGGAAGCTCCTGGTCTGGGGGACACACAGACCTTGTCCCCCACCCCCAAGTCTGGCAGCGAAGATGGGGCCTCTGAGGGGTCTTGGAGGGGAGGATTTGGAGGCAGTGAGAGGGGGCCGTGCCTGGGAGGGGAAGGGTCCTCAGGAGGGGTGGGTGGGGGTGAGGCAGAAGCTTCTGTGACTGCCTGGGG
>NW_027530007.1:734689-747105 GCF_008692635.1 Crocuta crocuta | reverse complement strand
GTGACTGCGTGGGTTCCACCAACGGCTGCGGGTGGAAGGGGGTCCCTGGGACGTGGCTGATTCATCCCTTGACTGCTCCTCGGGGACGCGGCTCTCTGCAGCCCAGCCCCCCGAGTGGCCACAGCGCGAGGCCTGGGGGCGATGGCCCGCGAGCAAGGCTGCGGCTCCCTGCAGGAGGCCTGCCGGAGACTGGCCCTCCGCCGGGCGCTGCCGCTCTGGAGGACGCGGCTGTCCCAGCGCCAGAGGGCTGAGTAGGTGTCCCCACGGGCCTGGGGCCTGGGGCGGGGCCTGGGAGCGCGTCGGGCGTGGGCACGTGAGCAGCGCTCGGCACTGGCAGGAGCGCCCCCTAGGGGACAGGCCAGGCCCTGCTCTGCCCCGGGGCACAGCGTGGCACCCAGCTGGTGTGGAGCTGGGGGAGGTGGCCCAGGGACCTGGAGACCGTGAGGGAGCGCAGAGTTGTAGGAGCCACGGGACAGCCGGGACACACACACAGGCTTCTCCCCGGGGTGGCTGGAACCTGATGGAGGGGTCAGTTTCTAGCCCGTCTGCCGGCTGGGTGGGAGCCCCCTGGTGGCAGGAACCGTGTCCGTCCCACCGCTGTCTCCCAGTGCCTGGCAAGCGTCTGGCATGTCAGAGGCATGGAGTAAATACTGTAAGTGGAGAAGTGCCCCATCTGCCTCATTATACGGCCAGAGAAACTGAGGCTCAGACAGTCGCACAGCTTGCTCTAAATCACGCTGTGAAATAGGAGCAGGAAGGTCCCCGTTGCTTTTCCACAAGACAGTCATTGCTGGGATTCAGAGTCCCGGTGACAGCTGTGGGTGACGGGTGGGAGTTGGGGGTCAGGAGGGGCCGGCTGCATTGATGATATGTCAAGCGGGATGTAAACCAACAGTTGTAGGGATAAGAATTCCGTCACTGAACGCCACATACCTAGCATCCATTATCCCACACCCACTTGGTCCACTTGGACCCTCAGTCTCTTTTAATGTACCCCTAGAACTCTCAGGAAAGTCAGTTCACCACGATCTCCCAGAACATAGCTTTCCCTCCTCCAGTCCATCCTCTACCCTTTGGGCATCAGGGGACACTCAATATCTATCTAGACTACCCCATGACCTAGAATGAGTATTTAGGGGTGCCTGGGTAGCTCAGTTGGTTAAGCATCCGACTCTTGATTTCGGCTCAGATCTCTCTGAGTTCAAGCCCTGTGTCGAGCTCTGTGCCGACGGCTCTGTGCCATCAATCTCTCTGTGCTTCTTGCCTGTTTGCCCATGTCTTCTCTCTCTCTCCCCCTCTCTCTTTTTCTCTCTCTTTTTTTTATAGAGTTAGTCATAGCATTAATCTTTTATTTTATTTATTTTTGAGAGAGAGAGAGAGAGGCAGCGTGAGCAGGGGAGGGTCAGAGAGAGAGGGAGACAGGATTTGAAACAGGCTCCAGGCTCTGAGCTGTCAGCACAGGGCCCGATGCGGGGCTCAAACCCATGAACCGTGAGATCATGACCTGAGCTGAAGTCGGACGCTTAATAGACTGAGCCACCCAGCCGCCCCTTCCCTCTCTCTTTCTCAAAAATAAATAAATAAACATTAAAATAATTTGTAGAAAAGAAAAAAAATGAAATGAGCATTTGGATCCCACGTCTTCCACTATATGGAGTTTGGGGAAGTGACCTTCTGCCAGGCCTCAGTTTCCCTATCTTTATCACTGAGCAGAGGCAGAAGCAGTTATGCCTGTGTTCTCTGGAGTCTGGGGCCTGGCTCCATCCCCGTCAGGAGTGTGGCAAGGACCAGCCGCGGGCGCCACGCAGGGGTAGCACTGCTCTCGGCCTGAGATGCTCACGGGAAAGTCAGGAAGCCCGGGCCACACCTGGACTGTGAAGTCTGTACCTCTGGGGGCGGGGTCCCGGTGGGCGTCAGTGCTTCTCAGAGCCCCCAAGAGTCCCAGGGGCAGCCGGCGGGAGAGACGGTGCTCTGGCCTGGTGTTGGCACGCGGTGGCTCCCTTCCGGCCCAGCTCTTCGGCGGGCACAGCCCCGTCAGCCAGGGGTTCAGCTGGGGCCCAGGGACTTACCTGCCCCTTCCTGTAGCTCCTTCCTCCAGGGTGTGCGGCCTGATTCGGTGTGTCCTGAAGGGGTGGCATCTGAGGGCATGGCATCCGGGCACCCCATCAGGCAGTGCCAGGAGCACCTTGGCCGTGGAGCNTTCCCTTTGGGGGTCTGCATCCCAGAGGGCTTCCATCTCACACCCCCAGACTCTGGTCCTCTGGACGTCTCCTGCCCTCTTAGCCTGTCCTGCTGAGCGGGAAGGGGGCTTGAGGCACTCCACGGGCTGGTTGTTTCTCCCGGAGACTTCCTAGCTGTGGCTCATTCATTTATTCACTCATAGCGTGATGCGTAATTAAGGGTCGGTCGGCCAGGGTTCTAATCGCAGCTTTGCTCCTTGCTGGCTGGCTGTGTGATCTTGGGCAAGTTGCTTAACCTCTCTGAACCTCCGTCTCTCCATTTGTGTAGGGATAGTAATAGTACCCCGATGGGAATCAACAAGGTAGGGGCATGTAAGCTAGCACAGTACCTGGCACACAGCAGTGTTCACCCCCAGTGGCTGAGCGCAGGACTTGGCAATGGGGTCCGGGATCCCATTTTTATCCCTAGCACCTGTCACTGTGACATTCGAGCCGTCCAGCCCCCAGCAGCCCGCGCTCCCCCAGGATAGGAACAGAGAGAAGAGTCACCTGAAGGTCCTGAGGGAGGGCAGGGCTGGGAGAGCCTCGGGTGGCCGTGACCATCCTCAGGGTGGACGCTCCCCTTCCTAGCATCCTTCTCGGCTGGAGCCACTGGGCAACAGCCCAGGGGGCCCAGGGAGAGCTGGCTGTCGGCTGGGCCTGGGATCGGAGCTGCAGGGCCGCACTGGGCGTGTGGCGGCGGCGGCTGGCGCAGAGGCTGAAGGCAGGGCGGTGGGCCCGGACCCGGGATCGCACACTGGTTCGAGGCGCCCTGCACCGCTGGCACGCCCGCTGGCAGAGTGAGTCAGGGCCCGGGTCCAGGTCAGCAAGGGCGAGGGGAGGGCCGGGGCTCATCAGGGAGACCCAGGATTTTATGTCCTCCAGCACGGAGTCCAGGGATGGGACGTCCTCGGAGCCCACCTGGGATGGGGAAGGGACAGAGCACGGGGGGCATAGACACTGTGAACACTTCCCTGCCATCCCCCAGCTGCGTGGACCTTACAGAAGCCCCTTAACCTCTCCGGATCTCAGCTTACTTATCTGTAAAATGGGAATCATAGTAGCAACCTCCTCAGAGGCGATTGTGGGGATTCTGTGAGACCATCCAGGCGCAGTGTTTGGCTCAGAACCCACCTTCTAGTGGGTTCTTCTCATCTTCTTCATCCTCATCTTCATTATCCTCACCTGGCCTTCCGGAGTCATGGGGTCTGAGCACTGAGTTATGGTGCCCTCAGAGCCCAGCGTGGGAGGTGGGGATTGTTGGGGTTTAACAGATGGACCCCCACATGGCTCCCCGGCCCCCCCTTTGTTTAAAGGGAACTCTGCCGGATGTGGGGCCTGAACTCAACAACCCCGAGATCAACAGTCATGTGTTCCATTGACTGGAAGGGAATGGAACCTCTCCAGCAGGTGGAATGCACCCACCGAATAAAAACTTCCTCCCCCTAATGACTGTTGAAGTAAAGGAAGTCCTATTCTATTAAAAAAAATTTTTTTATCATTGAGAGGCAGAGACAGAGCATGATCATGGGAGGGGCAGAGAGAGAGGGAGACGCTGAATCCCAAGTAGGCTCCAGGCTGTGAGCTGTCGGCACAGTGCCTGACACGGGGCTCGAACCCACGAACCACGAGATCATGACCTGAGCTGAAGTTGGACGCTTAACCAACTGAGCCACCCAGGTGCCCCATAACCAAAGCATTTAAACCCCAATGGTTAGGGAGCCTCTTCTGTCTGCACTTGGCTGAGGAGGGTCCCACAGTCACCCAGGGCCAGAGGGGGCAAGGCTGGGCTGAGCACCCCGTGGCATCAGCCTCTGTCTGGCCACAGAGCAGCAGCTACTCCAGGAAAAGTACCAGCGGTGGGTGCAGCTCCACCTCCAGGGCCTGAGGAGGTCCGTGTTCCAGAACTGGTGGCGGGCGGTAGCTCGTCGGAGATGCACAGCGGCCCCGCCAGAGCAGAGGTGGGTGACCCTGGCGGCTGGGGGATGAGGAGGGTCACACCATCTCTGGGAGGAGCAGGGAGAGCCCAGGGGACCTAATGAAGGAGGCAAAGAGCCATGACCACGGACCTTCCATTACCTGCTTTGTTCGAGTGGTGGGGGGTGGCAAACCTTTAACCCCACCCGATGCCCGGATGAGCCCCAGGACTGGGTCAGTCTTCCGGTTTCAGGGGACACGGTAAAGATGGGGGGAGCCAACTCCCCAAACAGCCACCGTAACGTGTGCTCCAATAGCATGTGTTGTTTGAACACAGGCAAGTTCTCTATGCAGTTGCCGAAAGAGTGAAATCTTAAGCAGATGTTCTAGTAAAATGCATATACTTCATTCGTGCATATTTAAGAATTTTTTTAATGTTTTTTTAAAATTTATTTCTGAGAGAGAGAGAGAGAGAGAGAGAGAGAGAGAGAGAGACAGCGTGAGCAGGGGAGGGTCAGAGAGAGAGGGAGACACAGAATCTGAAACAGGCTCCAGGCCCTGAGCTAGCTGTCAGCACAGAGCCCGATGTGGGGCTCAAACCCACAAACTGTGAGATCATGAGCTGAGCCAAAGTCGGACGCTCAACCGACTGAGCCACCCAGGTGCCCCAATTCGTGTGTGTTTAAAAGCAGAGCAGGCAGATGATGCCTCTTCCTATTGTTCAGTCTCAAATACACCGACGTCCACGGGGTCCCCACCTGGGGCAGCCGGCCACTGACTCCTGGGCTCTCTCCTCTGAACAGTGCACGCTGTTTTTCTGGCTCCTCCGGAGTGGGCGCTGTGCTCCCCGACCTCCTGCCGCAGAGTGGGCTTGAGAGGGGAGACTGGGTCTGGCTGCTCCCCCGATTGCACTGGCACCCGATCCCACACCCCCCTGGAGGGCATCTGCCGCCAAGTCGCCGACTTGTGCGGGCTCTTTCACGAAAGCTAACACTTCGACCTGTTACACATGGGTCCTTGCGTTTTTAAGGCACAGGGTTGTGTATGCAAAACCATGTATAACCGCTGACATTCTGGGGGAGGGGGTTGCGGGTGCGATTCTGAATTGTGACTTTTGGCTCTGAAAGCCCGCAGGGCTCCTCCTCTGCTCCTGTTTGCAGCCATTTCCAGGCCCCACGTGGAGTTGCGAGAGACGGTGTTCCCAGCCACCCGAGCCTTTCAGGATGGCCTGAGAGAGGCCCCGGGGACCACAGTTTCTGTGTGGCGGGAGGCAGGAGCAGCCAAAGCCCGGGCTCGGGAGCAGCACATGCCCTCGGTCCCCATGGCCCACTGGAGAAGCTGTGTGCAGGGGGGCCGGGCGGTGGTGCCGCAGAGGCGGCGAGTGGCCCTGGGCTGGACATGGTGGGTGCAGGAGTCCTGTCTACACCGAGTCAGCAGAGCCCACGCTGCCCAGAAGCTGAGTGCCAGGTGGGTGCCCGTGGCCCGAGGGCGGCCCCACACTGGGCTTCCAGCAGGGTGTGCTTTTGAGGTCTTGAGCTTGTTTTTGGCAGAGGTGGAAGGTATTTGGTGGCTGGTGACGCGGCTTCGGAGGCTGGGGCCACTGGGGCCGGTGCTGGGGTCAAGTTCCAGACCTGCGCTTCCCAGCAGGGTGACCCCTGTTTGGGTGAGTCTCTAGCTTGAAAGGTCAAAGGACGGGAAGAGGCCTCCCTTAGAGAGATACTGCATGCAAACGCTCAGCCCTGGGGTCAGAAACACAGCAGGTGCTCAACAGACAGTGCTCCTTCTAGTGAGGGAGGGGGAGGCGAAGTGTAGCCGCAGGACTACCCACTCTCCGTCGCCTCAACAGGGCGCTTGACCCGGGTGTGTGATGTTCTGTGCTTTCTGTGCCTGTTTGGATTTCCCCAGAAGAGGGATGAGGGGAGGGGCACGGGCAGGGGCTTGGCCTGGGGCAGGGGAGGGCTCCCTACAGCCCCCCACAGACGCGGGCTCCTGCCTCCCTCCCAGGGTCCTGGAGGCCCGGGCCCAGGCAGCAGCCAGGGGCCGTGTCCAGCGAGCCGCCATCACCCAGTTCCGGCAGGCTGCGTCCCGACGCCTCGCATGGACCCGCCGGGCCCAGTGGCGGCCGCTCTGCTCCGTGGGTGGTCGGAACCACGTGGGGCAGGGGCCCGGGGGGCCTGCACGGTTGACCGCAGGCAGCAGCCCGGGGTGGCCAGCAGAGGGCGCCTCCAAGCACTGCCGGACCCTCCAGCCCAGGGGAAGCAGGTGAGGCGGCCTAGGCGGGGGTGGGAGGTCCAAAAATGACCTGAGGGCCAGTGGCCTCAGAAAAAGCTTGTTTCAGCCCACGGTGGCAAGCGTGGCTGGATGCTTAGCCGGGGGGCCCGCTGGCCTTGGGGACAACAGCCCTACCCAGTTCTAGGACAGTTTCCTGGCTCTGGAAGACTGCCATCTTTGGGCCCATCAGCAAACATTTGCTGAGCACCTACCAAGGGCCCACCCAGTGCGGATCTGCCCCAAAGACAAATGCTGTGGTCACCATCTGCCAGGGAGACACCTAAACTCATCTGTGTCATGGTGCAACCCAGGATCTAGATAGGTACAGGGGGCCAGGAGCAGTTAGCAAGTCTTTTTTATTCCTTATTGGAAAAAGTAAACCTGGGCAATGCAGGGAAATCAGCAAATATATATGGGGAAAAAATGTTTCTTTCATAACCCTCTCCACCCAAAGGAGTGACCAAAGGAGTGACTGACTAACCCTCTCCACCCAGAGGAGTCACTCTCTGGATCAGCTGGGGCTGGGCGCCTGGCTGGCTCAGTCGGTAGAGCACGTGACTCTTGATCTCAGGGTTGTGAGTTTGAGCCCCACATTGGCTGTCGAGATTACTTAAAAATAAAAAAATCTTGGGGCACCTGGGTGGCTCAGTCGGTGTGGCGTCCAGCTCTTGATTTGGGCTCAGGTCATGATCTCACGGTTTGTGAGATGGAGCCCCACTCTGTGCTGACAGCGCAGAGCCTGCCTGGGAGTCTCTCTTTCTGTCTCTTTCTGCCCCTCCCTAGGTTGCACACGTGTACTCTCTCTCTCTCAAAATAAATGCATATAGCATTTAAAATTTTTTTTATTTTAAAAATACTTAAAAGAAAAAATAAGCAGTTCTGACACGAGCAAATGGTGACCAGAGCTTGAGGACAAACAGGACTGGTTCAAGGCCACAGGGAAAGCCAGGGACATGGAGGGACAGGGCACAGCGGTGTCAGAGTTACTGGCAGGCCACCCACTCTTCCTAAAAAGGAACTGGAATCCTCAAGAACCCTGTTTCAGAATGCCAGGAAGCACAGAATACACTCTAGAAAGATTCCAAGAAAAAAGATTAAGTTGTTTTTTTAAATGGACGAAGGGGCTAGCTTTGGTTATTTGCAGAATCCATATATTCACACGAGAAAGGCAACGGCAACAGCGGATTCTGGGGTTTCAGAGTATTTTATTTCTAGGTCTGTGTCACAAGACAATTCTATTTTTAGAGTGTGCTTAAAAATATTAACATTCTGGGGTGCCTGGGTGGCTCAGTCACTTGAGCGTCTGACTCTTGGTTTTGGCTCAGCTCCCCATTTCAAGGTTTGTGGGATCGAGCCCTGCATCGGGCTTTGCGCTGACAGTTGGGAGCCCACCTGGGATTCTCTCTCCCCTTCTCTCTCTGCCCCTCCCCTGCTTGTGTGCATACATTCTCTCTCTTCCAAAATAAATAAACATTTTGAAAAATTAAAAATATATTAACATCCTGGGGTGCCTGGGTGGCTCAGTCAGTCAGTTAAGCACCTGACTCTTGATTTCGGCCCAGGTCACGACCCCAGGGTCATGAGATGAGCCCCGTGTTGGACTCTGCACTGTGTGTGGAGCCTGCTTGGGATTCCCTCTCCCCCCTGGCTCTCTGCCCTTCCCCAATGTGTGCAAGCCTCTCTCAAAATAAACATTTAAAATAAATAAATTAACTCAGTATCATTCCATTCTTATCGGCAAAGGCAGGCAGGGATCCCGTTTGCTGGTGGAGAAACAGAGCCATAAGGAAACCAAAAGTAAATGCCGGGAATGGGACCTGGGGTGCTTGGGGGCAGGCCTGGCCTTTTTAGCACACGAACACACGCAACCAGGCAGCCCTCCCCCATCGACACGAGTAGGTATTATGTGCCATCTCCTGGCACAGAGGCCCCCGGACAGCCCTGGGCTGTAATAGAGGAGCAACTGGGCTCAGGCTCTGGAGTCATGCTGCTCTGAGGGGCCTAAGTGGGGGGACAGCCTACTCACAGGCTGTGCTGGCACTGGCACCAGCACCGGTAAGCTGTCACCAGGTGGTGGCTATTACTGGCCCGCCCTCTGCTTGAGTTTCCAGCCACGATGGGAGGACGGGGGAAGAGGCAGTGGTGTGTGCTGATGGCCACGCTAGTGCGGGGCACCTTCTCCGTCTCCCCCGAGCCTCAGGGCCACACAAGAGGAGGAGGCCCTGCTTCCGGGGCAGGAGGGGAAAAGACCCTACCAGGCCGCTTGAGTTCCAGGGGCCCAAGCCCATCGGTTCAGCTTTTCCTCTCCGGCTGTTCCCTCAGACCCACGGCTACAGGACACGGCCCAGCCCAACCCAGCAGCACGGCCGCGGGGGACAGAAGGAGCAGAGAGAAATGTCCTGGGCTCAGAGTAAGGAGGCCTTGCCCCTGGGCTCGGACATCTCACAGGCCGAGAAATCCGCTTCCGGCAACGTGGCGAATCCATTCTAGGTACTTATCTTCGTTGACCTTTTCTTTCCAGGTGACTGAGAGCCTCCCCTCTGCCGTGCCTTCCAGGTCCAGTTGCAGTGGCTGGGATGCCCCAGCCCGGCCCAGGGCCCACTCCCCAGAAGACCCGGAGGGGACCGCAGCTCTGAGGCCAGCGTTCTTGAAGGCCGAGGCGTGGCCACCGAGAGGCAGCTGGGGTAAGTTCAGCTGCCACACGACCAGGGGCTCGCCGGAGCCATGGCCGGAGCTGGGCCCGTTCTGGCCGGCGCTCATTCCTGGAGGACCCACGGCCCTGCCCTTCTATCTGGTCACGAAGGGCTCCTGGTGCCCCGGGCCATCGGGGTGCACAGCAGGGCCTTGCCCCTCCCCCGCCCCCAGGAGGAGATTCCTGCAGTGTTGGCACCTGGAGGCTCTGCTCCGCCGGCTGCAGCGGTCCCTGCAGGCCAGGTGCCTGGCAGCAACATGGCAGCAGTGGGCACATGCTCGGGGAGAGGAGCGGCTGGCACGCATGCTGGTGAGCGGGGCTGGCCCCTCCCCAGCCCTGCACTTATCTCTCCTCTCATCTCACCTCAACCCTCACCCCTAAGTGCTCTCCCCGGGGGCATCTTGGTCTGCGTGGGGCCAGGCGCTGGCATCTGCATTAACGCAACTCCCTCCCCCGACAGCCATCACAGCCCTTCTGTCCCAGTGCTGCACACTTGTAGGGGGAAGACGCGGCAGAGGGGCTGAGGGGCGGCGGCGGGCCGGCCTGGGGCCTCACCACCTGTCCCCACAGCTCAGGCAGTGGCACCTGAGGCGGGCCTGGCGCGTGTGGCGGCGGCGAGTCCTGAGGCTGCGGGCGGCTCGGCGATTACAGCAACAGGAAGGCGGCCAGGTCCTTTCCCAGGTACTGGGGGGTGCCCCCCCTCCCCGGCAGGCCTTCCCAAATGAGGGCGACACCTGGACATTGCTGAGCTGGGGGCCCCTGCATTTCCCGGGGAGGAGTCAGTTCCTTTGAGAAAACGCAGCTTGGATTGTGCTCAGCCCAGTCCTACCCTGACGCTCAGCGTGGGAACAAGGCTTGGCCACAGCACGGCTGCCATGTACGCTAGCCCACACTGGGTATGGGTCCCGGGGGGGCTGCTCCCTGATCTGTCCCACTCAGAACGCAGCAGCTTCCGAGATCGCAGCTGTTCGGAGCCTGTACATTCGGCCTGGGGCATAGCTGGCTGGCTGGCTGGCTGGCTGGCGGGGGTGGAGGGAGGGATCTCCTATTCCCTCTGGGGACAGAAGGAGCTGAAGACAAGCATTAGCTTAGCACCTACAGCACAGACCCAGGAGGGGGCCAAACAGCCTTTCCTTTCTCCTCTCTGACTCCAGGCCTTTGAGAAGTGGCGCTAACAGCTGGCAGCCAGGGGCCGGAAGAGAGGAGCCACGAGTGGCCCAGTACCCCCGTGGAAGGCGGGCATCGGGAACCCTGGGAGCATCCTGGAAGCTGCCCGAGCCCCCGTGTGGGGTGGACCCAGGGTGGACGTGGGGTGGGGCGGGGGGCCCAGCTGCAGCTGTGACTTGTTCCCAAGGAAAGAAAAACAGAGCTGAGCCTAGGCTCCGTGAGGAAGGAAGCATGCCCCACCCATCCGGGGACTGCAGGCTCAGGCCACCAGGCACTCATCCCACAGCCTGGGGACAGAGCTCTGAGGGACAATAAAACACCCTCCGTGGTCCTAGCTGCTTCTCTTGCTCAGTCTCTCCTAAAGGGTGCCCCTCTGCCTCACCCAGCCACCCTGGGGAGAAAGAGAATAGATCACCCGTGACTGTGCCTGCCCCTTCTACCATCAGGCTGCTCTTTGGACACCTATCNGTCCTCTGGTCCCTGACCCTGGGCAGTGGGGCTTGAGTGGGGGGCAGTGGGGCTGACTCTGGGGGAGCAGGGCCGGGCAGACAGCTTTGGGAATTGTAGGGGCCACGGAGCAGCTCGCAGGGAAAGGTCCCATCTGAAAGAATTAGCCAGGAAGAAATAAGTCCTGCTCAATGGAGCCTTATCTTTGCCCTTGACGGTAACGGACAGGGTATGGCTCTACAGGCCGGGGTGGGAGTCAAGGGAGGGAAGGCCGAGGGCTCCACCAAGTAGAAGGGTTCAGATGCCTTTAGTCTTTAAGAGACGCTTTCCGTCTGGAGCCCCCAGAACATAGAAACGGCTCTTTCAAAAAGCAGCCTTGTAGAAAGGTGAGAGCCCAGTGGGCTCACAGGATGCTGGCAAGGAACGCCTGCACTGTCACGTCAGGCCCAGGCCTGTCCAGAGGCCTGGGACGCAGGCAGGTGGGCAGGGCAGGTGCCACGAGCAGGTAAGTGCCCAGCAGCCAACATTTCCGAGACAGGGGCGCGGCACCCTCGCTCTGCTGCATCTCTTCTGCAGCGCCGCCAGCGCCTGCTACCCGGGTTCACTTTGCCGTCTTGGTGGGTGCCAAGTGCAAGGTCACTGGCAGCCCCAGGGCCGGCTCCCAGGAGCTGCCCTGGTTCAAGGGCTCAGTCAGCAACAAATATCCCCTCTCCTTCTCAGGGAGGAGGCTGTTCCACCCATCTCGGTCCTCTGCACGATGGGGGTGCTCCTCACCAAAGAGCACCAGGCTGAGCCTCGAACACCAGGCTCCGATGTGGGGCAGACTCCGGTCCAGCCAGAGCCCGCGAGCCCCACACCAGTCTAGCTGCCATCACCATGTGAGGGGTGGAGGCCAGGGCTCGGGGAGAAAACGGAGAAGACGGGTCCCCAGGAAAACCAGGACCGGGGAGGAGGACGGCAGGACCCAGCGGCCTCAAGCTAAGGCCATCAGGGCACGGATCACAGAGTCTCGGTCTCCTGCTCTGGCCCGGGCCTGTTGAGAAGCTCAAACGTGTCTTCCACCACTTGCCACAGGCAGTTGTCCAGCGGAAACTCGTTGTCGACCAGGTTGACCAGGAAGTAGTTGTCGTGGATGTACTGGATGATCATGCGGGACGGGGACTCCTCCTCATACAGCTTGCCCCACTGCTCGATCCACAGGGCAAAGGCTTCATCCTGCACGCACGGGCACGCGCACACACACGGACACACAGGCAAGCACGCGCACAGACACACAGAGACACGGGCCAGGGCAACAGCCGCAGGTCAGGGCTCCGTGCTCAGCGCCCCAAGGGCCTCCATGCTGCACAACAGGACATTTCCTGGACCAGAACAAGGCCTGCTGCTGGTGTCCCCTCCCACCCGAGGCAGAGTCAGGCACAGCCAGGAAGGGGGAGCCCACCAGCCCCGCGCTGACCCTGGTACTGACACCGCCAGCCTAAGGCGTGCCAGGTGGGCAGGGCGGGCCCGCTCCCTGCCCCCTCACCTTCCAGAACATGAAGCTGACGGGATCCACCACTGTAGGCTGGACGATTTCTCGCCCGGGGAAGATGCCCCAAGTGACCGCGTTGGGCTGCAGCTCGGGGGCGTTGGTGATGTTTTCACCCTGACGGCAGGGGGTGGGGTGGGGTGGGGCGGGGGCTCAGCACAGACCTGGGCACAGA
>NW_027530007.1:694122-734636 GCF_008692635.1 Crocuta crocuta | reverse complement strand
GACCACCAGAGTGCGCTCTGTTCCATCCCCTCTCCGCCCCCCAGCTCTGGCACTCTGTGAAAGGGCACAGGCTGACCGCTGCCTTCCTCCACTCCCCCCACATCCCATCCCCCACATCCGGTGGCTCCTGCTGGCTCCTCTGCAATCTGTCCCCTCGTGGCTGCCCAGCCAGGCTTGTCTTTGCGACGCGGACTGCCACAGGGCCTCTGATCCTACCCTTCCTTTGGCCTCATCCACACCACTGTCCGCGGGGACCTGCCTACGACGAAGCACGGAGCCAAGCCACCACTGCTGGGAAAGGCTCCCTCCTGCCTTTAGGGGAAAACCCAAATTCCAAGCAGGACAGTCAGTACTTCAACCTGACTGTGGCCTCATTCAGCAGCATCTCCACGGGCTGTGCAGACGCTGCCTTCGCACACCCTCTGCCCTTTCCTGTGAAGTCCTTCTTGTCCTCAGAGAGTGCGGCCACACAGGGCCCCCCCCAAGCCTTCCCTGACTGCCCAGGTTAGATGTCCCTGCCCTGGGTCCCCAGCATCCCATGCTGAGCTTTACTGTTGAAAGTGCAACTGGATTTGTGATTACCCACTGACTGGCCCCCTCACTAGGCTGCAGGCTCTCTGAGCTGAGGGTTCTGGGTACGTGCATCGGTTTCCACCACGCCTGGCAGGGCTCGGTGCTCACTGAGTGGAGGGGTAAGCACGGTGCTGTCGGCCCCCGGGGTCTCTGGGCCTCCTGAGCGCTGTCTACACCCCAGGAGCTGACCTACCTTCACATCCACAATGTGGTAATTAACCCGGAGCTCATACTTCTTCAGCACCTGCAGGAGCGCCCCCACGGTCTCACGGGAAGTGAAAAACTCCAGGTAGGCCTGCGGGAGAGCGTGTGGGTCAGCCTCGGGCCTCGCCCCACCCGCTCCGTGTGCTGCTTGGAGACAGTGGACACTGGCCCCTCAGACCGTCCCAGAGAGGCGACCACGCCCACCTGTGCGGCAGGACTTGAGGCACCGGGTTAGTGTGGCCACGTGGCTCATATCATGAATACGGGCGAGGGGAAGAGGGGCAGGTAGTGAGGTGTCTGAGTCCGGACAGGTCCGAGGGACACCGGCCGCCCTTCTTCCCACTAGGGAAGGTTCCACGGAGAAGCCATCTCAGAAACCGGACGGGAGGCCCGGCTTGACAAGCTGACACATGGGAGAAGCCTGACCCTCCCACCCTCCCCGCTCCCTGATGGTAACACTGACAGCGAGGGCGTCTCGAACACCAGCTTCCTGTCCGGGATTGAGCTGGGGCACTATTATCCCCCTTTCACGCAGGGGGAAACCAGGTTCAGAGATGCTGAGCAACTCGGCTGCACTGAAGGTAAACAACAGACCTCGTGCTCCAACCCATGTCTTTCAAACCCCAGAGCCCACGAGCTCTAGTTTATGACGTAATTTTAAGTCTAGCGCTCCTTTTTACAGACGGGTACCAATGCAGGAGACCAGTGACAGTTCCGTTTAGTGAACGCTTCCCACGTGCTTCCGATGTGCGAAGCATTTCCCGTGCTTTGTCACGTTCCCGCCCCAGAATGTGATGTGATCTACCCCCATTTTGCAGAAGAGGCAGCTGAGGCTCAGAGTGGACAAGCGAACTGCTTGCCTGGGTCTGCCTGACATAGAGCGTGAACTCCTGTTTGCTCTGCCTCAGAATAACGAGGAAGGCTTCTTTGTCCCTGGCTCTGGGGAACCCCGGGGTGCCAGCCAGGGTGGGGAAGCCCCGCCCGTCCCTGCCACACCTTCTGGAAGACATAGCCCCCGCTGGGGCCCCAGCCCACAATGGGGTCGGAGGACGGCTTCCCGTTGATGTTGGGCTGGGAATTGATGGTGAGGATGCCTTGCCGGTTCACTCGCAGCAGCTCCTCCTTCATCAGGCTGGTCTCGGCTGCCAAGGGCTCGTCATTCCAGGGCAGGCAAGTCACCTGGGAGAGAGGGCGAGCCGGGCTGGGGTGGCGGTCACACCTGCCAGCCCGGGTCCTCCCTCTCGAGGGCTGCGCCGGTTTGTGCCTCCGTAAGCCCTTCCAGGCACCCGGGGCGGGAACTTCCCAGCTCACCCTTCCCTCCGCTGAGGTGCTGTGTCCAGAGAGAGGTGAGGCTTAGGTGAGTGGGGGCCGTGCCCTGAGTCCCAGCCCCGACGCCTGGCCCACAGGGAGACGGGGCAGGGGACGTAACGGGGGACCCTGCCCCAGCGGCCCTCACCTTATAGCCACTCTGGTTGGGCTCTCCCGAGAGGTAGCAGGCAAAGACTTCGAAGACGCTTTCTTCGCTGGTCAGCTCCTCCCCCCACATCTTCAGCAGCTCCTCCCTCGGGGACTTGCTCGTCAGGTAGAAGAGGTAGTAGTCCTTCAGCTCCCCGAAGGCTGGAGAGGAGGAATTGCCCCTGGCAAGGGAAGCACCCAGAGGGCAAGGCACACTCCTGATCTGGTGCTCCTGATGGAGGGACAGGCGCCCCCACCGGCCAGGGGGCGTTCTTGTGAATCCTGTCCCTGGCTGCTCCCAAAAAGCAAGCAGAGAAGCAGGCAAACTCCCTCCACCTCCCTCCCAAGAAACAGGGCGCACTTGCATTTGCACTTGCTCTGGGGTCCAGGCAGGCACTCACCAGCGGCCGTTGGGGAACTCATCCCACTCCTGGGTGCGGTAGATGTAACTCTTCGGTCTGGAGGCCCAGAAGATGGGACGCACGTCTTCCTCCCGGCGCTTGGGGTGGGCACTGATAGCCCAGGGCAGTGGACGCCTGGGGGAGACCCGAACGAATAAGCGACTGGCCAGAGGACGCAGGGAAGAGGGGCACACCACAGAGCTGATGGGGGACCTATGATCTGACTCTGTGCATGGACTTCCCCCCGAGACAGAACCCTAGATGTGCTGCTAGCCAGGGGAGGCCTCCCTCTGTACGGCTGTGGTGGCCTGCACCATGAGGCCATGTTCATTCTGTGACTTCTGACTTCCCCACCCATCTGACCTGCCTCTGCGGCTCCCGGGCCTGAACTGGGGGCTGCTGGCTTCACCTGGGGTCCTCAATCCAC
The DNA here is from genome assembly GCF_008692635.1 of Crocuta crocuta. Classification (NCBI taxonomy): domain Eukaryota; kingdom Metazoa; phylum Chordata; class Mammalia; order Carnivora; family Hyaenidae; genus Crocuta; species Crocuta crocuta. The sequence goes on along the minus strand of NW_027530007.1, from coordinate 731,576 downwards.
ATGCCCAGGCGCTTCAGCACCTCCATGGTGGCCACCTCTCGGTTGAGGGTGTAGAAGTGGAGGCCTGGCACCAAGCCACTGGTCAGAAGCTCCTGGCACAGGCTCACAGCCTGCTCGATGCCGTAGTTGCGGATGGCCGCGTCATTGTCTTTGATCGGCTCGATCACGTCCTTGATCCGCTGCGGCACCTGCAGCTTGGATAGTTTCACAAGCTGCCGAAGGGAGTGGTAGCCCTGTCGAGACACAGGGGGCCGTGGGTGCCATCCCCCGGCCCGTCTCTCCCCCGAGGTACTTACGGCCCTTCCCATCCCTTGCCAGGCCTCCTGACTCAGGAAAGGCAGACCGGATGGTACAAGGACCCTCGCTTTGTCCTGCCTCTTCCATTCCAGAGCACACCAGCTGCCCACGGCCTTCCTGGCCTCGGACCGAGCCAGCCCTTGTGCCCCTAGGTGTCTTTACTGATCACACGGTGGGCATCAAGGCCAGTGGTTCCTAAGGCGCACTGGTCATCAGCACCGCCGGTAAAACTTAAGAAGTAATATGCGAGTTCCCAGGTCCTACCTCCGATCTATTAAATCAGAACCTCTAGGCATGGGATTTGGAAATGTAGGTTTTGAAAAAGCTTTTCAAATGATTCTGATAACAGCCCAGTTTGGGAATCACTGACTTAATCAAGATTTATAATGACGGTTATAATCCCTCTTAGTGACACTTGTCAGTAAGACCCCCCAACAGACCCTGCTGCTGTTTCCGAGGAGGGGGGATTAGAGGTCATCAAAACGGGGGTGGCCTTTTCCAAGGACTGGAGCATCCGTCAGAAGGGAAATCTAATGAGCATCAAAAGCACTTCTTCATGAACTTGGCATTTCACCCCAGGGCCCTGGCCTGTGCTAGAACAGCCCTCCTGGGACCCTCACCTGAATAGGAAAGATTCCGGGGAGGATGGGGCAGGTAATGCCTATCTCGCTGCAAGCCTTAACAAAGTGGAAGAATGTGTCAGCCTCAAAGAAAAGCTGGGTGATGATGAAGTCGGCTCCTGCGGATACCTTCTCCTTCAAGTACTTCAGGTCGGCCTCAAAGCTCCCTGCGTCGGGGTGGCCTTTGGGGTAACCTGCCGATAGGGATGACAGTAGGGAGAGGCTGGCTCCCACCTGCTCAAGGTGAGTGATGAAGAGACCACTGGAAAGCTGGGAACACAGAGTTCTCTGCCTTGGGGGTTCTGGACGCGTCCCCTGTGATACTGTGGCACCGATGGGCCGGAATGGTCAAGTGGCTGAGCTCACAATGATGCCCCTCTCACTCCAGACATGACCCTCGGTGAGAGGCGGCCTATGGCCACCCAGCCAAGAGTTGTGGGGGGCCACCCAGCTCCCTAACCTGCCTCATGCTCCCTGCCACCAGCCAGGCAAACCAGGCCTGTGCTTTGTGGCCACAGAAGAGAGGAAATGCCACATAGAACGCGGGTTGGGCAGCATCTGGGGTCTGGGCAGTGGATTCGTTTCATATCAAAATTATGCTGGGATCCCAAAGAGTGAAAGTTAGAAGCCACGTCACACAGGGGGAAGCGTGGAAGAAAGTGGAGATGTTCCAACCGAAGGAAAGAATGGAGAGAGTTCCGTAACTACCTCCAAGAGCCCAATGGTCTGTCGGTCACGTGGGGGAGAAGGGATTCACCTTCAGCAAGGTTCTTATCAGTCATAATCTGTGTCGCTTCTGATGACAGAGCCAGGATCAGTCCCAGCGAGCAGCCCCACCAGGTAACAAACTACTGGAGGTGAAGCCTGGGGCTGCTGGGGAGGCAGAAGACGGGATTCCAGAACTGCCTGGGAGGCGGGACCACATGTCACCTAGGCTCCTCCCTAGCTCCGGGAACTCTGTGACTGCTTCCCTGAGCCACTCTGCCTGCAAAGGATGATGGTAGGCCTTAATGAAGCTACAGGGGAGAGGGCAGAGGAAGAGAGAGAGAGACAGAGAGAGAGGAAGAGAGAGGGAGAGAGAGAGGGAGGAAGAGAAAATCTCAAGCACACTCAGCACAGAGCACAACACAGGGCTCAATCCCATGACCCTCAGATCATGACCTGAACCAAAACCAAGAGTTGGATGCTCAACAGACAGAGCCACCCAGGTGCCCTTATTTTTAACCTTTTGTTACAGAAATTTGAAAACTTATTACTCAAAAGTAATAAGAACAGTATCATGAAGTCCAAGATCTCCAACAGGGATTAAGCCCATCTCCAATCTCTAAAAGGGATCAAGCCAGAGGAAAGGAGAACTGTCCAGTGAAAAGATGCCCACAGAAGAATGCCCTGCCCGTGGGTGCACAGCTTCGGGAAGCAGAATCTGAACAAGAAGTGCATGCACACTCCTGACTCTGGTCTTTTTATATTAAATTTTTTTTTTCTTTTTTGGCTAAATCCTGCTGCTTCTCTGCCTTCTTGACGATGAGCCCCAGATATCACCAAAGTTAAATTATGTCTTGGTGAGAGGCGCCTCAGTGGCTTAGTGGGTTAAGTGTATGACTCTTGATTTCAGCTCAGGTCATCATCATAAGGCTCCTGAGATAGAGCCTGGTGTCAGGCTCTGTGCTGACAGTTTGGAGCCTGCTTGAGATTCTCTCTCTCCCTTCCTCTCTGCCCCTCCCCTGCTCATGCTCTCTCTCTCAAAAATCAATAAAAAGCATTTAAAAAATACGTTAAATCTTTAAAAAAAAGATGACAGTATAGGGGAGTGCTGGCTTCCTCAGCCTCAGCCCTGGGCAGGACCCTAAGCCAGGCTGCTGGCGAGCAAGCCTGCTTTGCTGTGATAAGGCAGTTTTGTTCTGAAGAAACTGCAAGTCATCAAAAATGAATATAAAAACTCTTCTTTCAAGGGGTGAAACATGGGAGGACTGAGCACCATAATTTCACTTTCAATAACAAGGCTATTTATTCAGCAGGAATTTCAAAAATAAGGATGTTTTAACGGCTATTTATAACTACAGCTATAAATCCTCAACATCACCAAACGTAGCATGTGCTTACATTTAGATTTTGCTCCATTTACTCTATTTTCTGTTATAGCCCCAATTTGGTGTTTTCCTACCCTAGAATAAGCCTTCTCACTCTCTTTAAGACAGGCAAAGCACCAGACCCCTCAGCACCCGAAAGCTCACAGCTCAGTCAGTCTCTACCCATGTAATGCCTACTACACATGAGCATGTTCCTTGATTAACTGACCAAAGGGTGGCCAGTGTGGGCAGTTGATACATGAACAGGTAGAAATGTCCACCATATGCCTAACTCCTCATCAGGGCCTCCTAGACTCACCTAAACGTGGCTGTTGACTGTGAAGAGCGGATATGTACATGGGAGCTTAGGACTAAAGCTCAAAGCCATAGGCAACAACTAACTACCTTGAAGCCACATGGCTTAGTTTTTAAAAATCAGGTCACTTTCAGGGCACCTGGGTGGCTCAGTCGGTTAAGCGTCCAACTTCAGCTCAGGTCATGATCTCACCATTTGTGGGTTTAAACCCTGTGTCGGGCTCTGGGCTGATGGCTCGGAGCCTGGAGCCTGCTTCGGATTCTGTGTGTGTCTCTCTCTCTGCCCCTCCCCGACTCGTAGTCTATCTCTCTCTCAAAAATGAATAAATGTTAAAAAAAAATTTAAAAAATCAGGTCACTTTGACATGCTACTTCAGAATGTGGCTATGTTTGTTTTAATATAAAAATGATATGATTTTCCCAAAAAATTGTTTCAGAAAAATTGTCATGCCAAAATGATATGTCACATCAATCCCCGGACTTCTTGCATCCCTGGCACATGTTGCCTCAACATACCCAAGCCCTGATTTGAGAAGCTGAGGCCCAATCCCAGTAGGCAGGGGTAAGAGGGAAGGCCATGTGTAGCAAGTGAACCTTGCCTCTTGGCTGTAGCCCACAGAACTGGAGCTGAGCTGATCCAATGTTCTCTCCTGAGAATTCAGAACTGATACTGAGACCTGTCAATCAGTCTGGACTGTTGGCTGGAAGTGATCACATACACTTAGGAGCTGGCAGCTGGTCACGTGTGTGCAAAAGCAGACCCATCAGTTCTATCAGAAGCATGGAGCAAACGTGCAGTGGGAGGCAGAGGTGGGGAGGAGGGTTACTATGTGGCTCAAGACAGAATGAGGGAGGCCTTGGTTTCTGACTGCTTTCTGATCCAGTGCCTAGTGAGGTCAGATGCCATTTCCCGACTGGGGTTCTGAGATTCCTTGGGCCCCCCATCTTAATAAACATCCCTTTATGTTTAAAGAATAAGAATAGAACTAGGAAGCAAGCTGAGAGCGCAAAAAGGCAGAGGAATAAAAATTCAAAGGGTGGGGCAGCCTGGCAGGTAGCAGATGACAATGAGAGCAAGGGCATTGTGTGATGCACCCCTGAGCCTCCCTCACCTGGCACAGGCTCAGGCCCATGGCACCCTGGGTTATCGGGTCCTGAACTGAGTGCTGGCGGGCCTTCTGTGCTCTCTGGTGTGTCATTCCTTCCCTCCTCTGTCCCCATGCACTGGGAAGGCCCAGCCACTCACCTGCTACGCAAACATCAAAGTAGTCGCCAAACTCACTTCGGATGTGCCTCACCAAGTCTGCAGCATAGCTGAAGCCTCCTTCCTCCTCTTCCCACTGGTCACCCACGGGGTCTGCAGGGGTGGCAGAGGTCACAGTCATTGGGTCTCACCCACCCTCCAGGCAGCCTTTGTGTTCCTTCTCTCCACCCCACACTTGGGCCGCGAGCTCCTCAGACGTAGAGCCTTGATTTTCTCCAGGGTGTGTGTCCCCTCCTCCCAGCATGGCACTTGGCAAATGGTGGCCAGGAAGACGGTGGCCATCCTGCCAAACACTTACGGAGCACCAACTCTGCGGGCCAAGTGCTGGCTGTGCTAAACAGGGGGCAGCTGCGGCTCTTAGGTTAGCCTGGAGCATCTGAGATCCTTTCTTGCCTCCCGGGACAATTTCTACTCAAGCAAGTTCTTGTGGAGAGTACGAGGCCACAGGATCCCACCTATCCGGCTCCTTCTTCCTATACTTGGGTGGGACAACAGGTACCAGGGGCATCAGCAGCTGTCTCATCCCCATGACTAATGCCAGAAGCATGCTCTTTGATGGGGCCCAGGGCGGGGACAGCCAGCTGTGTGTAGCCAGGACAGAGGGTTATCAGGCACAGGCTGCTTCCTGACTCAACTACGCCAGGGTCAATAAGTGGCTCCATTTATGCGGGACCCACAGTGCTCACTACCCACAAGGCCTACTGACACTACCGGCAGGGAGGGAACTGAGCGTGCTCAGTGCGGGACCCAGAGAAAAGTAAAGGCCTGTCCCAGGGACAGAAGAGGCCTTTGAGGAAGCAAGATCTCAGAGAGCAGAGTGCCGGCTCCACACCTCCCCTCAAGGCCAAGATGTTCTTCAGGCCCAGCCGCTTGGCCTTGTGCAGATAGCCTGTGATCTGTTCCCGGCTCTGACAGCAGCAGGTCATGTGCAGGATGGTCTCCAGGCCACAGTAGTTCACAGCGGTGCTGGCGATCACCATGGAGGAGGTCTCCTTGTCCGAGCCAGGGTCCCCTGCTGGGTGCCAGGTCACATCTATGAAGAGGGGGCCACCTGCCCCCATCCGATCAAACCTGTACGGAATTTCTTTCTGAAGAGGGGCTCCTGAGAACACACCACCCTTCACTACCTTCCCCTGGGTCCAGGGGGTTATGGAAATATCACATGTGATCAGACCACCCACATTCATCTCCTGCTGGCTTTGCTACTTTAGTAGCTGTGTGATCCTGGGAGAATTACTTTATCTTTCTGAGCCTGTCTCTTCATTGCAAAAACGTGGCAAAGAACAGTACCTACTTCAGAATAACGCTATGGAAGTATTACCATAGACGGTCCCACAGCTCTTAAAACAGTGCTTGGTACACACTGAACACTCAGGCGGTGTGAGCTTCTATGATGATGATGATGATGACCGTAAAGACAACTTATAACAACAAGGCAACCCTTTTGTGGAGAGCAATACATCAGCCTTTTCAAAGTGCTTGCACCCTATCTCGGGTGAGCTAAGACATTTTGATGGTCAGAGGTTTGGGGAACTCTCAGAGCGGCAAGCAGGGGCTCGCTCTAGGAACAGGGCAAAAAGAGGGTCAGCAGACACAGGTTTCTTTCATGCTGCCTCCCGGCTGCGGTGCAGCAGCCAGCGGCCTCAGGGAACAAGGCCACAGTTCCTGAGAGACTCAAGAGCCACAGGTGTGCACGTGCGCATGAGCTAGAACGTGCTATTTAAACATCCCTGTGCCTTTAAACCTTGGAACCTTGAGAGCCACATGTGAAAAACGCAAATGGTAACCAAAAAAAGCAGACACTTTAAAAAAAAAAAAAGGAACTGCAATTCATAATGTGCTCACAGAATTCATTTGGCATTTCTAGATTTCAAGAGGCGTAAGTCGAATTCCTAACTTGCAGAAAATGTTCTCCAAGCCGCTGCTTTACGACTTCCTAAACTGTATTCCTGCGCCAGCCCCAAGTTCCACCAAAGAATGCGGTCTGAGAGAAGGAGCATTTTTAACCCGTTGCACTGTGTGTCTAAAAATTCCAGACTGCTTGCAGGGACTTTTCCTGACAGCTGAGAAGGTGCGGCTCAGATGATCTCCCCTGCTCTTTTCTACTCCCTCTGGCTGCCTTCCTCTGCCGGGTCAAAGTGTGGCCCTGACACCGGACTGCCTGCCGCGGTTTGCCTCGCACACCCCCCCTCATTGGTCTCTATTTCCTAAGGACATCAGCTCACCTCGAGATAAGATTGACGGCTCCCTGAGCTGTCCGAGGAGGGAAGAATTCTAGGGAGAACCACTTGTCACCAGATTCCATCCTCCGCCTCATCTTCTCCCTGAGTCTGTCGTGGCGCTCGGGGTCCAGCCCCGGCGTGGAACATCTCGAACTGTCCTTCGAGCTCTCGCTGCCGCTGCTGCTGCCCTCCGAGCGGGGCGTGGGGCCACCATCCCCTCTGGGTTCGTTCACCATGGCTGGGTTCCTGCTGCACGGGGTGGGGGGCAGGAGCGTCAGGGGGCGGGCAGCCAAGTCCCGGAGTGGCAGGGTCAAATGCAAGATGCCACATTTCCACGCAGGAAGAAGGCTGGTGAGGGTAAGGGTGACGGTGGCCCCACCCAGTGCTGCACACACCACACCTGTGACTGTCTATACTGCTTCACTCAAAGCTTCGCCCTCCACGGCTGCCTGGCTCTAAATAAACCAGCCCCCACCCGGTACAGGAACTCGCTCTTTCAGCCCGTGGATCTTGGTGACAGCTACCTGATAGAGGGTGGCACTGAGAACCTCCCGCTGCCGAGCTCCAAAGCCCACATTCGCAGGGAGGGGCAGCGGGGCCTGGCTAGAAGGACCTTGGGTTTTGGATGGTCCATCTCCGCCAGCGCAGACCCAGAGTGGGTGGGGAAGAAACAGGAGGAACCTTCCCGGAGGCGCGTGTGTGCGCGTCTGGGCGGAGGGAGCTGTGACAAGGGAAGAGCCCAGAGCTACAGCTGGGGCCCTGCGCAAGGGGGCGGGGACAAGGCTTCCAGGCAGAGAGGGAGGGCTCCAGATGGAAGGAGGGGGCTGTTGACTCCAGCCTGCAGGGGCTGGTGGAGATGAGGCCAACAGACGTTCAGGGTCACTGGATCACTCTCCCAAGAAGGCAGAGCTCAGCGTGGCCCTGCCTGAAACATCTCCTGTTACTTGGAATGGTTTGTGTTCACGCAGGATGGAAGAGTGTGGGCATGACAAGGCACACAGATTTCTCCTGAGTTCACGGGACTCCAAAAAAATACCGCGTCATGGCTTAGAACTTGACACCGACTAGCTTCCGCAAGGAAACCAGACCCAGATTCAGTAAGGGCACGAATCTGCGTCCAACTCAGAACAAAAGCTGTCCCGTCTGTGCCTGCCTTCCAGGCTGTTCTTACACACGCCACTGAGGTCAGTTAAAGTAATTACAGTGACTGCACAGCCACCACACAGGAAGCCCTGAACCATGGCAACCACAGACAGGCCAAAAGAGGGCATGGTGTCACTAGCTGATTTTTTTTTTGGGGGGGGGAGGGGGAAGGGTAACAAGACAAATTCTTAAAAACAAAACCGAACACTACTCTTGTAGGGCAATGTGCAAACATACATTTTTAGTAGTGAAAAGCCAACGTGTGGTGACTTGGGGCATCAAGTTCATCTTTTCAGGGACCATCCACGGCTAAGCCAGTGTTCTTAACTATTTGGGGGTCCTAGACTACTGAGAAATTGATAAAGTCCACCGCTCCTCTCCCCCGAAACACATAAGTTTGTGTGTCCAAAGTCAAGGAGTCAGGACCAGAGTAAAAACACGCATACCAATGGTTTTCTCCCTAGGGATGCCCATTTTGATCCTAAAACTCCGGTTTCTCAGCAGGGATGGCCCACGTGAGTGAAGAAGGGAAGAGTGTCAAGATGAGTCTAGCTGGCCTTTCTCATCAATTCAAAAGAGTGGCTCGTTAACTGTCTGCTGGAACAGAACCAGGAGAGGGGAAAGGAAGCAGAAGCACCCACAAACTACCCGCTCTTCCATTGCTTTATTAAGACTTGCACATTCCTAGAATGTGCCAGGTTCCTGCCTTCTTTCAACCTTCTACCTCCCAGCACCACTTGCCCATTTTAAGCTGGGTTCCCATAGCACCCAACACTGGGCTGGAACTGTGGGTTCGCAGTTCTGTCTTCTCTCCTGCCCCTCCCCCTCAGTGGCCTGAGACCAGAGCCCAATATTCTGCCTGTGGCATCCCCACGATGATAAAAGCCAGCACTCAGTCAGCGCCAACGGGTCAGATGCTGTCACTCTCTTCTCAAAATAACCCTCTGCCTTTTCCTGACCCCTCGACTTAATCTGTGCCAAGCACCGTGCAGTGCTTGAATGCAAAACCCATCCCACCCAGAAGGGCCAGGATGGACCCCTGTACCGAGCTCGCCTCAGTGGGCACGGGAGACGGCAGTGCCAGCGGCCCGCAGGTGCTCAGCTGGCAGGCAGGTTTAAAAGGCTGGAGCCAGAAAAACGCCTCCCGCAGCCGGGTGGCTCCAAAACCGCGAATCTNGAGGGTCCGGCTCCCCGCCCCCGTCTCAGGGCCGCCTCTTCTCCAGGTCGGAGGCTGCAAATGTGTCTTCGTTTCGGGGTTGGAAGTCACTGGGGCTCGCAGCCATTGGAGGTTACAGCCGGTACCCCGGAGGGAGCATTCAGAGGAGCGGGAGCACCACCTCGAGGGGCCTCCCTCGCTTCCCGCCCCCCGGTGGGTGGTCCCCACATCCCAGATACCCCTCCCCGGCGACCCCACGCCTCGCCTCCACTCNGGACGAGAGGGCGGAAAACATCCGAACCGGAGACCGGAAGCTCCATCCCCAATATGGCCGCGCCCAGAGGTCCCTTCGGAAGGGGTACCTCCACCGTCATGTGACGCGGGCCCTCGCCCCACCCGTCTGCAGCCACTCCCTGTCTCGGTCCCAAGCTCGAGAGGGCCACGTGACACTGTCGGGGCCAGTCACGTGGAGCGCGGATGCTGGGTGCGAGGGGGTTGGTGGAGGGTTCCGGAGTGGCAGTAAAGGAGGGAGATGGCGGGGTGCAGGGGGTCCCTGTGCTGCTGCTGCAGGTGGTGCTGCTGCTGCGGTGAGCGTGAGACCCGCACCCCCGAGGAGCTGGTAAGGAGCGGGCGGAGCCCGTCTGGGGAGGGGGCGGTTGCCAAGGGACGGCGAGAGGCGTTGCCGGGGGTGGGGCCGAGCCGAGCTGGGGCCTCAGGTGGCAGCGGGTGGGGCCTGGGCACTGCATCCTAGGCTCTCGGAGCATCTGACGGGCCCAAGTCTGGGGTCTTCTCTCATAACCTCTCCCTGGAATCTGAGGGAACATCCAGGCCCGCTCCAGTTAGAACCATCCGTGTTTTCTTTTATTTCTATGTGAAAAGAGTTTTGAATGAAACGAGCATTTTCAGAATGAGCCCCTTCATTGGACTTTGTGCTTATCAAGCAGCTGGCTTAGTTTCCCCAGCCGTTTCCCACCGTATCCCTCACCTTTTCTGGGTCACTGATAATCCAGCTTCCCTCTGCAAAGCACCCTGGGAAGACTTGAGTTGCTGTGTCCCAGAGTTGACAGGCCCCTTCTTTTTTCAGATTCGCCACATTGTCACATGGAACCNCCGCTTTAGCTGGCAAGGGACATCTTTGAGGTGTCCTGAAGACAAAAGCCGTTATTTGAAGAACACATCAATAGAAACAAAGGGCTCAGCTGGAGGACTGTAGATTGCCACCCACATCACCCCCTTATTCCAAAAGTGTTTTTTTGAGGTCTTGTTCCCATTTGGTAATAGTTCGAGATGATTTGGAAATTAGCAACAGATTTCCATAAATACGTCAGTCTCTTTCTACTTTTCACCATTAAAAGAGTCTTGCTTTTGTGGATCTGTTTTTCTAGACCATTCTTGGAGAAACCCAGGAGGAGGAGGATGAGATCCTTCCACGGAAAGACTATGAGGTGAGATTCTTAGATGCCGTCTTGGATAACAAAAGCAGTGAGTGACCTGGTCACTTCTGACCAAAACATTAGGATTCCAATGAGAGATGCTCTTTGTCTCTCCCAGAGAGTGAATGGGTAAGAGGTCATTTGTCTCTGTCTGTCTGTCTCTCTCTGAAACGAATTGTTTAACAAGCCCTTTTCTCACCATGAGCCCAAAACAGGGTCTGGGTGTTTCTCAGTGGGTTCACAGATCTATGGCACCGTAACCTGGATAGAATATGTTTGCCTTTACACTGTTGGCTCTTACAACTAGGGACCCGGAGTCAAAGCCACTGGTAGTGTGTGTTCGTAACAGGTGTGGGTCAAGAGACCTTGCTTCTCTTGTGAGAGAACTTAGTTTTCAGATAGTGATTGTTTCCTGTCCGAGCAGCTTCTTCCTGAAGTGTTCTTAATTGTTCATTGTAGTTCTGGTTTCAGAACTACTAATTGTAATTCTGTGTGTGTGTGTGTGTGTGTGTGTGTGTGTGTTTAGTAAAGGCAGTGCTGCTGGAGTAAAACCGAAAAAATACACCTTTTTATCGTTTAATCCGTTCATGATAATGTTTCTGTGATTTTTGAAATAACAAAAACAAGCCTTGGTTTTGATAGAGAATTCTGAAACTGTTTACAAAAAGAAGCTAGAGACAAACTCATAATCCCATTCATTAAAAGATGACCATTAATCTTACTGAATATCCTTTTCCATGTTCACATTCCTTTTTTTAAGGAACAAGTGTGATTCTACTACATGTATTATTTTAACATGTTTTGCCCCCACCTTGAAAACAGCTTTTGTATTGCTAAATATTTTCCTACGATACCTTTTTAAATAGACAAATGTTTTTCTTATGCCACAATTTATTTAATCTGATTTTTTATACGGTGATCTATATAGTCTTGATTATCCTTTCTTGTTCACTCTTGTTTCCTTAAGCAATTGTAAGAAGTGTAATTAATCATGTATGTTTAATGCTGTTTTAAAAATGTCATGTAGACTAAAAATTCAATATTTAGAGCCTGAAGACACTCAGACTAGTTGTCCTTTTTAACATTTTACCTTTTGCTGTCAAATTTAGTGCAGCTAATAGGATTTATTAGTATAACATGGAATTTCAAAAAACCTTTCATTATAGGGAATTTTAAAATAAAGAAGAATGGACAGGATAGTATATTAAAACCCCCTGTACTTACCATACAGTTTTGACATTCATCTCGTGCCCAACTTTGTTTCATCTGGCTCCCATCCTCTTCCCATTCTACCCATCGCATTATTTTATCCGTAAGTAATTCAACGTGCGTCTGTAGAGGATAAGGATTTTTTTTTTAATGTTTGTTTATTTTTGAGAGAGAGGGAGAGAGATGCAGAGTATGAGCAGGGGAGGAGCAGAGAGAGAGGGAGACACAGAATCCGAAGCAGGCTCCAGGCTCCGAGCTGTCAGCACAGAGCCTGACTCAGGGCTCAGACGCATGAACTATGAGTTCGTGACCTGAGCCGAAGTAGGATGCTTAACCTACTGAGCCACCTAGGCACCCCAAGGATAAGGATTGTTTTTTTAGCAAAACAGGATACATGTTCATACCTAAGAATTTCATAATAATGCCTTGATATTACATATCCAGTGTTCAAATTTCAGTTGTCTGATAAACGTCATATAATTTTTTGTTTGTTTGAACCAGTTCCAAATAAAGCCCTCATGTTGCATTTGTTTGATTATCTTTTAAGTTTTTTTAAACTTTTTTTAAAGTAATTTCTACCCCCAATGTGGGGTACAAGCTTGCAACCCCAAGGTCAAGAGTCACAAGCCCACCCAGTGTCCCCCTAAAATTTTTTTAATTTGTAGGTCTCTCCTTCATCTTTTTCTTCCCTTGCAGTTCGCTTCACAGAATAATTTTAGGTTTCTGGAATTTGCCAATTGCCCCACTGTGGTATATACTACATTGTATATATATTGTCAATATACATCGACAGGAATGCTTTTAATGGATCAAAATAAAAAAGCACAGTATCTATTGATGTGTTTTCCCCTATTTCTAAAATATTTGTCTCCTTGCACATAGTTGATAGGTTTGCAAGAATTAGTATAAGAAGCCCCATATTGTGCTGTCACCTTACACTCCCTCATTGAGCCCAGTGATGTCACCCTGAATGTGTGACCATGACTAGAACTTTCTGGCAGCCTTCATCTACTCCCTGGAACTCACCATGGCTTCTCTGCTCCGTTGACCTTGCTGTTCCCAAGCCTCCTTCATTCCTTTTACTAAATTGCACTTATGTTTGTAATATATTTATTTTCACCCGATACGCATATTTATGCAAATTTTATGGTTAATGTTCTTTCATGTGAGTCATTAATATTTCTCAATTAACTATTTTCAAGTATAAGCTTCTTGAGAATATTTGCCTTGATAGGAGCAAATTTAGCTGGATGCTGAATCAGAAAAGTCTGCTCAGATTTTATTAGGGATTATCTAGAAAACCCTTCTTTTGAAAATATTTCTAAGATGCACTCTCTCTCATTCCGCCCTTGCTAAGAGTTCATTACATCTACTTGACCAGTTTCTTTGATAAGTTGGGGGTCTTACCAGATGTTAGAACTGCTGTTTTGACGTCCATTCTCATTCTGGATAGTTTATCTGTGGGATGAGGCTGTTCACAAACAGTGATGTTTTCCTGCTGGTCACAGACCCTCTATTGCTGTTTTGAATTAGGGAAAGGCACCCTTCAGAGCAGAGGATTTAGAATAAAAGGCCTCTCCCTCTGGACCACAGCAGTTTCAGGACCCATTGAAAGTGCTTCTTGTTGGTGAAACTTGGGCTGCCTTTCAACCCCACTTGCCCTGTCCCCCCTCCCCCACCTCCGTGGCCATATACCATTTTGCTCATAATCTTGGGCAGCAGCCGTGCAAGACACCTATACAAATTTTATTAAAAAAAAAAAAAAAAAGTTGGGGCTCCTGGGTGGCTTAGTCCATTAAGCATCTGACTTTGGCTTAGGTCATGATCTCATGGTTCATGAGTTTGAGCCCCACATCGGGCCCAATTCAGATCCTCTGTCCCCCTCTTTCTCTGCTCTCCCCTGTGCATGTGCTCTCTCTCTCTCTGTCTCTCTTTCTCAAAAAAATAAACATTAAAATAAATTTTTTTTAAAGTTGTTACCCCCCTGGGGCGCCTGGGTGGTTCAGTCGGTTAAGCGTCCGACTTCAGCTCGGGTCATGATCTCGCGGTTCGTGGGTTCGAGCCCCGCATCGAGCTCTGTGCTGACAGCTTGGAGTCTGGAGCCTATTTCAGATTCTGTGTCTCCCTCTCTCTCTCTGCCCCTCCCTTGTTCATGCTGTCTCTCTCTCTCTCTCTTAGAAATAAAGAAAACATAAAAAAAAAATATAAGTTGTTAGCCCCCCAACCCCGACCAAAGAACAGAATATTGCAGAAATAAAAGGAAGTTTGTTATCCCAAAAAAGAAGTAAACAGTGTCTCATTTTAATTAACAAATTATCTAGTCCATGGGTCCATACCAAGTGTCAAACTCAATTTTAAAAAAAGAAAAGATTGATGTCCTGGTGTTAGAATTGTTTTCAAAATGTCCCTTTTAACAGTTCTTTTGAACTACAACTCATAGGGTATCCAGTTTATCCATTTAAAGTGTACAATGGAGTGGGTTTTGTAGTATATTCACAGAGTTGTGCCGCAATCACCAGATCACTTTGAGAGCGTTTTCATCACCCCCGCAAGAAACACTGTGGCCATTATTGGTCACTACTCACCCCCCTTGCCCCGGCCCTAAACAGCCACCAGTCTGCTTTCTATCTCTAGAGGTTTACCTGTTCTGGAAATCTTAAAAACCTCTTAAACGTTTATGAAGCCATAGTATTATTAGACAAAAACACCAAGCACATATTGGCTGGCAGTTTCTCTATATGTTCGGTATGAAAGACATTCATATTTTTCTACATATTTTTCCCTGTTTCTTCCTGGAATGTGATATCCCCTTCATGATTTTAAAAAATGTGTATGTATATTTATACGTATGTATATACAACGTATATGTTATACATACATGCTTCACATCCCACCCCTTGCACAGTCAAAACTCTGCATATAACTCTTTGACTCCCCCAAAACTTTCTACTAATAGTCCACTGTTGACCAGAAGCCTTACTGACAACATAAAGTCAATTAAGCCATAATTTGTATGTAACATGTATTGTATGCTGTATTCTTACAATAGAGTAAGTTAGAGAAAAGAAAATGTTAAGAAAAAGAAGAGAAAATACATTTATAGTACTGTACTGTATTTTTTGAAAAAAAAATCCATGTATAAGTGGGCTGTACAGTTCAAATCAGTGTTACAGGGTCAACCGTGTTATACATATAGTAAGTTATATGTGTGTAGTCACTAAACACGTATATATTCTGATCATTCACGGATGAGTCCAGTTTCCCTGCAGAAGTATTTTTTACTGACTGTGGTATTTTCTTTCATAATCAGAAAAAAAAAACCCCACATTTTTTTTAAATATAAAAAGTACATATGACAATTTCAAACAATACCCAGATGTGAACCACCACCTCAAAGATTAACATTGTTAACAGTTTGCCCAGGGGCGCCTGCCTGGGTGCCTCAGTCAGTTAAGTGGCCGACTTGATTTCAGCTCAGGTTGTGATCTCATGGTTCATGAGTTCAAGCCCCACATCAGGCTCTGTGCTGACTGTGGAGTTTGCTTGGGGGTCTGTCTCTCTCCCTCTCTACCCCATTCTGCCTCTCTCTCTATCTCTCTCTCTCTCACAAATAAATAAACTTAAATTTTTTTTAAACGTTTTATTTATTTGTGAGAGAGAGAGAGAGACAGTGTGAGCAAGGGAGGGTCAGAGAGAGAGGGAGATACAAAATTTGAAATAGGCTCCAGGCTCTGAGCTGTCACCACAGAGCCCGACGTGGGGCTTGAACCCACGAACCATGAGATCATGACCTGAGCCGAAGTCGGATGCTTAACCGACTGAGCCACCCAGGTGCCCCCTTAGATTTTTTTTTAAAAAAAGTTTTCCCAGATGTTTGGTATTATCTGCTGACATTCAAATAATTTTAATTTTGTGTAGTCAAAACAGGATCACATCATGTAGTTTATTCTGCATCTAGCTTTCTTTGTTTATTTTGCATCTTTTCATAATTTTTACACATTTTCCACATCTGTCTGTGGAGACCTATCGTAATTATTGTTATATAGTCTTCCATATTTGGGTGTTTGACCATTGATTTAATGAGTTGCCTGTCAATGCCCCAGGACCCTTTTATTTATTTATTTAAAAACAATTCTTTAACGTTTGTTTATTTTTGAGAGAGAGACAGAGTGTGTGGGGGGGGGAGGGGCAGAGAGAGAGGGGGACCCAGAATCTGAAGCAGGCTCCAGGCTCTGAACTGTCAGCACAGAGCCCGCCGCAAGGCTCGAACTCACAGAATGCGAGATCATGACCTGAGCCGAAGTCAGACGCTCAACCGACTGAGCCACCCAGGCGCCCTGTCCCAGGATCCTTTTTAAAAAAGGATTTGGCCTTTGGGGATTGATATGGATGGAATAAATTGTCATGTGTCACACCCGTGTTGGATGCCTGCGGGAGTGTGGCCACCGGGCCGCTGTCCAGGCTGTTCACCAGCCGCTGTGTAGGTAGCAACAGGTTTAGGAAGGAGAGAACACACAACAGACCATTTCCTTTGTTGCCAGATTGTGGCTTCTCTTACAAAACAGAAGAAATAAAATTAGTTCCTCTGAATTGTTTCTCAAGATGTCTCTGGCACACATGCAGATCTGTTGCAGAATAGCTGTGTTCCATGACGCACGGTTCAGGGAACACTGCCGTCGATGAAGTTTTAGGAGCTGTGCTGAATCTGTGCCTCTTCCCAACTTAAACTGAGAGTTGCTTTTTAAAATACCCTCCACTCTGGCTCGGCTCATGACCAACCTCCTTCTCATGGAAGCTAAATCCCAAAGATACTTGCAATGAACTGATGTTGTCAATGAATTTGGTTCTGGTTAACTGAAACTCTTATTCATGTAGTGGGAGAAGTTGAGTAATGCTGACGATAGCCCAAGGTCTTTTCATGTTTCACAGAAGCAGGATGTTTACCGACAGGTAATGGAACGCTTTTCCTGAAGCAGGCCCCTGCAGCCGCACGGCCAGAACGTTCGTGCACGTCCAGTGCTGATTCTGATGTGACAGGTCAAAGGTCTGAGATGCTGCGCTTCTGACCAGCTGCACCCCCCCACCCCCCACCCTGGGTGCTACAGCTCCACTGCCCTACCTGCCCACACTTGGGGTAGCAGGAAGCCGGAACTTTATCCCTTTCCAGCCTTCGGTAATAGTTCCTGTGTCGTGGTGACTTTTTCTACTCCTGTTTGTCTTTCAGAGTCTGGATTACGATCGCTGTATCAATGACCCTTACCTGGAAGTTCTGGAGACCATGGACAATAAGGTGAATCCCTCATTGATCTCTTGGGACTGAAGAGATCTCACAGTAGCTTCTTTTTCCCATCGAAATGCTCCTGTGAATAGCCTCACCCCCGTGGCTTTTAGCCTCTTTCGTGAGATGTCAGCATTTACTCCTGAAACCCTTTCCCTTCCAACCAAAGTCCCCACAGCCAGTGCAGCTGGCCCAGCCTCTTACAGCATAGCCTGTATCCTTCTGGCCTTGTAAAGCGCCTGCTGTACCCGACACCACTACCATGCTCGCTGTCCCTGTGGGATCTAGTCTCACCTTGGCTGGCCAAGATGTGTATATTCTACGAAAGCCGTATAATGAACTGAGTCTGTCTTTCTCTGTGTGAACAGAAAGGTCGCAGGTATGAGGCGGTGAAGTGGATGATGGTATTTGCCATTGGAGTCTGCACCGGGCTGGTGAGCAGGCGGGGCGTGGGGACGTGGCGGGCCAGGGGGCTGGGAGGGGTCAGATGGCAAGGCGTTTGTCATGATAGCAGAGACCCCCTTTTCTGTCTTTCTCCCCCCTACCCCATCCCCCCGCCCTCCAAATAATGATCCTGACACTGTTTTCATACATCTCTTGCTTCCTCTTTATGAAAGTAAGGCAGACATCACTGGGACTCTTAAAAGTGCTTAAGGGCTTGGTCAGGACCATAGCTTTGTCCCGTCAGGTGGACCACATAGTGGGGACAGTACTGAGTGGAAATTGAGGTCACTCTGTAGGGAAAAAGCAAAGTAGTAGTGAAACAAAACCAACCGTCATACCCTTTCCCTTAGCATGACGTGCCCAGGACTCTGTAGACCTCAGTGGATTTATTGGGCTGTTCTGGCCTCCTCTCCTGTATGTGACTTGTTTTATCTAGAAGGTAGAGCTGGCGGCTGTGGGTGGAGGAATATGCCTGAGTGCACAGGGGCCTGGGGTCAGCTTGCTCGCACATGAATCACAGACCAGGAAAGATTATGAAACACCTGCCAAACTTGGCGTTGTGACCCAAGGCCTGGGACCCTAACTGTTGGCCCGGCCGCGCCTAAAGCTGGGGAAGAGAAACCGGACAGGTCAGCAGACAGTCAGGATGATACGTCAGATGTGATTTTCCACCAGTACAGTGTTAGAATAGGCTGTCTTCCTCCTTTGGGGCTGCTGCAATAAAGACACCGTTTGCAGGGACTTAAACCACAGATGTTTCTGTCTCGCAGCCCTGGAAACCAGGAAGTTCCAGATCAGTGGTGCCGACAGGTCTGTGTCCTGTGAGGGCCTGCTTCATGGCCCCTGGCTGTGTCCTCACAGGGCTGAAGGGCAGGAGCTCTGCTGGGGCTTTTATAAGCCTCCTAATCTCAGTCATGAGGGCTCCATGCTCAGGACTTTATGAAGCCACCCAACAGGCCCCTCCACCTAATGCCGTCACGATGGGGGTTAGCATTTCAACAGATGACCTTTGGGGGGACGCGAATGTTCAGTCCAGGACAGGGGTTACATGTATTCCTAAACAGCAGCCTGTTTGTGTCTCTGGGGCCGACGGCGCGTCTCGTCCTTAATTCTCTGATATACCCGTAAAGTGCAAACATGTATTTAATGTAACACAGCCACAAAGGCTGACCAATTTTATTTTTCTGGCATTTATCAGATTTTTACTGTAGTAAATTCAGAGGTCAAGAACATCTTACTAGTTGAGACAGATGGCATTCAGAAGGCCTTTTTAGTGACATTCTGCTGGATGCCAGTGTGGGGGGAACTTGGGTTGATGGAATTGTTTTACTGAAATTTCAGAGTGTCTGTTTTGCTCTGTATGTTTCTGGTTGCAAATTTCCCGGCAATAGACATAATCACGAGCCATCTACTTGTCGAGTCTTTCTGCAACTTTCATATCTAACTCCTCTGAACGGCCATTTATCAACACTAGCAACTGTACCATGCACCTTCCTGTGATTGGAAGGCAGACTCCTTTATAGCTTAGCAACCAGCTCCTCTTGCTGCTGGCTGTCTTATCCTTTCATCGGTCACAAACTGCTGCTTCAGTATTTGAAAGCCTCTGGGCATTGGCTTGAGGGAAGGCCAGAGTCAAAGGCGTGAAGCCTTTGATCCTGAATCCGTCAAATCATAAGCCTTCCTTGAAGTTCTTTTAAGCCCAGAGCGGAGACTTGGGGCTTACCCTGGACTGATGGAGCATGGTTTCTACTTACTTACCAGGGCCATCATCACCTGTCAGCCAAAATAGCAACTTAGAAAGTATTAACGAGTAAAAACACACCGGAAAAAGCCTTCGAGTAAATGCTGTTTTTCAAAGTTATATCCTAAGCTATATACTTAGCTAAGCATCACCGATGATATTATTGGAATTCTTCATCTGAAACCGCCTTTGGAAAATGCTGAGCAGTCCACGATTCTGGATATTACTGTAGTCACGGGATGCCTTCCTCAGTTTCACACCTTTCCCGGCATCCTTTTCCCTCTTTGCTTGACTATCCTTCTCTCGGCATAGCTGTTTCCTTTGTTCTTTGGAGAGGCGGCGGTCCCCGGCTAGCAGGGACAGGCTGGGAGGGAGTCTGGAGAGTCAGCTCCTACGAGGAAACCTGTTCCCGCATTGCCTGCTGGTAACCCGGGCGTACGTGCCAACCAGGAAGGGCCAGGGGGTCGTGCCAGCATTTGGGCGGAGGGCCTGCACCCCATTGGGGAAACACTGTGTGACAGTTCGCTTGCTCTTCACAGGTGGGTCTCTTTGTGGACTTCTTCGTGCGCCTCTTCACCCAGCTCAAGTTTGGAGTGGTCCAGACGTGTATCCTTTTCCTGGTTCTTGGCCTTCCCAGATGCCAGCAGTCTCTGACTCTGCTTTTTTACCTAAGAATAGCAGACGTGGCCTATTGGAGAGTTTTTATTAGCCATTCGGCTTCAGTTTTTTTTATTTTTTTTATTTTTTTAATTTATTTCTGAGAGAGATAGAGAGAGAGCGTGAGCAGGGGAGGGTCAGAGAGAGAGAGGGAGACACAGAATCTGAAGCAGTCTCCAGGCTCTGAGCCAGCTGTCAGCACAGAGCCCGACGCGGGGCTCGAACCCACGAACCGTGAGATCATGACCTGAGCCAAAATCAAACGCTCAGCCGACTGAGCCAGCCAGGCGCCCCTCGGCTTCAGTTTTTAATGATCTTTGAAGGAGGAAGAGTTTGATAGAGACTTGTATTCAAGTTGGTAAGACCCAGATACCACAAAGACGCCTGTTCTCCCCACTCATCTATAAATTCAGGGTGTTCCATTCAGAATCCCAATAGAGTTTTCGAGGAACTGGAAAATTCTCTTCCTAAATTTAGTTGAGACAGTTTTGAACAAGCAGGGGAACTTGTCCTACTCAGTGTGAAGGCTTGCATGATTTAAGATCTAGTCATCGAAACCACACCACATTGGGGCAGGAATTCTCAGTTAGGCCAGCGGAAGATAACAGAAACAGAAATTGGCTTGTACGTGTACAGAAGTACGGTGAATGACAGAGTTAATGGGTGAATGACAGAGTTAATGTTGTGAGTCCGTGAGGAAGAGATAGATAATGTAACAAATCCCAGATAGATGCTGGGAAATTGGTTATCCATCTAGAAAAGTATCGATTCCTACTTTGTACAATAAATTAATTCCAGATGGATTGAAAACGTAAATAAACAAAACAGAACTTGAAGAGACCATGTGATGTCAAGAGTAGGGAATAATGTCTTGAAACTCCAGGAGGCGCAGAGTGAAAGGGAAAAGATCAATAAACTTGACCACAGCAAAGTAAGTTTTTTTTCTTTTTTTTAGTTTTTTTTAATGCTTATTTATTTTCGAGAGACAAGAGTGCAAGCAGGGGAGGGGCAAAGAGAGAGGGAGACGGAATCCGAAGCAGCTCCAGGCTCCCAGCTGTCAGCTCAGAGCCTGATGCGGGGCTCAGACTCACAAACCGTGAGATCATGACCTGAGCCAAAGTCAGATGCTTAACCGACTGAGCCACCCAGGCGCCCCAAGTTTGTTTTTCTTACAAACAAAAAAACCCCAAACCACCACAAAACACCATAAACAAAGTGGAAAACGAGTCCACGGCCTAGGAGAAGTTGTTCACTCTACATTTAAGAGGCAAGTCATTCGTATCTGGGACGCAGGAAGACCTGCTTCTCCGTAAGGAAAAAGCCCAGTAGAAAAATGAGCAAAGACGTAAACAGGCAGTTCTCAGAAGAGGAAAATTGAGTGGTCAGTAAGTAAACCTGGGGAAAGGGGCTCCCCTCATCACTAACCAGGGAGATGCCAGCCAAATAGGTAGCACGGTGCACCTCCTGCCGCTGCTGACTTCCTCTTTTTCCTGTGAAAATACATGTTTGTTACAGCCTTGTGATGGCAGAAAGGTGAAATCACACCAAGTGGGAGAATAGAAGCATCGTAGTGGGTTCGAATGGTGTGATTTTATGCAGAATTTACAATGAATGGACCAGGGCTGTGTATATCAACATGGCTAATTCTCAAAAACTTGATGTTGAAGGAGAGAAAGGACGAAATTGTAGAAAGTACGTAAGATGCCGTCCCGTTATTTTAGTCTTAGAAACACATACGACGATACGGCTATGTATGAAAATACACAGAAGGACACACAATAGTTTCAGCTTAGTGGTTTCTCTGAGGGGAGAGTGGGAGGGAAACAGGATTTTATTTTTAATAGTATCTAACATTTTAATTAAAAAAAAAATAAAAAACCTGGAGCAAATTCAGGATTTGTTAAAGTGAGGGCTATGGGGGGAAGGGTGTTTGTTACTTTTTATGACGTGTGAAGTATTGATGTGAAATGTTGGGGTCCAGGAGCGAATGGTCAAGATAGATCCTTGGGACGTTTTCGATGCAGAAAAAGGTGGTTTTAGGAAAGCACGGGGACAGGACCCATGGGCAGAAAGAGCTGCCCTGGGATTGTGAGGCGTGACTGATTATATACCTTTAAGCCTGGAGGGGGTCAGGGATAGCGCTAAGTCTTTAAGGAATTTGGAAGCAAGGTTTCCAGGGCCGTGAGGGGCTAGCTGCTGTTAAGGTTATTTACCGTGTCTAGTAAAACCTTAGTTGTGAAACCCTTCTGGTGTGTATCCAGTGGGCCGTTTGTTTGAAGGATGATTGGGGTTGGGGGTTGAGATAAGGGAGGTTTCCAAAGGGATTTCATAAGTTAAAGAAGACTGATAGGATCCTGGAGGTCTAGCAAATGTCAAACCTGGGTTGCCCTTTGCCTCGAGCACTAAGCATTAACGGCCAGTCAGTTGAGCTCCTGGAAGAAGATCACTCTGCCTGCCTCAAGGATTTGTCAGTGGGCTGCAAGTTTTAAGGAGATTCGAGTTTCTCTACATTCCTTTTGCCTTTGTTCTCCACATCAGTATTTCAGAATTTAAAAATGGTCCCTAACGTAGAAGATCTCTCAGGCAGTTTTTTTTTTTTTTTTTAGAATATGTATGGAGAACAGGAAGAGACATCGTACCGTTTCAGGTGATGACAGGAACGCCCTTCACTGGCGAGCGTGTGTTCCTTAACCCAGTTCTGTAGCGGTGGAAGAATGCAGCCAGAAAGGGTGCCTTGCCCTGTCCCTCCTCGAGCTCTTGGGTTTCAATTTGACCTTTGTCTTCCTGGCGAGCCTTCTCGTTCTGATCGAGGTGAGGTGGTGTGGGTGTTGCTTTTTTGCTAATGAAGTTTTGGATTCCTTCATCTCCACTGCTGGAAATGCCGGGAAACTGACTTAGACGTAACAAAGTTCCTGCAGAAAGCGGCCCCCCCTACACTTAAGAGTTGTTTTTGAAAGTAAAGGTTTCAGCCTCTGGTGAGATTACAGGGAAAAAGTCCCAATTAGGAGGCTGGTTCTCAACCGTGGCAGCATGTTAGAGTCACCTGGAGAACTTTAAAAAAACAACTTTAAACTAACTTTAAAAATGGCAGGTACCCAACTCAAATGAATGAGATCAGAATCCCTGGAAGTGGAGAGCCTGCGTTGGTAGATGCAGGTTCCCCAGGTGATGCTGACTCACCGGAACCTGTTAGCAATGCAGCTGTTTCCGCTTCCCCTCAGACCCGCTGAGTCAGAAACCCAGAGTGGGGCCCACCAGGTGATGCCCATGCTGATGAAGGTCAGCCCGCCCTTGTTGGTGAGGCCGTTGCCGGTAAGCCATGGGACCAGTGGATTTTGAGTTTATGGGTGTCCTGCTCTCCCCCATCAGCCAGTGGCAGCAGGTTCTGGAATCCCCGAAATCAAATGCTACCTGAATGGTGTGAAGGTGCCTGGAATTGTCCGTCTCCGGACCCTGCTCTGCAAAGTCTTTGGAGTGCTGTTCAGTGTGGCTGGAGGTAAGGAGGCTCTTTCTGACTTTTATCCTTCCAAGTCTTCAGGAGGTGAAGATGACAGGGAGCGTCGTGCATGTAAATTAAGTCAATCTGGATGTGAAGGGCCTGCCCTCAAACAGACCCCTGCCCTGTTTGTTGATGGATCATTTTTTTAAATGCAGACACCGTTAGTTACCAGAGATGCCTGACAAACACATTTAGATTTGGAGTAATGGGACTATCTAGTTGGTCCCTGGACTTTGCTTTTAGCTAAGTCAGCAAGCTTTTTGTGTAAACAACCAGACGGTAAATATTTTAGGCTTTATGGGCCAAGAGGCAAAAGGGGAGGTATTATGTAGGTACTTAAACCTATGTAACCATTTGAAATAGATCCGTGTAAGAAAGTAAAAACCAGGGGCACCTGGCTGGCTCAGTCGGTGGAGCGTGTGGCTCTTGATCTGGGGGTTGTGAGTTTGAGCCCCACATAGGGTGTAGAGATTGCTTAAAAATAAAATCTTTAAGGAAAAAAATGTAAAAACTATTCTTCGTTCTCAGGCTATAGAAATAGACATTGAACCTGTCTTAGCCCGCAGCCTATAGTTTCCTGATACCTCAATTTAAAGAGTATTTTCTCTTATTTGACGCTTTCTCTTACAAAGTCACATAATCACCTCTGTTGTATGGCCTCAAGAGAAGGGTCTACATAGCAAAGGTCTCCCAACCAAGAGGGGTGTCTGCTGACTGATGGTCTCCCCTTTTCCACCTGTTCCCAGGGCTCTTTGTGGGGAAGGAAGGCCCCATGATCCACAGCGGAGCAGTGGTGGGAGCTGGCCTCCCGCAGGTAAGACTTGATGGGCTGGGAGGCGACGTCCCTCAGAGTGGGCCCTGGGCAGGGGCACGTCCGCGGTTGACTTGATAACCAGTTCATCAGGGGCACCTAACGTGGCTTTGGAATCGGATGTCACTTTGGGTTGAGGTGGAAACTGCCCTGTCACCCAGGAGATTGGGTAACTGGTACCTCCAGGTTTTAACAAGGCCCTGCCCAGTCGCCAGAGCAGCGATGGGACATTCTGTTCGAGAGACAGACACTCGGTGCGCCCATAGCCGTCGCCAAGCACCTGCACACCCGGGGGCCTGATGGAGCATCTCGGTGCTGCCACACCCCAAGAGGCTGGAAGCCTTGACCAAGGCGGTTTCAGGCCCAGGTCTATGCTGACACCCTTTGGAGTAGCAGCTGCTGTTTGCTGAGTGCCCTCGGGGCCAGACTCTGCATCCACTGGCCTCTTTTTCTTTAAGCCACGTCAAGGGTTTGGCTGTCCTCCGTCATCCCCATTCTCATTCGAGGAAACTGAGCCGCTGGCTCTGGACTCTAGAGCTCCCCCTTCTCAGTGGTTATTCTGGATTCCCCGGCTGCCAGTTGGAGAAGTTTCTGTTTCCTCGTAGACAGTTAGCCCTCACGCTCTGAGAGAAGAGCCGCTGTGGCTCTGGGTCGTCCAAGCCAAGGAGAGAAGAGTCTTTTGTCCTGAGCCCATCTTCTGATCTGCCTCTTGCTGCTGCATCATCTCCTTCGCATCAGGCGCCCAGCCTCCCAGAAGCGAGTGGAGAGGCGGAAGGAGGCCAGGCAGGGGCTGGGCGGCAGCGAGAGATTTTGCTGAACACGTTGGAAGATGTCTCTCTCCTTTCTTACTGACCCCGCTGAGCAGAGCTCACTTTATCTTCTGCTGCAGCTTTCACATCCTCCTTTTGCTCAGTAGTTTCCCTTTTTACTTTTTTTTTAAAGATGTATTTATTTTGAGAGAGCATGAGAACACGTGCACGCACGCATGTGCGTCTGTGAGTGGGGGGAGGGCAGAGAGAGAGAGAATCCCATGCTATCAGCACAGAGCACGTCATAGGGCTCGATCCCGTGACGCCGGAATCATGACCTGAGCTGAAACTGAATCAGAGTCAGATACTTAACTGACTAAGCCCCCCAGGCACCCCTCCTCTGACTTGTTAACTGTGTACAAAACGCGATTTCCCAAGATCCTAGAAATTTGGGGGCAGGAAAAGAAGTTCTTCCCAAAAATAATGTCTTTTTTTTTCCTCCCATATTTCTCTTCTGGACTTCTTATAACACATTTGGCTGGGTGTGCTTGAGCCAAGGGGACTTTCCGGTGCCTGGTTCCTGTGGACCCCCCCTCTGACTTTGTTTTCCTTTCCTCTAGTTTCAGAGCATCTCCTTACGGAAGATCCAATTTAACTTCCCCTATTTCCGAAGTGACAGGTATGAAAACAAAACCCGCTTCATTTCCTGCCGCTCAGACCCCATGGCAGTCACTGAAGCTGCCCTATGGGGTGTCTGGCCAGGCAGGCTGCATGGGGAACCCAACTGTCAGAAGGGAGGGGGGCTTTGAAGGTCTCTGAGAATAAGCACTAGGGCCATGCGTGGCTTCTGTTTTGTCATGACCTGAGGCCTAGAACCATTTCGGGGAACGAAGAAGACAGTCCAGGATTGAAAACACGACCGAGAAAGCCCACGGGCATATTGTCGAGAATGTGTTTGATGTTCCAAAGCGGAGTGCTCGGTCAGCTCCTCTCTGGGTTACAAGGCGCCCTTCCCGGTGCTTTTTCACCTCATGGGATCTGTGTGTGTTACTGGCCTGCGCGCCTTGCTGGGCCTTTGGAATCAGGGAACCAGGGTCAGAGTTGTCCGTCTTCTCGTATCGGCCCTCCTGCCGGCCGCTGGTTGCTGCTCCTCTGCGTATAAGCAGCACTTCAACATATTTCACTGACGTGTGGCTTTCTGGAAGAAAGAGCTGGTGAGAACGTGGCTCAGCAGTGACCGACAGAAGTCTGCACCCTGTCCGTGTTCTGAGCAGACTGACGTCAGGGAGCCCCTCCGACTCAGGAGTGTGTTTGGCTCTTAGGTAAACCGTATTTGCTGCTCAGTCGGCCTCCCCAGACACCTGCCCTTCATGAGCCCTCACTGTTCCTGCGTCATGAGGCACCGTGTTGGTGGAATAAGGAGTAAAAAACTGCCTTCTGCGGCCTGAGGACTCTCTTTTTGGGTGAACCACCTGTGTGACTTCTCTCCTCAGGGACAAGCGGGACTTTGTATCCGCGGGGGCGGCTGCCGGAGTTGCTGCAGCTTTCGGGGCTCCCATCGGGGGGACCCTGTTCAGTCTGGAGGAGGGCTCATCCTTCTGGAACCAAGGGCTCACGTGGAAAGTGGTAAGAAGGACTTGGAGTGGAAACCTTCTCTTAAACCTAACCGCTCCCCCCAAAACTAAACTGGACGTCTCTTACTTGGCATGTTCACCTGTCATTTGGACGAGACCAGGAAGGGGTGTGACTGTATCAGAAAGTCCTTTGCTGTAGCCCCATAACCTCCAAACTGTGGGCTTTTCTGTACTTTTCATATAAATGCCCCCACCCCCAAATCAGACTGCCCTTATCCTCTCTGGATGAGCCGTCTGGCGTGACCGTGGGAGGCCGGCTGAGGCTAGAGGCAGCCAGTGGCAGAGCCTGGACTTGAACCCTAGCAGCATCCTACCTCAGACTGGCGTGTGCCTCCTCTCGTATTTGCTGTTCCTCTTTGGGCACGAGATCCAATCCATAGCAGGCTCTAAATAAACGGGCTCTCCAGTAGGCTGCCGAATGCAGACTTCTTACAGCCTGACCTCACGGCTTCTCACACTCGAGGTGTGCCCATGGTGGTGGTTACCAGAGCTCCGTATGCAGACCTGGAGCTGCGGGTCTCTGTGCAGGTGTCTGTGCGGGACGATAGGCTTCCCGAGGCGGTGTCCGGCAGAAAGTAGGCCTCGTCGCTATCGAGTGTTCTCGTGTGTCCCCTTTGCCCCTAGCTCTTCTGTTCCATGTCCGCCACCTTCACCCTCAACTTCTTTCGTTCTGGGATCCAGTTTGGAAGTTGGGGTTCCTTCCAGCTCCCTGGATTGCTGAACTTTGGCGAGTTTAAGGTATGTTTTATCTTTTCTTCCATAGTGTTGGTTTTTGTTTTTGTTTTTGTTTTTTTACTTGACCTGTGAAAACTGTTCTTAAGTATTAAGGGCCAGAGGGAAGTGGTCAGAAGGGTAGGTGTGGCTTCTGCAGGGGCGTTTCTGCCCCGTGAGTCTCCTTTGCGGGCGCCGTGCTCGGCCTGGGCAGGCTCCCGGCACCGCATCGGCTCTTGTAGAAAGAAAGCAGCCTCGCCTCTTCCTTCTGTCTTCTCCGCTTCTGTCCCTTCCTATTCTCACGGGCACTGTGGTTTTTCTCTCTCCCTCGCCCCTTCTCTCAGTGCTCTGACTCTGATAAAAAATGTCATCTCTGGACAGCTATGGATTTGGGTTTCTTCGTCGTGATGGGGGTCATTGGGGGCCTCCTGGGAGCCACATTCAACTGCCTGAACAAGAGGCTTGCAAAGTACCGTATGCGAAACGTGCACCCGAAACCTAAGCTCGTCAGGTACCTATGCAGTCGCCGCCCCCCCTCCCCCCAGCCTGCCGTGGCTCCCGGGCGTCGTGTGGACCGGGCCACCCGTCCCCAGGAAGGCGATCATGCGAACTGACCCCCCTTCCCACGCCAGCTTTGATCTCGTGTCTAAGACAGAAAACGTAGACGGGGCTGTGGATCTCCTCTATTTGTCAGACAGGCCAAAAGGCTGAGTCTGAGCTTAACTTACGTCAGAGTTGCTGGCTGACTCCCAGCCACTCGGACACACGACAGAGTCAGAGGGTCAGTGAGGCTCTCAGCCCGGGACCTAAAAGGGAGGGCCGTTTGTTCCTCCGAGAGGTGATGTGGATGCAGCAGCTGCGTTACTGTCTGCCCCCTGTTTATGCGCCTTGCTGGGATGCAGCGAGTCGCTGACAAATTCTGCACGTGTGCTGGCTGGCTAGGCGCTGCCGGGCCTGCTCTTTGGGGACGTGAAGGCTGGGGGGAGACAGGGTTGTGTCTTTCTAGTTCCCAAGACTGGGGTGTTTTTTTATCTTGTAACAAAAGCTATGCTTTGCTTCCTAGAGTCTTGGAGAGCCTCTTGGTGTCTTTGGTAACCACGGTGGTGGTGTTTATGGCCTCGATGGTGTTAGGAGAATGCCGACAGATGTCTTCGTCGAGTCAAATCGGTAATGACTCATTCCAGCTCCAGGTAACCCCTGTGCACCTGCTACCTTTGTCCTATACATGCAAAAAAAAAAAAAAAGAAGAATCCAGAAATGCCTGTACTTAGGGCTAGTGGATGTATTGGGTTCATTGCTCTACGCTTGAGTCAGAGTGCTAGGCAATAGAGGAATCTGTGATAGCCTTTTTACTGAAGCCAGAATGTGCACGCTCTGTCTTTTCAACTTTTGTGAAGACTCATGGCCGTCATAGGAGGGACACCTTCTCCCTCTTTCTGTTGAACCAGCTCAGGAAGCAGACCGTCACTTCTTCGCCAAGCCCCAGGTTACTCTTCTGCCCCCTCACCCCTGAAAGGTGCCCACTAGCCTCACCGTGACTGTGAGAATTACCCCAAGAGGAGGAGAAAGGAATGTCTGTTTCGGGGATCAGTGATCTGGCTCTTCTGGCATCTTCTGGTTCTTACTGGGTTTAGGTCATTTACTAGCATATGTTCTTTTTCCATTTCTCCTCTTTTCTTCTTAGGAGTATTTAATATTTTCCAGGATTTTCTCTGAAAGAGAAGAGTCGGTGACAGAGACATTGGAGCTTTGCCCTGCAATTTTTTGGTCCAAACTGTTGGGTTTAGAGAGCCATATGTGGTCAGCTGGACGCAGGGTTCTGGCCTCTAGGGTGGGGGCTCAGGAGCATTCGCCAAGTCCCCTGCCTTCTTGTTGCCCCTGAGTAGCTGCTCAGCTCCCTCAAGGCCTCGTTGGGGACATTGTCTTGGATGGCTGTCCCTTTTGTGTTCCCAGGAGCACCCACAAACAGCCTGTGTTCAATCAGGCGTTAGCAAACTATGGCCCAGGGGACAGATCTGGCCTTTGGCAACTGCTTGATTTTGTGTAGCCCCGGAGCTAAGAATGGTTTGTACATTTTTAAAGAGCGTTAAAAAAAAAGAAAATACGACAGAGGCTGTATATGGCCTACAAAGTCTGAAAGATTTATTGTATGGCTCTCTAGAAAAAGTTTGCTAGCCACTGTCACTAGTTAGTCCTGAGGTGGTTTCATTACCAGACCAGCCTTTTCCAAATGTGTCCCATAGAACAATGTCAATATGTGCACTTCAGGAATAGACAGAAAAGAATTCTGCAGTCTCACAGGTTAACCAGAATTAAACAGGTTGCTTTATTTTATTTTATTTTTTTAATTTATTTTTGAGAGTCAGTGAGAGACAGCGTGAACAGGGGAGGGTCAGAATCCAAAGACAGGCTCCAGGCTCTGAGCTAGCTGTCAGCACAGAGCCAGACACGGGGCTCAAACCCACGAACCGTGAGATGATGACCTGAGCCGAAGTCANGAAAAAAAAAATACAGGACTTCCTAAGGCCTTTAAGATTCCAGGAAGAGTTCTGAACGTTTGGAATGTTTATCGGGTGAAGGCATTCCACTAAGCACTTCACGCGCATGACTCCATCTAATCCTAATCTAATCCTCCATGCTGGCTAGTGTTGTTACCCCATTTTACAGGTGGGAAGACAAAGTGAGGTCTTGACCATGGTCTCTCAGTAGCATATCACATGAGGTTGGCATTATTCCCATTGCCTGGGTGTGGCTACTGAAGCTTCACAAAATGAAACGCCTCTCCCGCAGTGGCTGCAGAAGGGCGGATTTAGAGGCCAGTCCTGCACACGGAGCCAGAGCTCTGCTTTCAGCAGGTTCCCTGATCTCCAGCGAGCACTGTGCTGCATCTCGGTGCGCTCGACTGCAGGACCCTTTCCCGGGAGCCCTCTGGACCGGGGTTCCTCCAGGCATAGTTTGGCGAACACTGTACCTGCTGATCATTCCGCCATCAACTCGGCCCGGATCCACACACATTGCTCCCTGCCAGGTTCTGCCAGTAGGGGCCGCCGACCCGCGTCCTCCCGCAGCCCTCATCCAGCTGTATCGCCCAGGCAGGCTCACCCGGCAGGCCTAGGCAAACCCATCACCTGCTGGGGTGATAGTGTTCATGGAAGGGCATCTCTAGACTGTTCTCAGTAGACCTGAATCCAGGCAAAATCCATTCCTTGTAACAAACTTTGTAGGAAGAGTGTATCCGCCCGCACAGCGTTAGGTGCCCACCTGTACAGTTGTGCCCCATCGGCTAGAACACCAGGACTGTCCTGCCCCGAATGCCCTGTCCTCTGGTGACTCAGGCCGGTGCCACGATGCCCTCTTCCCACACAGAATTGGGCAAGAGGTCTGAATCGTGGAGAGGTCACCTCTTTTCCCGGTTGGGGTTTTGTTCAGCCAGGCGGGCCGGGGAGGGAGAGGCCGCCAGGAGCACGGCATCTACCTCCAGGCCTCGTGTGGAAGCGGCGTTTCTCCTGCAGAAAATGCGGGGCAGCGGCGTTTTCCATTTGGAGCCAGAGTGGGGGCTTCGGGTCAGGCAGGAACCTGGCCTGTCCTCTGCCATCACCTGTCACCTCCCAGCAACTTATCTGTCACCTGCCCGCCCTTCCCACAGCCCACGGGGCTCTCGGGCCAGGCTTCCCGCAGTGTCCCCTACTAAATTAGGCCTGGGAGCAGAAGCAGAGGCAGATCCATGGCGAATTTAATTGTAGTAACTCGGGAGCCCTCATCCTGGGCCTTTCATCTTCCCCGAGACACAAGGAAGACCGTACCACGCTTGGCTGCTCGCGGCTAGAGATCTGTTTTTTGCTACAGGTTTAATTTCTGGGTAAAGCTTGCGAGCCAGACTTTCTCGACCTTAGCAGAGACATCCCACTTGAAGACTCTGAACACCCTGGTCAGGCGTATTGACCCTTCACTGACCTCCTGCCTGCTTTTTGATTCCTGTGTCTCAGGTCACATCAGAAGATGTCAATTCGAGTATCAAGACCTTTTTCTGTCCGAACGAGACCTACAATGACATGGCCACGCTCTTCTTCAATCCCCAGGAGTCTGCCATCCTTCAGCTTTTCCACCAGGATGGTGAGGACCCGTGAGCCTGCCCGTTCTTGGGCAATTCGTCTTTTCTGCAGGGAGCAAGTTACTGTTTCTCTGCCCCTTCTTCTGGCCTACGGACACAGCCAAGCTTGTCCTCAATTCTGAGCAGAGATAGGACTTTTCCTTTGTAATACCCACCCAGAGCAGGCCAGAGTTTCTGCCTCCGGCGTCGGAGGTGGACCAGTGGGGTACGGAAGGACCTGGAGGGAGCCAGGGCAGCCCGGTGGGCCTTGGTGGCCCCCGGCGGTGGGACTCAGGGCGGCCCTTGCCTTGCAGGTACTTTCAGCCCCGTCACCCTGGCCTTGTTCTTCGCTCTCTATTTCCTGCTCGCATGTTGGACCTATGGCATTTCTGTTCCAAGCGGCCTGTTTGTGCCTGCCCTGCTGTGTGGAGCTGCTTTCGGGCGTTTAGTTGCCAATGTCCTCAAAAGGTACCATGTGTGTGTGCGCGTGTGCACGTGAGTGCGCCCGTGTGTCCAGGTGCACAAGTGTGGAAACCTTGGGATCCTCAGCCAGGGTCTCGGTTTCCTTTGTCCCCAGCTACATCGGCTTGGGCCATGTCTATTCGGGGACCTTCGCCCTGATCGGCGCCGCAGCCTTCCTGGGTGGGGTCGTCCGCATGACCATCAGTCTCACGGTCATCCTGATTGAGTCTACCAACGAGATCACTTACGGGCTCCCCATTATGATCACTCTGATGGTGAGTGCTCCCCTTCCAGGCCTCCGTCGGGCGCAGCCAAGGTCCCCCACCCCCACAGCAGCATCTTTTCAAGTCTTCGTTTCGTGTTTCAGGTGGCCAAATGGACGGGGGACTTTTTCAATAAGGGCATTTATGACATCCACGTGGGCCTACGAGGCGTACCACTTCTGGAGTGGGAGACGGAGGTGGAAATGGACAAGTGAGGCCACGCCTTGTATTTGTGTCCTAGTTTCAGAGGGGCCTGGAGGAATGTTTGTATCAGGGTGGGAGGTGGTAATTAAGGTCCTGCGGTTGGACTGCAGGAAGCACGTGGGTGTGGCGGGGAGCTGAGGGTGGGGGGCAAAGGGGCCTGGTGGGGACAGAGGTGAGCAGGGTCCCGTGGCATCCGGTGAAACGCGAAGGGTGGCCTCTTGATGAGGTCCACGTTATGACTGAACGTTTAAGGGTCTGCCGAGCCCTCGTTGGGTGAGACCTAGCCTGCTTCCCACGTGCCTCATGGTGTCATGCTACCAGCAGTGATTATTCTGGGCTCAATCCCCAGATTCTCCATCGGCCCACAAACGGCTTGGGCCGCCTATGTCAGGGTCTCCCACCAGGCCCTGAGAGTCCCACAGAGAGATCAGCAGATTTCTGTAAAGGGGCAGAGAGTAAGTATTTTCGGCCTGGCAGGCCTTGGGTTCTGTTACAACTATTCAGCTCGGCCACTGCAGTGCAGAGGCGGCCACAGAGGAGAGTAAATGGGCACGAGAGGTTTGACCTGTAACCTATAGTTGCCCTCCGGTCTACAGGGACAGCCCACGCTTTTTTTTAAAGTTCCGGTAGTACGATTAACAGTTCAATGGTAATACAGGCANACAAGTGGATGCGGTTTGTGTAAAGGGGACATTTTGTATTGAGCTGAGGGATCAGGAAAGGCCCACTGGTCTGGCAGAGTGAGGAAGGGGATTCCAGGCATAAGGAAGGGTATTTGCAAAGGGACAGAAGTACAGAGGAACTGCTAGAGGTGGTTCAGAACGGGGGAGCCCATGGTCCAGGAGTGCAGGAGACGGCTCGCTCCTGAGGGCTGCGGGCTCTCTGGTGAGTCTGGACGGCTTTCCTCCCCACTCCAGACTGAGAGCCAGTGACATCATGGAGCCCAACCTGACCTACGTCTACCCGCACACCCGCATCCAGTCTCTGGTTAGCATCCTGCGCACCACAGTCCACCACGCCTTCCCGGTGGTCACGGAGAACCGGGGCAACGAGAAGGAGTTCATGAAGGGCAACCAGCTCATCAGTAACAACATCAAATTCAAAGTACGACAGCCCGGGGTGGGGGTGGGGGAGTGGTGAGCGAGAAGCAGGCTGTTTTTTGACGCGTCCGTTCATCCTGTGCCCGCCCCACCCTGTAGATGGGGTGCCCTGGTTGGCTCCCTGGGAAAGTCAGCCTCTTCCTTACGTGCGGCAGTGAGTGTAGACAGGATAGCAGACGTGGACTTCTTAGGCCGTCGGGACGCGTGTCCATTCTCACTCCAGCAAGCGTGCGGACGGATTTTTTGTTTTAATTGGCCTGATTTATGGTGTAAGAGGTAGTGGGGAGCTTTCTGGAGTTGTCGGAGGCAGAGATGCACTTTGGCCTACTTAAGACAGAAAAAGAAGCGAGCTGGAGGCTGCAGGACGGACGGAGAGCTGGGGAGTCAGGAGCGGCACGCCGGGGGTGCGGGCGGCCGGCAGACACCCTGGAGGGGGCGCCACTCAGCTCCCGATTTGAAATCCAGGCAGGATGAGGGTCCCGTTGCCTCATGCAGGCCTTGTGCTCATCCCTTGGCTCTGGGGGCTGGGGGCATGTACACTGATGGTCCCCCCCCATGACATGACGTAAGGGAGGGGCTCCCCCTTGGAGAGTTGAGGTCTTGTTCCCAAGTCAAAGGAGTAGGGAAGTTGGGCCACCAGAAACCGCAGGATCTCCAGGCCCTGAGGCTCAAATTCCTTTCAATCCCAAGCCCCCTGAGCCTCTGTGAAGATTTCTTGGCAGTTTCTATGTCGGTTTATGCTTTTGACACCCAAGTCCTCAAGCTCCGTAGATGCCACACTG
Source organism: Crocuta crocuta (assembly GCF_008692635.1). NCBI lineage: Eukaryota > Metazoa > Chordata > Mammalia > Carnivora > Hyaenidae > Crocuta > Crocuta crocuta. The sequence goes on along the minus strand of NW_027530007.1, from coordinate 697,423 downwards.
GTGTGTCCGTGCCCAACAGTCCGTGGCCTCCCCGGAAGCAACCTTTGCCCCCCTCCCACCCCTCCTGCACAGAAGTCCAGCATCCTCACCCGGGCGGGCGAACAGCGCCGGCGGAGCCAGTCCATGAAGTCGTACCCGTCCAGTGAGCTGCGCAACGTGTGTGACGAGCACGTCCCCGAGGAGCCGGCCGAGAAAGAGGACCTCCTGCAGCAGATGCTGGAGCGAAGGTGAGCGCGCGGGCTCCCACCCACGGGGTGGGGGTGGGGGGTCCCGCAGGGGCCGGCGCTCTGCTGTGAGACAGCTCCCCGGCTTCCTGGCGACTTGGGGAGCTGGTTGGGGCCGTGGGGGAGAAGCAAGCAGCAGTCCTGCTGAGGGTGTGCTAGGCAGCGTCTGGTTTCTATGTAACAGATACACTCCCTACCCCAACCTATACCCTGACCAGTCCCCGAGCGAAGACTGGACCATGGAGGAGCGCTTCCGCCCTCTGACCTTGCACGGCCTGATCCTGCGCTCCCAGCTTGTCACCCTGCTCGTCCGAGGAGTGTGCTACTCTGAAAGTCAGTCAGTGAGTCTCTCGGGTCTGCGCTGGGGTCCTCGAAGGCACGGGGTGGCAGAAGGACGGTCTCTGTTCCCCGCCTGGGGACGCCGGGTGCCTGCAGGCTGCTGTCAGGTTGTGTGCAGCTCCGTGGCTCCCTCTGCTGTGGTCCAGGTCTCTCAGGTGATGCTGAGCGGCGGGGGAGCTCTCCCAGCCACCTTCCCCTTAGTCTGTGCGCTGGCTGTCAAGGGTCCTTCCGGCCTGCAGACTTTTAACATGCTTTCTATGGTTTTGTTTCTGATATGAGTGAACTTTTGTACGTGTGTTACCAAAAAACTACTGTTCTTCCCGTTAATCTTCTTTCTTCCTTTCCTTTGATGTTTACGGAGATAAGCAGAGGGGGAGGGGGCGTCTTGTTCAAAGTGGTCCCTGCAGTGACCTGAAGACCCTGAAGGTTGTCCAGACGCCTAGTTTCCAAGCTGAATTTCCTGGTTTGGCTCTTGCCCACGGAGGCCAGCCTGAGGTCACCCGGCGTCCTGTTGGCCTGCGGCAGAGCAGCCAGCGTGGGGCAGGGCACAGGGGCTCCGGGGAGAGCGGTCTGTGGTGAGGACAGCCTGGCTGGACGAGGCTGGAGGCGGCGTGAGGAGCACAGGAGGGGTGAGGTGGGCAGGGTTACCAAGCAGAAACCTGCTGAAGCACTCGGAAGCCGGTGCTGCCGGCCAGGCAGTGGGCAGAGGATGCAGTGGAGTCACAGGGAGAGAGATCAGGACAGAGCAGTGACCTGCACTTGCGGCCACTGTGCCGAGCCTGGGAGCCAGCAGTGGTGGCCCCCGTGCCCAGGGAGAGCGGAGGGGAAATCCAGAACACTCAGAATGCGGGGATGGTAACAAAGTGGCCGTGTCAGTGCCCTGGGGCTGAGTGGCCGCAAACCACAGAAATCCTTTCTTTTCATAATTCTCAAGGCCAGAGCGCCAAGTCCATGCGTCAACGGGGCCTTGCTCTCTCAACAGGCTCCGGGGGAGGGGTGTTCCTTGCCTTCCTAGTTTGTGCTGGCTGCTGGCCATCCTTGGCACAGCGTGGCTGTGGATATGTGACTTGAGTCTCTGCCTCTGCTGTCACGTGGTCTTTTCCCTCCACGTCCTCTCCTCTTTTTAGAAGGACAGCTGTCATTGGATTTAGGGCCCACCCTAATCCAGTGTGACCTCATCTTAACTTGCTCACATCTTCAAAGACCCTATTTCCAACATGGCCGCGGTCCCAGGTAGCAGGAGTCAGGACTCAGGCAGATCTTTTGAGGGATCCGGGTCAACCACGACAGCTGTGGGTTAGCTCTTCTCTCACTTAAACTCCAGAAGAAGCTGCACCCAGATTTTTTTTTTTTTTATAAATAGTTTATTGTCAAGTTGGTTTCCATATAACACCCAGTGCTCATCCCCACAAGTGCCCTCCTCCATGCGCTGCCCCCCCCCACACCCATCAGTCCTCAGTTTGTTCTCAGAAGCCACATCCATCTTGCAGATGGAGAAGCAGCTTCAGAGAGATGGGGAGACACCCGAGGGTGGCGGGCTGGCTGGGAGCTGGCCGTAGACCGCGGCGTCTCTCCGCAGGGCACCCTGTCCTGTGCCTCCTCGCGCCGGGTGGGGCCTGGCTGGGGGGGCCATGGAGTTCAAGGGGGAGGGGCCTAGACGTGGCCCTGACACTCGCTGTGGCCGAGCAAGGACAGCGTCTTGGTTGGGGTTTTGCAGAGCGCCAGCCAGCCTCGCCTTTCGTATGCCGAGATGGCTGAGGATTACCCGCGCTACCCGGACATCCACGACCTGGACCTGACGCTGCTCAACCCGCGCATGATCGTGGTGAGCGGGACTGTCCCCTTGGGGAGGGGGCCCCCAGAAGAGAGGCCAGCAGCCCCTCCCTGGCCCAGCAGACCGCTGCTAGCCTGCACTGTCTGCGCCTTGTCCTGGTTAGGGCGGAGGTGGCCGCTGGTCACCTGTGTCTTCTCCTCTGCAGGATGTCACCCCGTACATGAACCCTTCGCCCTTCACCGTTTCACCTAACACCCACGTCTCCCAAGTTTTCAACCTGTTCAGAACCATGGGCCTGCGACACTTGCCTGTTGTGAATGCTGTGGGGGAGGTGAGTCTGACTTCCGGTCTATGCCTGTCTTCTGGAAAGGGCCCTGGAACCACAGCGCCTGCTGCTCCCCAGCCAGCAGGGTTTCTGGGGCCCAAACCTCCAAGGACCTTTGCCTCCTGCCTGTTGCCGGCGCCGCTCTCCACTCGGCCAGCAGGTGGCGGCCTTAGCACGTCCCGTGTCCCGGGCCTGAGCTGCAGGCGGGGCTGCTCCCCACCTAGTGAGCAGTTGTAACATTAAATGAGAGAACTTCAAGCAAAACTCTTGAGCAGTTTTGAAAGATACAGCCAGGTACAACTAATAAGCATGGCCGCAGACTTTTTTTTTCTTAGAACTCCATTTTTTCCCTCCTTACACAGGTATTGTTTGGTTGTTAAATATACATATATGAGAAAACGTAGAAAAGCAGAATACAAACCAGAGCCTTGTTTCTACAGAGGTAGTAACCGCGCTGTCTTCCCAAGGTAGATCCTTTGTCGTTTTCCTCTGCGTCTAGGAATAGAGATTTTGCGTGTCAAGTTTTAATGAGAATGTTACCGTTATTCAGTGTTTAACAAAATAATAATGGTTTGTTTAATCTAAAGGAAATGACTTTTCGTGGCAGAAAATGTTGTTGGCCTACGATATAGGTGTGTT
>NW_027530007.1:690859-694078 GCF_008692635.1 Crocuta crocuta | reverse complement strand
AGAGGGGGGGGGGGGGAGAGAGAGAGAGAGAGAGAGAGAGAGAGAGAGAGAGAGAGAGGGAGAGAGAGAGAGAGAGAGAGCATATCCCAAGCAGGCCCCCAGCTGTCAGCACAGAGCCTGATGCGGGTCTTGGACTCACGAACCACAAGATCATGACCTGAGCAGAAATCAGGAGTCAGGCGTTTAACCAGCTGAGCCCCCCAGGCACCCCGGCTTCTGATATTCTAGTCGGCTTGACAGCATTCCACCGGCTGGCTGGCAGTCACTGGNAAGCGCCCCACGGCAGATGCTGCTCCTCGGGGGTGGTCATGGTGGGCCACACTGTGTCCCTTGAAACACAAGTGTAGTGAGGGCTCTAGCACAGTTCGCGGTGTGGAGTGCCCACATGAGTGGCAGATGTGCGTCGCTGCCGCGGTCGTGAAAACCTGTCTCTGGACGCATGCTCCGCTGTCCCTGTTCCACACACCGGCAATTCCAAGTCTCTGAACACCGGCTGCACGTCCCATGGCCAAGCTCATTTCTGACACCATGTACTGGGAGGTGGCATGTTAAGGGCTCAGCCCGATGAGCCCCTGCCCACCCACTCCAGATGTCAATCAAAAGTCCAGGTTGTCCTCTGTGTTTCTGGCCAGGTGGCTCTAAGTTGAAGGTTCCCATAATCCTCTGCTCCTAGAACTCAAGGAAGCAGGTTACTTCCCAGAGTACTAGTTTACTGTAAAAGGCTGTGACTCAGGAACGGCCAGATGGGCAGAGATGCAGAGGACAGGTGTGGGGTGGGGGGGGGCCCCCCTTCCACACTCTCCCAGCAAGCTGCCCTCCTGGAACCTCACGTGTTCACTGGTGTGGAAGCTCTCTCTCCACGCACGCCGCAGTTCAGGAATTTGCTTGGAGGCTTTGTTAGGTAGGCATGATTGATCACATCAAGGGTCATTGGTGATTGTTTCAACCTCCAGCACCTCCCCCCCCCCCCCCAAGTTAGGGACTGGGGTTGGAAGATCCAATGCTATAGTCACCTGGTTGGTCGCCTTGGCAACTAGCCTCGATCCTCAGGGGCTTCCTAGAGGTCCCGTCATTCACATAAACTCAGGTTTGGTTGAAAGGGGCTTGCCCTGAATGATACAAGACACTGTCTCTTACTCTGATCACTTAATTCCACAAGTTTTAAGAGCTTTGTGCCAGGGACTAGGACAGAGACCTATTACAAATTTCCTTTCATAAATCAGAGTCACAATGACTCAGACGGTGCTGAGAGACAGTATTAACTGTAGCGGGGTCCGGGCCCCTCGGAAGCCTGCATTGAGCTCTGCCTTTTGCACACGTGCGTGAAGCAGGCTCCAGGGGTGGTGGGAACTGAGAAGGCTAGGGAGCATGTGCCTTGTTTAAAAAGACACTCAAACTCAGAGGCGCCTCCCCAGGTGGCTCAGTCCGCTAAGCATTTGACTCTTGATTTCAGCTCAGGTCATGATTTTAGAGTTTGTGAATTCCACCCCCACATCAGGCTCTGTGTTGACAGCTAAGGACCTGCTTGGAATTCTTTCTCTCCCTCTGGCCCTCTCCTGCTCATGTGCACACTCGCTCTTGTGCGCTTGCTCTCTCTCAAAATAAATATATAATTTTTAAGACATTCAAATTCAGATTTTTAGCTGGCCCGACTAAGACTTCTTGGAGGTGAGTTTGCCCCCTTGGCCTCCAGTTTATAAGCCCCTGTTACCAGTTGATCTCCTTCTCATCTGGAACCTGGGTAACCTTGAACTGCTCAGCGTGACAAGGTTGTCACATCTGTCCCCACACTCTGCGGAGGATTGGGCAAGCTCTGTTTGCTCCTGTTCTTGCCCCAGTGGGCTTATTCTGCAGGTGACGTGGGCTTTCTTCTCTGTGTCCTAGATCGTTGGGATCATCACCCGGCACAACCTGACGTACGAGTTTCTGCATGCCCGACTGCGGCAGCACTACCAGACCATCTGACAGGCCAGCGTGGCCAGCACCTTCTCCCGGAGCCGCCTGGGGGTGCAGCTCGCTCGTGCTCCGCCGCCGCGGCCGGCTGGGGCCAGTCCAGGGCACGGAAGATTCCCATCCACCCACTCACTCGGAAAGCCTCCAGTCATCGAACGCTTCTCTGGTCAGAGATCCTGGGGATGGCATCGCACCAGGAGAGCATGAACTTGTCTGACTTTCTCAGCAAGTATCTTCCTGTCTCCTGCTCACTGCTTTTTCTGCCGTCTAGCATCGGCTCAGGCCCCAGGCCCCTCTACCCCACTAGTGCCAGGACCAGAGGGGACGTCAGACCTCCCCACCTCGGAGGGGGACCCCCAGAGCAGTTTTCCTGCCCCTCCTGCTGCTTTCGTAGGGAACCCAGCTGTTGCCTTAAACTGGAACGGGAGGGACTTAGGCCAAGGCAAACTCTGGGGCAAATGCCAGTCGCCAAATTAAGTGAATTACCAAATTTAGGGATTGGCCAGTGAGAAAATTCACCCCACTTTCAGGGCAGTCTTCTTCATTGGGACCCTTAACTCGATGTGCTCAGCAGTTTGGAGGAAGCTCCTCCTTCCTGGAGAGGTGTTGCGCCGGGCTCACCCCTGCTGCCCTGGGCTCACCCCTGCAGTCCCGGGCTCACCCCTGCACCCCTGGGCTCACCCCTGCACCACTGGGCTCACCACTCAGCCCCGGGCTCCCCCTTGCACCCCTGGGCTCACCCCTGCAGCCCCGGTCTCAGCCCTGCTGCCCTGGGCTCACCCCTGCAGCCCCGGGCTCACCCCTGCAGCCCCGGGCTCGCCTCTGCTGTCCCGGACTCACCCCTGTGACCACAGTCTCCATAGGGCCAGCACCTTCCAGAAGCACAAAGCATTAAGGTCCCACTGATCGTCCCTAAGATGTCTGACNACAGCCCCCCCCCCCCCTCATTTTTAACATTTCAGCTTCTCTCCTGGTGACTCGTGTTTACCCTGGTCCATCCCTCGTCCCTTTCATCTGCATTGACTAACTTTCCTTCAGTTTTTACGTGCGTCTTCCTGGTAAAGCAGCCTCAGCCCAGAGGACCTTGGCGTTCCCCCCACCCCAAGTTAGCTAAAAGCAGGGCACCCCAGGATAAAACTGCTCGACCTTACTCTGGGGGATGGTAGTTATGTCTCAGACGGAAAGAAGTGAGTCCTGAGCCAGTGACCTCGGCAGGAACGCGACGGGGCTGGAGAAGCCAGTGTGAGGATAAAGCAGACGGCTTAT
>NW_027530007.1:674529-690800 GCF_008692635.1 Crocuta crocuta | reverse complement strand
GCCACCCCCAGCCATCCCCAGCCTGTGGAGGGACCTGGGGGGGGCAGGACCAGGCCCTGAGGCTATAGCGTTAACCATGGGAAGGAGGCCTCTCCTCTTGGCTGTCAGTGACTCGGTCTCCCTCCAGACCGGGCGGTCCTCTGACTGGGCCCCCAAAGTGAACACTTGCCGTGGGGTATTTGTACTTCTTTCCTCAACCCCTGTGCTCTCCCCTTATTTGTGCCCCATCCGAGGCCCACCCTGCAGCCCTGGGGCAGGCACGCTTTGGGCCTCAAGAGGTCATTCCTGTGCATTTAAGTTATTTTTATAAATTGCGGAAGTTGCCTAAGGGCGTGGACGCCTGACCTCGGCAACACCTCTTGCCCTCTGCCTGGGGGTGGGCGTCCGTCCATCCGTCCATCTGTCCGGGCCGGCCTAGACCCTGTGCTCGGCACACTCTGCTCACTTAAGTGAGGAGACTGCTTCCAGGATCTTTTCCACTTGCCTGTGGCCCTCTCCCATTTTCCTGCCTCTTTGACCAAAAGTACTTTAACTTCTACGTTTTTCAGCTTCCTCAGATGCACTTGCCTTGTGAGATGTGGATGGGACCCCCAGTAGCTAGTTGGGGGAATCACAAGGACCAAAAAAGGCAAGCCCTTCTGACTGTGATTGTGTTTAACTAGCTGCCCGTGTGTTTTAAGGCAGCAGTCAGAGCTTGGCCACATTCATCCTTCCTTTTATTAAGAAAGAAAGCAGTTAGTTCCCCGAGTCAGGAGAGTGTCCAGACCACCCATCACAGAAACTGAATCCCCTCTTCCCATCCTTCCCGGGAACCGGCAGAACTAAAGTGCTGCGAGGAGGGGTGGGGGGGACCTCTGGCCTCCGGGGGTCTGGGAAGCCGCCTGCCTCAAGGCCTCCCTGGGTGCATGTTGTTGGAATCTACCCCTTAGTGCCCACTGCCTTGCATTTAAGTCACCAGATGCTTTGTTCCCACTGATGTGGCCTGGAGGTAGCCGGTACCGCACAAATGCATCCCTCCACGTGGCCGCCACGGACCCAAACTCACTCTGGAAAGGCACACTGCTTCCTGCCCTCTGCGGGCGTCTTCCCCTCCCTGATATGCCCAAAGACAGCGACTGCCCCACTTGTAACAAAGTAACTGGAAGCCTCACCCCTTGAATAATGAGAAGCCCATGTTGTCACCACCTCCCCGGTCACCGGCCCCTTCACCTCCNGGGGGGGACCTCTGGCCTCCGGGGGTCTGGGAAGCCGCCTGCCTCAAGGCCTCCCTGGGTGCATGTTGTTGGAATCTACCCCTTAGTGCCCACTGCCTTGCATTTAAGTCACCAGATGCTTTGTTCCCACTGATGTGGCCTGGAGGTAGCCGGTACCGCACAAATGCATCCCTCCACGTGGCCGCCACGGACCCAAACTCACTCTGGAAAGGCGCACTGCTTCCTGCCCTCTGCGGGCGTCTTCCCCTCCCTGATATGCCCAAAGACAGCGACTGCCCCACTTTTAACAAAGTAACTGGAAGTCTCACCCCTTGAATAATGAGAAGCCCACGTTGTCACCACCTCCCCGGTCACCGGCCCCTTCACCTCCACGTGGGATGGCACGTCCATAAACAGAACCCACAGGGGGCCCGGCGGTGGCTGGAGACAGTTTTCTGTGTTTCATCTCGCGCTTGGTGTTTCCGGTTCCCCAGCTGAGGTGATCGGGAGCTAGGGAGCAAGAGTCCCTCCCGACCGCAGGACCTTTGCACTCTGGGGGATGATTTGCTCATGACCTTGTTTAACTAATGGTTCCTGGCCGGGATGGACGCTTGCTTGCTTGACCCAACCAACTCTGACATTCCCGATGCAAAATCGTGTCCTGACACGGCCCTCGGAGACCAGAAGGCCTCTGGAAAGGCCAGAAGTGCCCTCCCGGGCCCTGCGGTGTGGATGTACAGTATTGCCCCACGGCCCCGTGGACCTTGGTCACCTCGGCAGTAGCAGCTTCCTTTTCTCTGTTTGCACTGTTGGTTTGTATAGTAATATTAGCTAATTCTATTGTGTACATATTGTATTTTTTTTTAATTTGTAAAATTCTATTTTTATTTGAACTTTTGAAACTTGGAAGTTCTCATTGTAACTGTAACAACATCAGAATAAAATGTCTTCATCTGTCTCCTTTAAGCTTCTCCCCTCAAATGAACCCCCGGGGACCTTGGTCGCTGATGCTTTGCTCCTGTAACAGGCCTCCTGCTCCCTCAGCTGGCACCTCCGTAGCAAGGGGATCCATTTGTGTGCCTGCAGGGCTGCGTTCAGGAATCTGCCCCGCGGACAGGTCTCAGCACCCAGCCGGAAGAAGTGATGTCAGTACCGATCTGTAGATGCTTAGACCTTGGAGCTGGCTTCCCTGCCGCCGTCTGTCATTGCTCTTTGCTCGGCCACAAGTAGGATTCTCTTTGTCTCCGGTCGGTCTGCTTTAAGTTGCCCTCCGACCAGCAGTAGATGTCGCCTCCGTTCAATCCTGACCCCAGGTTTCCTGAGAGCCAGGGGCACTTTCTGTGTATCCGGCGCATCCATCATTCCCATTCTGTGAGCGCCCGCCGTGTCCCAGTGACACCTCGGGAGTGTGTGCGGGGCTCACCGCACTCCCCCTCCTTGCAGCCCCTCCTCCCCAGACCTCGGCAGCCGAGTTAGGACACACGCTTCTCCCTGTTTCTGCTCTTGTCCTTGTTAGTCCTTCTTTGCTTCTTGGTTTTCTGTCCCTCTCTGCCCAAAGTCCACACGAAGAATACTTTTATCGGAAGTGGTTAGGTTTAAGGTCTTCCCCTGCCTCTGCTCCTGAACCATCAATTCACTTCTGGCCTCCCCTTCCCTTACAAAGAGCAAACTACTACTTTGTCCCTCTTTTCCTGACTTCTGTACAGGACCAAGACAATTTGACTTTTTTTTTTTTTTTTAAGTTTATTTTGAGAGATCGAGAGAGAGTGTGCATGAGCAGAGAGAGCGGAAGAGAGAATGGATCCCAAGCAGGCTCCACACCATTAGTGCAGAGCCTGATGCAGGGATCCATCTCATGAACTACAAAATCATGGCCTGAGCCAAAACCACGAGTCTGGCACTTAACTGACTGGCACTTAACCGACTGAGCCCCTCCAGGTGCCCCAACAAATTGACATTTATAGAGCACCGAGAATGCCATGGGCTGCAGCGGTGCTGGCCAGGCCTTTACCTTCAAGGAGTTTACAGTCCAGGGACACAGCCACAATTGCCTGCCAAGGCAAATTGTGTTGTGTTGTACTCGTCATATATAGAATGCTACCAATGCAGAGCATAGTGAGTTCTGGGCACGTGATACCAGGGATGGAGTGGCATCTTCAATGAGCCTTGGATGTGTAGAATGTTCCTAGGAGCACTGGGTAAATAGCATTACAGGAGGAAGGAACAGGATAAATAAGGGCACGGAGAAGTGAGCAGTTAGGTGTAGGGGGAGTTGGAGGCATGTCATAGAATCTGACATGGAGAATGAGGCACGTAGGGCGGGAAAACAGAGCAAGCCTCCCTGTTGTGGGTGAACTTAGTGCCTGGTACTCTCCACTTTTCGGAATTGGATACAAAGAAACGGCATCTTCTCCAGTGCAGCCCTGTTCCATCACCTTGGGGCTGAATTAGAGAAAGCTGGTGGCTAGTTTTTAATTATGTATTAGTATCCCAAAGGCACATAAACTGTGCAGTTTGTCAGCAAAGCAAACGTTTCTTTCTTTACTTCACTCAGCTCTTTTTTTGAGAGAGAGAAAGAGAGAGGGCGTGTGCGTGGGTGAGATAGGGGCAGAGAGAGAGGGGACCAAGGAGCTGAAGTGGGCTCCATGCTAACAGCAGCGAGCCCTATGTGGGGCTCAAATGCAAGAACCACGAGATCATGACCTGAGCTGAAGTCGGATGCTCAACCGACTGAGCCCCCAGGGCGTCCTGCTTTGCTCAGCTTTTGAAAGCAAATACAGGCTCCATAGCTCAGAGGTTAGAGCAGTGGTCTCGTAAAAGCAAATATTTTGCCCACTTTTCTTAAAGGGCAGCCACTCGGCTGCTGCAAGTAACTCTCTCAAAAGGTATCAGAGAAAATTGTCTTAGTGATCTCATTTACAAATGTGCCTTGATTTTCTTTTTCAGGCTCTGAGTATAAATGTGGATCCAAAAAAACCCCAAAAAACTACTAGGTGTACAAAATTGTTTATGGAGTACAAGCTACATTAGATGCAACCAGGAGAAAAAAGCCCAGATGTTTGTAAGTTTTCTTTTCAATAAATAAGTGCCCTGAATGTGAGCAAATCTGAAAAATAAATGTCCTTTCAGTCTCCTGGGGCATTTCCAGGACCCCCGATGAGGCTGTGAACTGCGGTTTGAGCCCTACCCTCCACCAAAGAAAAACTTGGGGGTGAGAGGTGGGGAGGGAATACAAGGAAGAATTTGTTCAAACCCACAGAATGCCACCAAGAGTGACCCTAATGTCAGCTGTGGACTCTGGATGACAACCACGTGTCAAGGCAGGTTCCTTGGCTGTCGCAAAGGCACCATTCTGGTGGGACACCTTGATAATGAGGGTGGCTCTGCATGTGGGAGGGCAGGGGGTCAATGGGAAGCCGCTATACTTTCTTCTTCATTTTGCTGTGAACCTTACATGGCTCCCCAAGATAAATGCTATTATGTTTACAAGGAAGAGGAAAGAAACAGGGCATTCTCTCTGACAAGAGGTAAAACGGGTATCAGGCTGAATTCTCCCAGGAAAAAGAAAGAAATCACACCAACCGAGCCTTCGGCTTCTGTCCGTGGTGCTGAAGTTTATTCATCTTTCAAACAACTTTCAGTAATGGGTGAATGTCTACCCTAAAATTTAATGCATGGGATGGGAGAGGAGCGGAAGCCACAATTAAGCCACTTGGTCTACATTCAGCATAAAACGTGAGAAACATTGACAAGAGGCTGCAGCTTGAACAGGGTGCTCATCACGGCTCAACTTGATGGCAATGAGATGGGACACAGTTGAGTGAGAGACCCCAAGGGATGAGGATCTCTCGAAGTCTGTCCAGGGCCTGGCCCGCCTTTTCCTCCCTGGCCATTATCTTCGGTACTACAAAGAGAACAGAGACAAGGTTGGCTTAGTGACCTGGCCCTATTGGAAAAGTCCACCTCACGGGACTGTGCCCAGTTCCCCGCAGCCACCACTCCAGCCTGACAACCCTGAGTTTCATGACCTGGTACACATATTGCTTGTTAGAAGCTATAAGTCAACCTCAGTCATTTTCACTTAATCCTTTGGGATCTGACAACTCTGGGGAGGAACATGAACAGCCAATCAGCAGAATGAATGTGACTTGACTCCATGAACATTTTAAGTCCCCAGTGCTCATGGCAGTAACTTTTTTTTTTTCCTTAACATTTTCTTAGCAGCCTGTACCTGAGAATGATGTCATTGCTTCAAGTTGGAACAAAATTTTCCAAAAAGTAAGCTTCTACTCTGGTCCCTTTACTGCAGGAGGCATCCCCTGGTGGTGTTCTTTGACAAGGTTTGAGTCTCAGTGAAACCATAAATGCCTTCCTCCCCACCCCATTTCCACCCCAAGTGCCTCTTACCCGGAAGCTGTTGCAGCCCAGTCCACTCTGAGCTCCAATCCTGTCCATCCTGCCTCCAAAGCAGCTGGACCTCCGCAGACTCCGAGGGGCAGCGAGCAGTGCCCTCAGCTTGCTTTTCAGGAGGGCAGCTCTATCGGAGGAGTCCCAGGGGCCACGCCCAAGGGCACCCCCATCTCTCTGGGCTGGGTTGACCTCCCCAGTCCAGGGAGGCACCTCAGGGAGGGGGCTGAGAGCTACCCCAGCTTCCTCATTCTGCTCACTTAGTGCTTGTGGGGGCACGACTTCATCTTCTAAAGGCATCTTGTCCTCCAAATGGTCCAGCAAATTCTTTACAAAAGGAACACACAGGGAAAGGGAGAGGTCTCAAATGACTGGCACAGTGTCACAAAGCCCCCTAGTCCCAGACTGTGGCCCCTGTCCTGGCCCTACCTTGAAATCCATCAGGTCTGCATTGGACACAGAGCTGTACACGGGGTTGGCTCCTGTTTGCCCCAGGAGCTGAAACGCCAGGAAGAGGAAGCTTGCGGTGATGGTGGAGAAGGAGCCCATGGTGGCGTCGGTCAAGGAGTGTTCTGGTGCTTGCTGCCTCTTTGTCCTCTCCTTTCCTTCTCTCAGCCTCCCTCCGCCTCTGTCTCCCAGCTGCCCTGCACCTCCTCTTTTTATAGCCCCCCCAGCTCTCCAAGAGCGCAAGAGGGACGGAACCCTCCCCATTCTGTCACTTGCAGCGATAAAGCAGCTGAATGAGGAGCAGCAGAAGATGCCCTTTTAAAGCTATCAGCCCAGCAGAGCCTGTCACTGCCCCTCCACCTTGAGCAGCCCCAACAACCCCAGACCCTCAGCTGCAAGAGCCACATTCTTGTTGATTTGCCTCAAGAGGTTCCCACTTCAAAGGTGTGAGAAGAGCAAAAAAGAGTCCTTGGTTATCTCACAGTGATGCCTGGGGCTTCTTTCTCCTCGGCAACAGGACCCACGCAGGGAGGCAGAGGGTGACGGTTGGCCAGCGCCCAGCTCCCCCGGGGTTGGTTTTCGGCTCAGTTGTCAGGGGCTCCAAATAAGGGCGGGAGAGGAGGAAGTGGCAAGCAGCCGGCAGCTCAGGACAAATTAGTCCAGATGCTCAAGCCAGCCTCACACCTGACTCATCAGCCATGAGGGCAGACCTCTCCCTCCAGCTGAGCTGCCCTCACCCCTGGCAGTCACTCTCGGCAGTCAGGTGAAGAGGGAGTTATTATTTAGAGCATTAAGTCAGCCGGGAACCAAATGTGATGAATGTCCCAAGAATTCAGCTCCTGCACATAAACACCAAGAAAACTTTTGGGAACACAGCCATAACCTCCGCCAAGCTCCTCCTCCTTCCCCTTCATCCACAGTGTTGAGGGGGATGGGCACTTAGAGAGGCCAACATTTTCATCCCTGTCACCTCACTGATTATAGAAGCTCAGACTGAGTTTGAAGCTTGTAATGCTCCCAAAGCTCCCGGGAAAGCTCCCGTGGCAAGCTGGCTGGTGGAGGGAGAAGGAGGTGAACGTGGCACCCAGTGTCCCTTAATGTCTCCCATGACCTTCCATGAGGCCAGGCAAGTGATGAGCCTCTGGGCCCTCCATTTTCCTGACCCCCCAAAGAGAAATAGGGAGCAAGGCTTTCCCCCTTTTTTTCAAGATTTTATTTTTTTAATGTTTATTTATTTATTTTGAGAGAGAAAGTGAAAGAAAGCAGGGGAAGGGCAGAGAGAGAGAGAGAGAGGGGGAGGGAGAGAGAGAATCCCAAGCAGGAGCTGCGCTATCAGTGCAGAGCCCTATGCTCACAAACTTTGAGATCATGACCAGAGCCAAAATCAAGAGTCAGCTGCTTAACCGACGAGCCCCCCAGGTGCCCCTCAAGATTTTACTTTTTTTTAATGTTTATTTAGTTTTGAGAAAGAGAGAAAGAGCATGCGAGGGGCAGAGGGAGAAGGAAACACAGAATCCAGAGCAGGCTCCAGGCCCTGAGCTGTCAGCACAGAGCCTGATGTGGGGCTTGAACTCACAAACCGTGAGATTATGACCTGAGCTGAAGTCAGAGGCTTAACTGACTGGGCCACCTAGGTGCCCCTCAAGATTTTATTTTTAAATAATCTCCACACTCAACATGGGCTCGAGCTCACAACCCCAAGATCAAGAGTTGCACACGCTACCAACAGGCAGCCAAGTGCCCCAAGCCTGTCCGCATTTAACAAGTGGTCTCCATTCAGTAAGCGCTGAACTCCATGTTAGCATACTTTTCAATGCAAGATGGGCTTAGAGGGAAAACCCTAAATCTGAAGGGTTGAAAGACCTGCATTATAGCCCCAAACAAACCAAGTTACACACATTGTCCCAGCCTTATTTTCCCTACGCTCTACCCACCTCTCAATGTTGCCGTGAGGCTTAGACAAACCACCGATGTGTGCATTCTGCCCACGCATTGTGAAGTGGGAAGTGCTATCTGTTTGCAAGATGGTAAGAATGGCCACCTATATTGATCAGCTCTAACATGCCAGGCACCATGTGGAGAATCTTAAATGGATTATCTAATTTTCTTTTTTTTTCTTTTTTTCTTTTCTTTTTTTTTTTTTTAGGAGAGAGAGAGAGACAGCATGAGCAGGGGAGGGTCAGAGAGAAAGGGAGATACAGACTCTGAAATAGGCTCCAGGCTCTGAGCTGGCAGTCAGCACAGAGCCCGACGCAGGGCTCAAACCCACGAACCGCGAGATCATGACCTAAGCGAAAGTCGGACGCTCAACCGACTAAGCCACCCAGGCGCCCCAGGATTATCTAATTTTCATCCCCACCCCCACGAGGTAGGTAATACTGTTTCCATTTACAGAGGGGCAGACCTGAGACAGAGTGTATGTCACTTGCCCAAGGTCGCTGGGCTCCAAAGTGGCAAAGCCCGACTAGAACCCTGGGTCTGACACCAGCGCCCACCATTCCTAATCCATTTCACAGATGCTGCTGCCACTTAGCATGACAGTTCCTTACCAGCCCTTCCGGTGCAGTCCCTGATTAAACACACCCCTATCCCCACTCCCAGGTGACCTCTGAGCAGCTCCTTCACCTTCCTCCCTTCCTGGGCAGGGGGTGTGGTGCTTGGCAAGTCTGTGTGCTTGTGTGTGGACTATCTCAAAGAAAGGGGCATCCAAGCCCCACAACCTGCCGACATACCTGATGTGTTTCAATGGGCCCCGTGGAAGCCAGGAAGTGCGTGTGTAATGAACAGCCAAGCCCCCTCCCTGGTTGACCAGGGGGAGAGGCTGTTCCGTGGGCAGGCAGGAAATCGGGACGGTACACAGCCAGAGGTCACAAGAGGTATCCAGGGTGATTTTATTCTAAGACAGAAGGAGAAAGGAGCCCTCTCCAGTAACCTTATCTGGGTCAGCCGAACTCGGCTTGAAATCCAAAGTGGGTGCAGCCCTCAACGGGAACTCTGGGGGCATCGTATCCTGATGAGTCCCTGGAATGTGCTCACAGCTTAATCGCACGGTTGGCAGGGTTATTATTAGCAAAGAGGATTCAGTGAGCAGCCACACTGGGGGAACTGATGCTCCTTGCTGTGTGCGTCACACAGGCGGTCCCCTGGAGATGCCCTTTCAAACAGGCCTTTGACGTGGGTGGCGACTTCCGGAAGGGCCTTGTGGCAGGTGGCCCCTGCAATGGCTCGGCCCCCAGGGGCTTGTGCTGCTCCTCTGTCCTGAGCCACTTCTGAAGCCTGCAAGTGGCCCAAGGAGAGGCGGAAATGCCCTTCAAGGTTCCAGAAAGTGAATTTCAGTATTTTCTCTGCTCCTTGTATTAAAGTAACCTTTCCTCTTTCAGAGTGAAACCGCAGCAAGGCCTTAGTGTCAACTGCTGCATTTCTTCTAGTAGCCATAGCTTTTTGTCTGGGTTGGGTTCAGTTTTTGTTATCTATTTTGTGGAAGGGGGGTGGCAAGAAAGAGAACATTCAGTTTTGCCGTCCCAAGGACTTGACATTGAACCAACACCACCTTCTGCACTGACAAGGCTTAGTGGAAATGGAGACAAGCCTCATATAGACTTATTACCCCAATCTTAGTGAAGCCTTTGATTTGCACTTGAAACAGAAAATGGCTTGATGTAAAGTTTCTCTTCTTTTCCATGCCCTGGCTCGATCTTGGGGAGGTGTGCACATGCACCTGTGTGGAGGAGTTAATATTTAACAGGGTGTTTAGAAGCCGGCCTGTAGGAGTGAGACAGAAGAAAAGCTAAAGGCACAGAAAACCAGATCCACCCCCCACCCCCACCTCTTCCACTAGCTAAAAAGTCAAAAGCCTTTATTTCCTTATCACTGGAAAGAAAGAAGTTGTTTTAGTCATATGATGGAATGAGTATTGCAAATGGGTGGGAGAATCCAGAATTGGGGTGTCTCTAGCTTGTCTCAGAGTCCCCATCTCAGGACCCTCCACGGGGATGCTGTGGGCTGCTTCAGGGAGCCATGAGGTCCCAGCAATGTAACACATGCGCAAAGCTGGTATGAGAAACTCCTCATGCTCATGGTGTGATTCCATCAGACACAAATGGTCTACAGCAGAAGCCCCAGCTGGAAGAAATTGGTAAGCCCCTACTGCACATTTAGGGATATTGCTTCTGACTTTGAAAATGATGTTCTTTTTCTTTGGTACAACATGGAGGTCACTGGGACAAGAAGCTGGGAGCAGGTTCCTTAGACAGCAAAGCCAGCCCATGGCCAAAGTTCAGTTGCTAAAGCTTTATGGGGGCTCCCGTTCAAGGGAAGCAAGAGTGAGGGCAAGAGAGAAATGAGATAGTGTATTGCTTAACTATGACTGTGTAACAAACTACCCCAAACCTTAGCAACTTGAGATAACACATATCCTTTATCTGATAGTTTCCTATGGATCAGGAATCTGGCTCTACTTAGCCAGGTGCACCTCACTCAGGGCTCTCACAGGCTACGGTTAAGATGTTGGCTGGGGCTGCAGTTGGTGCAAGACTTGCCTAGAGGCTCTGCTTTCAAGTTCACTTCTACGTCTATTGACAGGCCTCAGACCCTTGAAGACTGTTGGCTAGAGATGTCCGTTCTCTCCATAGAAACACAACTGACCTCCTTCTGGCAGAGGGAGAGATTTCTGTACGCCCTTTGTAACTTAGACTTGAAAGTGGCATCGCAACATGTTTGCCATGCTGGGAGGGAATTACACAAAAGCATGGATACCAGGAGGTTGGGCGTCACTGGGGGCCACCTCAGAGGCTGCCCACCATGGGGTAGGGAAAGACAGAGAGCAAATAGGGATACGCTACCAAGCTGGCCATGGTCATGTCCAGAGACTTCCTGGAGCCCAGAGCCTTGGAATAGTCTATGAGGAGAGAGCAGGGTGAGGGCACAATGTTGGATCCCCAGGGTGACTCTAACAAAGTGCCACCACCTGGGGGTCTTGAAGCAACAGAAATTGATCGTCTCATAGTTATGGAGGCCAGAGGTCTAGGATTAGGTTGTTGGTAGGGCTCCCTTCCAGGGAGGAGACTTTGAGGCCTCCTCTGGCTTCTGGTAGCTGCCAGCGGTCAATGGCATCCCTTGCCTTATAGACGCAGCACCCCAATCGCAGCCTCTGTTGTCACATGGCCATCGTCACTCTCTGTATCTCTCTCTCCTCTTCGTATGAGGACACTAGTCATTGGATTAGGAGCCCACCCTACTCTGGTATGACCTCATCTTAACTAATTATATCTACAATGAGCCTATTTCCAAATAAGGTCACATTCTGAGGTTCTGGGAGTGCAGGACTTCAACCCATCTTTTGGGAAATGGGATTCGGTGTCCATCTCCTGCCTCTCACTGGCTAAAGTGTCAACCCACCCTTGCCCCAGCCCAGCCGCAGGACCATGAACTCCTCTGCACTTGTGGGCAGTGTGGCCCAGTTCCTTCAGGTAGTAGCTGGGGATACCAGAGATTCCATCCATTCATGAACTGGCTTGGCCCTCTCTCGTAGCCACTTGATCCTGCTTATTGGGGGAGGGGGCTTGGTGGTACATGGAGGTGGAGAGAGGGTCAGATAGCAGCTAGGAGAACTAGATCAGCCATTGCTAAGGCTCCATTTTCTGGGAAGCCAGAGATACAGGCCAAGTGTGAGGGCCTGTATCTTCGTCAGCTGCTGTTGTGCTATCCCAGCACCAAGCACGGAGTGGACATGTACTGATTCTTTAGAAAATATTTTCCAAATGACTGAATCAATGAGTTACTTCAGTGCCTCTCCTACCCTCTCACCCCTCCAAGGCACATCCCTGAGCACGCACCATTGTACCTTGCCCTAACTGGGGTCTTCACTGGGAGGAAGAGTCACCCTTTGGCCAAAACATGAAGGTTCCTATCTCTTCCCCAATACAGGAAGGGCCATATGAGAGAGCCTGGAGTGGACCATATGAGAGAGCCTAGAAAGTTGGTGAGCCAATGTCAGCATGAGTGGTGAGGGTCTAAACTAGGAATAGAAGTGAAGGATTGTGTATAGGAGATGTTAGGGAGGAGGTGGAGTGGACATGGTGCCTGTGTGGGAGGTCCAGCCAGAGAATGGAATCAAGGAAGATTCCAAGGACTCTAATCCTTGAGGGTGGAGCCCTGGGAGAAACTTAATCCTTTGGGAGTGCCTTAGTTTAGGTTCTCCTGTAGTAGTTTATTTTGGAGACAGTCCCAAGAAACATTGGCAAGAGAATGAGGAAGGAGCAAGGGAAAGAAGGAAGTCGGTGGCCACCATGACCAAGTGGAACTTGATCTCCCCTTCCCTGCAGAGAACTCTGAGAACAGGTGTAAGATGCATGCCGCCTGCGAATCAAGGACTTGAACCCTGGCTCTGCCACTTGTTAACTTCATGATCTTGAGCAAGTTATGTTACCTCTCTGTGCCTTGATTTCCCCCTCTGTTAAAATGAGGGATAGTAAGAGCTCTTCATAGATTGGTTGTAAAGACTACATGAGTTAACGGAACTGTCCCTGGTGCTTAATGAGGCCTTTATGAAGGTTAACTATGCTGAGTATTCATTGCACTCCCTGGGTCAGAAATGCCAGGTAAAGATGGCTCACAGTTTTATTAGAAAGTAACTTGCTCCGGGGCGCCTGGGTGGCTTAGTCGTTTAAGCGTCTGACTTTCGCTTAGGTCATGATCTCGTGGTTCGTGGGTTCGGGCCCCGCATCGGGCTCTGTGCTGACTGCCAGCTCAGAGCCTGGAGCCTGTTTCAGAGTCTGTCACTCCCTCTCTCTCTGACCCTCCCCTGCTCACGCTGTCTCTCTCTCTCTCTCCTAGAAATAAATAAAACATTAAAAAAAAAAAAAGAAAGTAACTCGCTCCTAAACCTCATTTTTAAAGTCTTAATTGAGGTCACTGGCTGTCCATAACCTCTGGCAACACGCTGGTTTGAAATGACAAATAACATAAAAACCCACCACTCATGTTTCAATTCGGTGTAAGAAACATTAGCTGAGAACAGCAGAAAGGTCAGGAGAGTGAATTTCAAGGCCAGGAGCGCAGGGAGAGAGCACAGGTTCAGGAGTGACTTGGCTCTCCACTCACTGGGAGAGCTCAGAGCATCCAGGGCCACATGCTCCTAGGGAGGAGGCTTCGGTTTTCTGGGTCTTGGTTTTCTGATCCATCAGATGGGACTATTCTGTCCTGTTCCTTCTGCAGAGCTTGTATTCTAAAAGGCATTCTGGGCAAGGGGACTCCATAAGCTGTGTCCTGGGAGCCTGAAAGCAAGGGAGTGAGGCTCGGGATGCTCGGGAGGCAGGATGCTTGGGAAGGGTGGTTCCACGAGGTTAGGGCAGTGTGCCAACAGGACTCTCCACTGAATAAGACAACACAGTGGGACTCTGGTGGTTGTCTCCTTTTCTGCCCTAGAAATGAGAGGTTTCTCTCTCTGAGGCAGAGAGGAAGATGTGGAGCCCCCAGAAGGCACCCTGAAATACTGAGCCTTTTGTCAGACACTTCTAAACCTGTGGTTGGGAAATGAAAATGCTAATTAGACTCAGGGCTTTAAAGGCCTTTACAGGATAAGATCAAGAATGGAAGGTTGGAAGCTGAGGTTTGTGGCAGAATGGAGAGCTCACCCCTATTCAAGAATGCAAACGAGCCATTGTGTCTCAAACACACACACACACACACACACACACACACACACATCCTCATTTCTGAGATTTTAGCTTAGACCTCCTGCAAACAATCACTAGAAAGAATGCCTCTGATGGCAGAATTCCAGACCGAGGGAAAACTAGTGAGCAAACACCGACCCACTTTCTCTGTTGCACGAATGGCTCAGGGCCCATCTCCACTCCCAGGGAGAAACTGCCAGCTTTGAAAAGCCATTTCTGCAAAGTGTCTTGGTGCTTGAGGTATTTATAGACATTTCAGAACATGAAAAGCCCTTGAAGAGGAGAAAGGCACCCCTAACACTCCTGCTTGACCAATCCTGAGGCCATCTCCCCACCCCACTATTAGGACACTTTTGGAAACTTCAAGAAAACAAAGGGTTTGGATTTCTTTTGCTGTGTGGGGTTTTTTAATGATTTATTTCTTCTAATGCACTAAGACAAATCAGTTTCTTTTCTTTAACATTTTTAAAGTTTATTTAATTATTTTGAGAGAGAGAGAGATGGAAGAGCAGAGGAAGAGGGAGAGAGAGAGAATTCCAAGCAGGCTCTGCACTGTAAATGCAGAGCCCGACATGGAGCTCAGACTCATGAACTGTGAGATCATGACCCAAGCTGTAACCAAGGGCCAGATGCTCAACCGACTGAGCCACCAAGGCGCCCCAGGACAAACCAGTTTCAAAAGAAGAAGATAAAATGTTGACTTTATTTCACCATGGAAAATATGTGCTCAGAGGTAAGAGTCATCTTATATAAAACAATCTAAATAAATAAATAAATAAATATAAATAAGAGTAGCTTCAAAGGGGCTCAGGGAGTTGATGAAGAATCGGACGCAGATGTCTGCAGCCAGCACTTCCTCTTAATACCTTCTCAGCACTGTGCAGGGAGAGAAAGGGTGATGATGGCGTCAGGTGGAAAACTGAGGCAGGATCTGAGCTTCCCCCCACTGGGTGCGATCCCTGCCACCATCCCCCATCCGCAGCTGATCTGGGTGTTTGAGGCTTTAGGATAATATATCTCTCTGGACCTCAGTCTCCTCATCTGTAAACTGGGAATTATTGCTGCCCTGGTGATCCCGACCTCTGCCTTTGTGGCTATAGACAGGCTACGGGAAACCAGGAGGAAAATGTTTAGGACTCTTTCTGCTCCAAGGAGATGCTGCCAGACAATGAGTGGATTCCATCCTAAGGTGATTCTGCCCCTTTTGGTCAGAGAGGGAAGAGGTGGCTAGAAGGTGGGTAGGGACTCATGGACATAGTCATGAATGATGTCCACACTTAATGCTTCCAGAAGGGCACTCCTTGGCCCTAAGCACTGTCAGCAAGAGAAAGTAATGTCTGAGTGTCCTTTTCTCAGGGTGTGGTTTCCAGAGATTAAACCCAGAAGTGGTTCCGATGGTGGAATCCACAGGAATGGGGGAGGGGGGCTGGGGGAGCCAAGGTGGCGGGAGAGGGCTTACCGTTGCAGCCCAGGCCACTGAGGGAACCAATCCGGTCCAGCCTCCGGCCAAAGCAGCCTGAATCACGCATCATCTTGGGACCACCCAGTCGTCTCAGGGCCCGGAGGACATGGTCACGGGGCACAAGGACCCCTGCAGCGGGTTCCTCCTGGACCTCCCAGGATTCTGCGGGGCTCTGGCCCTGCTGGGGGGGTCCCAGGGCCATCTGCTCCTCCTGCAGCTCGGAAACTGTGTCCCGCAGACCGTTCAGGAGCTCCTGTAACGGGTGGGGACAGCCGCGGCCTCAGCAGCCGGCACCTGGGCCAAACCACCCTAGACAGCGCAGAGATGAACCAGCCACCCGGGGTAGGGGTCCTGGCACCCAGGCCGATTGCTTTCTGCTTCCCTTATCACTAATTCGCTGGCGGAGGGGGCGAGCTGAGGACTCCTTGGGACAGTAGCTCAGGACCCGTTAACTGTTGCCACGCGCAGCCGCCTGTGAGCAGGCTGTAGCTCTCACCTGTACTGCGGACGCTTCCGAGTCGGGGCCAGCGCTGCCCAGCGGGTGGGAGCGACCTCCTGGAGGCAACAGGTGCGAGAACAGGAGGAGCAGGAGAGCCCGGAGCAGCGCCGCCCTGGGGTCCATGTCGCTGGGGAGAAGCGGGGAAGGAGACCGTGGCCGCCGCCGCTGCTGCGCTGTGTTCCGGGTCACGTCTCACCTCCTAGAGGCCGGCGCGCGCTCTCCCGGATCCCGGGACAACGTCGGCCTTTTATCCCGGGCCTGGGGTTATCTCTGATTTATCGGCTGCATTCCGGCACGCTGAGCTCAGGGCGGGGGAATGCACCGCTCCGCGCCCGCGACCGTACTCGCTGGGGGTGGGTGCCGGCGAGAGCAGGCCTTGTATAGAAATGGGTCTGGTCGGGGGGGGCGGGGGCGCGCGGGGGACACACCAGCAGGTCCCTGGCCTCCCGCTTCCTCCTTTCCAGCAAAACTCCCAGGGCCTTTCCTCCCCACCCCCAACCATTCCTGGAGAGGGCAGAGACACCTGCAGCGTTCTGAGGCCCACGACGCAAGTGCGGGGCGCATGGAGTGACTCAGAGCAAGAACAG
>NW_027530007.1:657130-674524 GCF_008692635.1 Crocuta crocuta | reverse complement strand
GGGCATCCTGACCGCTGTCCGTGGTTCTGATGGTTCTGAGCAAACCGAACGAAGAGGTCTTGCTCTCCTCAAGTCAAGGCTGGCCGGAAAGACAAGCATGAAGCAGAGACCTCTAAGACCCCTCCCCATCCTCTCACAACTGCCTGCACCAGGATGCTAATTCTCCAGTGTCATCTGATTAAAAGCCAGGGTATGACAAGGAACTTCTGGAATGCTGACCCTGCTTCCATCCCTTAAACGGTAGAGCTGATGATTTAGCTGGAATTTTGAGAGGCAAGGCCCAGAGATGAAGTCATCCAGGAATGCCTTCTATCAAACCTCCTCCAGGTGCCAACACTTCATCTCCCCCACCAAGCCAACAGATGATGGGAAGAAAGCAAGGATGACTGGAAGATGGTTATCTATTTGATGGGACACTACGGGTATGAGGAGTGCCCCTCCCCAGTGCCTCCCTCATCTGACCACCCGTGACCTAATTCCCATTAGTAGATGGTCTTCTGTCTGTGATTACAAATGAGGCTACAAGGGAAAATGGCCCTGGGAAGAGACACAGCAGCATACATGACTGATGTGACCACCCCTTCCAGATGCCTTGCGTTGACAAGCAGCAGCATGAGAGAATGGGATATGGGTGATGGAGGAAAGGCAGTAAGGGGCAGAAGCAGTGACCTTTAGGCAAATCTTACCTTCAAAAAAGAGCATCTACCAGATATGTGAGAAAAATGTGGTTACTGTTTTTCATGTTTTATTTTTTAAATGTATTTTTATTTATTTCTGAGAGAGAGAGAGAGACAGTGTGAGCATGGATGGGTCAAAGAGAGAGGGAGATACAGAATCTGAAACAGGCTCCAGGCTCTTAGCTGGCTGTCAGCACAGAGCCCGATGTGGGGCTTGAACCCACAAACTGTGAGATCATGACCTGAGCCGAAGTTCGACGCTTAACCAACTGAGCCACCCAGGCGCTCCTGTTTTTCATTTTTTAAATGAGGAAACAGGGGCACCTGGGTGGGTCAGTCAGTTAAGCATCTGACTCTTGATTTGGCTCAGGTCATGACCTCACAGTTTGTGGGTTCAAGCCTTATGTTAGGCTCTGTTCTGATGGTGGGGAGCCTGCTTGGGATTCTCTCTCTCTCTCTGCCTCTCCCCACTTGTGTGTGCTCTCTCTCTCACTCTCTCTCTTCCCCCCCTTTCTTTCTCAAAACAAACAAACTTTTTTTTTTTCAAATGAGGAAATAGAGCTGAGGAATTAATCTGCTTTCTTAGTTGACAAGTGGCAAAGCTTGGGTTCCAACCCAGGCAGTCTGATTGCAGACCTGACCACCTCTTAACCACTTCCAGGGTGATTGCAAGGGGTTTCTACTAAAAGAAAAAGTAGATTAATCCCCTGTCATTTCCAAAGGTACAGAAAGCTGTGCCATAAGGGATGTGTAAGTTGGTGGCTCTGTGTGTGCAAGAAAAAGGATGTAAAGTGTGGCTGAGATGACCATTTTACAGATGAAGATGAGAGCAGGGAGGGTACAAGCTCCATAAAGACACCAGTCCTGGGAAGATTTTGGGGGCTGGAGGTGTGTTTGTGTGTGTGTGTGTGTGTGTGTGTACACATGCGTGCACATACACCACAGGAAGAATATCCAAAGATTAAGTGGAAATGAAAGAGAAAACAAAATCCAGTCAAGTGGCAGAGCTAAGTCAGAGGGTCAAAGGCTGCTGAGGATGTAGAGTCCCTCATGCTTATGTCAGAAGTAAAGTGTTGGAAGCAAGACAGAGTCCATCAACCAGCATCTGTCAAGAAATGACCCTTCATGTAACCTGAGCCTCCCTTTGCTCTTCTGCACAGTGGACACGTGCTCCCTCCTTTCAAGGACTACAAGAGAGAAAATGATGTCTGTGAAAAGCCCAGGGCATCATGGGAACAGACAAAGAATTAGGAATACAATTGCACTAAAGGAGACTGTGATCTCACTGGGAGAAGAGAGGCCAGGGAAACAATTAAGTGTGCTAAGGACTCTGACAGAGCCTCTGCCTGCCCCCGCAGGTGGGTATTGTGGAGAAGATTTTAGGGAAGACACAGAACTGGATATATCCTTCAGGACCTTCTGTCCAGTGAAGAACAGTATATTATCAATCAGCTCTCACACCAGGTCATCCCCACAAACACTTATGAGTACCTACTGTGCGCCATGCATCCTCCACTCCTATTATGTGGAGTTAATCATAGCATCTATGTCACAACATTACTGCACAAGGGTTAAATGAGATGATATATGTGGTAGACCGCATAATGTTCACCAAAGATGCCCATGTCCCAGTCTCAAGAAACTGTGAATATGTCACTTAATATGACAAAGGGGGCTTTGTACATGTGATTAAAGATCTGGAGGTGGGAAAAATTATCGTGGATTATTGGGGCGTCTAAGGTAATCACAAGGGTCTTTATAAGATGGAAGTTGGAGGATCAGGGTCAGAGAGAGAAAAATGGAAAGATGGAAACAAAGGTTGGGGATGAGAGAAGATTCTATACTACTGATGGCATCTTTGAAGATGGAGGAAGAAGTCATGAGTGTAACGGGCCTCTAGAAGGGAGGGAAAGCAAAGAAAGGGGTTCTTCCTTAGAGCCTCCAGAAGGATCACAGACCTGCCTGCCAATGCCTTGAGCTTAACCCATTGAAACATATTTAGACTTCTGATCTCCAGAGCTGGAGGAAAATAAATTTGTTGTTTTAAGGCACTAAGTTTGCGGTAATTTGTTTCAGTAGTAATATGCAATTAATCCAGTATATGCAAAATGCTGAGCATAGTGCCTGATACTTAATAAGCCTTCCATAAAGGTGGTCATGGTGGCAATGTTGGTTCTTACCAGAGACAGACCTCAGGTGCTAGGTGCTGGTTACAGAGAACGAAATAAACCACTTAATCCATTCAACAAGCCTTTATTGGAGGCATGGGGTCCCAGGGGTCTGGAGTCTGGACTCTGAAATCAGACTGCCTAGATTCAACAACACCTCAACCTTTTGCTACTTATGGGATCTCAGGCAAGTTATGGCACATCTCTTCATGTTCTCTCATGCCTGTGTCACATGGTTGTCGTGAAGAGGGAATGAGACACTTGCAGGCAAAACAGCTTTCTGCCGGAAAGTGGGGACACTGAATGGACAAGGCAAATTCCGCTCTTGGTGGGTATGCAATGCAGGGAGAGATGCAGTCACAGACTCCCCAGGGTGGTGTGGCCATCGAGTCCTGGGTGCTCTGTAAGCACAGCAGGAGCACTCAGTTGAGGGGGGAGCTTCCTGAAGAAGGTAGTATTGAGCTAAGTCTTTGAAGGATAAGAAAGAATTATCCATGAGAAGGAAGATGAGGAGGACGTCTTGGGGGCTGCTTAGCTGATCAACTACCACCTCTAGTCTCTCAGTCCATTTGGGCTGCCACATAACAAAATGCCATAGACCGGGTGATTTATAAGCAGCAGAAATGTATTTCTCATAATTCTAGAGGCTGGAAAGTCCAAGATCAAGGTGCTGGTAGATTCCATGTTGAGTGAGAGCCCTTTTACTGTTCACAAGCACTGTCTTTCCTCTGTAACCTCAAAGGACAGAAGGGACAAGGGAGCTCTCTGGGGTCCCTTTTATAAGAGCACTAATCCCATTGTAAGGGCTCCACCCCCATGATCTAATCACCTTCCAAAGGTCCCACCTCCTAACACCCTCACATCGGGGAAAGAGGTTTCAACATATGAATTTGTTGGGGAGGGGACACAGACACAGTGTGTAGCATCTAGGCTCTTGGGAGAAGGGAGAAGATGCAGAAAAGGAAAGGTTTGGGGCACATGTGCTGAGCTACTTCTCCTTAGCTCCCCTCTGACTCTGACCTCCAGCCCTGGGCAGCCACAGAGGGCAGCAAGAGAGCGCTGACCTCCAGAGAAAGGGGAAGAAGCAAGCAAGGAGCACTGCCCAGAGAGTCAGCAGGTGGTAAGTCTCTGCCCGCTGCCATGTCGTGGTGTGGCTTTTATGCACATCATTTCTCTGCTCTGGGACTCTGTTTCCCCTTGTGTAGAATGAAGGAATTAAATGAAGGTTTCTCACAGGTACAAAAGCCTTGAGAGTCAGCTGTCCCTAGTTCATGGTTAGCTCTGCTCACCGGCTCCCAGCCCCCACTAGTACCTCCATCTCCTGTGACTCTTTACACTTTGGCCAAAAGTCAGGAAATACCTAAAGAGGAGCCATCAGATGCTTCACAGCTGTGGCATTAATGCAGGTGTGTGTGTGTGTGTGTGTGTGTGTGTGTGTGTGTGTGTGTGTGTGTGTGTGTTGGAAACTAGCATGAGTGTGCAGCTCTTCTCTGCTCATGAAGTGAATCTCTAAACTGATGGTTATCAGAGAGAAGGCTGAGGTCAGTAGCCTGGAAGAAAATAGCTATTAACTCTTCCCATCCCGGGTCCAGCCTCCCCAGCAATATCTGAAGCATCTGAGTGTAATTTCTATAGAAATTACATTTCTCATTTCTATAACCTCATAAGGGAAAAGAGTTCTGAAAGGGTCACTTTATCCTTCCCACCATCTCCAGAAAGGACTGCACTCATACTGTCCCTCTAGCTGATATCCCGGTTGAGATCATCGGAGCTCCTGGACGCAGAAATGCCCGAAGTTAATCTACTTCAGCCTTTGCAGTTTGTGAGCCAGTAAATCTGCCCCCCCCCCCCGGCCTTTTGTGCCTAGACCGATTTAAGTTCGATTTCTGTCACTTGCACCTCCCAGTCTTCCTAACTGACACAGTTCCCATAAGAAACTGCACTCCTTTTCCTTAGAAATGTTCCTTGAGAACAAGATATCACAGCCATTAGTAACAGCTCAAGGTCTGGAGCCTCGGCAGACAGAATTGCTGACCACTGTTTGATTTTTTTTTTTTTTGGTTTACTGCAGCCATTTGTTTTCCTCATGCAATGATGTAGTGCTGGAGCCTAATGTTCTCACATGACAGTAGAACACCAAAATTTATTGTCATCTCTTGAAGAATTGAGAGTGGCACACAAAAACCTTAAATAAATTAAAAGGAGGAATAAATTTACAGGTGTAAATACAAACCGTTTTTCAACTCAAGGCAAGTAACATCCCACGGAATTCTGGCAGGAAAACGTCAGATAAGAAAGCAAAGTGGGGGGAAGTCTGGGGGGCTCAGTCAGTTAAGCGTCTGACTCTTGATTTTGGCTCAGGTCACGTTCTCACAGCTTGTGAGATCAAGCCCCATATCCGGCTTTGTGCTGTTAGCTCAGAACCTGCTCGGGATTCTCTCTCCCTCTCTCTGCCCCTCCTCTACTTGTGTTTTCTCTCTCTCTCATTCTCTCTCTCTCTCTCAAAAATAAATAAATAAACTCTTAAGAAAAGAAATAAAGGAAAGTAGACAGGGGGTACCTGGCTGGCTCAGGCAGTGGAGCATACGACTCTGGATCTTGTGGTTGTGAGTTCAAGCCCCACATTGGTTGTAGAGATTAACTTAAAAATAAAATCTTAAGGAGGAGGGGCAAGATGGAGAAGTAGGAAGCTCCGTACTTGCACTCGCGNGGTGTTATATGGAAACCAATTTGACAATAAACTATTTGTAAAAAAAATAAAAATAAAAAAATAAAATCTTAAAACAAAAAACAAAAAAAAAAGAGGGGCGTCTGGGTGGTTCAATTGGTTGAGTGTCTGATTTAGGCTCAGATCATGATCTTGTGATTCATGAGTTCAAGCCCTGCACTGGGCTCTGTGCTGACTGTGAGGAGCCTGCTTGGGATTCTTACTCTCTCTGCCCCTTCCCCCTCTCATAATATATAAACATTTTTAAAAAATCTTTGTAAATAATGTTTCCTTTTTGCATTTACATAATTTAATACATAGGTATATATTTTTTTTAATTTTTTAATGTTTTATTTATTTCTAGGAGAGAGAGAGAGAGAGACAGCATGAGCAGGGGAGGGTCAGAGAGAGAGGGAGTCACAGACTCCGAAACAGGCTCCAGGCTCTGAGCCGGCAGCCAGCACAGAACCCGATGCGGGGCTCGAACCCACCAACCGCGAGATCACAACCCAAGCGAAAGTCGGACGCTCAACCGACTAAGCCACCCAGGCGCCCCCATAGGTATATTTTTGAAGCGATTTTATTGAGCTACGCTTCATCCATTTACAGTGTATAATTCGGGACACCTGGATGGCTCAGTCTATTAAACATCTGACCTCAGCTCAGGTCATGATCTTGCGGTTTGTAAGTTCGAGCTCTGGGTCAGGCTCTGTGCTGACAGCTCAGAGCCTGGACCCTCTTTCTGATTCTTTGTCTCCCTCTCTCTCTCTGCCCCTCCCCCATTCATGCTCGCACTCTCTCTCTCTCTCTCAAAAATAAATAAACATTTAAAAAAAGAAAAAACAATGTATAATTCAATAGCTTTGAGTATATTCACAGATATATGCAACCATCATAGACAATTTTACAGTATTTTCATCACCTCAAAAAAAACCCCAAAAACGAAAAAACAACTCCATGGAGCGCCACTCAGTTGGTCAGCCGTCTGACTTTGGCTCAGGTCATGATCTTGCAGCTCGTGAGTTCAAGCCCCACGTCAGACTCTGTGCTGACAGCTCAGAGCCTGGAGCCTGCTTCAGATTCTGTGTCTCCCTTTCTCTCTGCCCCTCCCCTACTTGTGCTTTGTCTCTCTCTCAAAAATAAATAAACATTAAAAATTTTTCTTAAAAACCTCCATGCCCTTCAGCCATTATCCCCTACCCCCTAACACCAGCCCTGAGCAACCACTAATCTTTCTGTCTCCATCGAATCACCTATTCTGGATTTTTCATATAAATTGAGATCATGAATGTGTAACCTTTGGGGTCTGGCTTCTTTCACATGGGGTAATGTTTTCAAGGTTCATCCACACTGCGGCCTGTGTAAGAATTTTGTTCCTTCTTATGGCCAAACAGTACTCCATGGTGTGGACATCCCGCATTGGGTTTCTCCATTCTTCCACCTTTGGGGTCCCTCCACCTTTAAACTGTCATGACCACCGTGAACATTCAGGCACAAGGTTTTGTGAGGACATACTTTCATGCCTCTTGTGTCTATACCTGGGAGCGGAATGAAGGGTCATATAGTAGCTCTGTTCAATCATTTGAGGCATTTGTATATATAATTATATATGATCTTCATATATATAAGTTTTTTTAATGGTTTATTTATTTCTGAGAGAGAGACAGCGTGAGCAGGGGAGGGTCAGAGAGAGAGGGAGACATAGAATCTGAAGCAGGATCCAGGCTCTGAGCTGCCAGCACAGAGCCCGATGCAGGGCTCGAACCCACGAACCATGAGATCATGACCGGAGCCGAAGTCAGATGCCCAACCGACTGAGCCACCAAGGTCCCCCTTCATATATATAAGTTTTAATATAGTTCTCAATGTTGCTAAAGAGCTGTCATATCATATATATCCTTCTAAATGGTCGCTTTATAATCCACTGAATTCGGTATTCTTAATATAATTATTTTCTAATTTGATAGGTAGTGCCTAGACTTCTTTTTCGTTAGTTTAAATGATGCTGCTATACAAATCTTTACGTATGTAAGCTTTTTGTCCTTTCAGGTATGGGTTCCTCATCCTCCGTCCTGTAGACATTTGGGGCCGGATCCTTCCTTGTCAGGGTCGAAGGAGCTGTTCTGTGTACCCCAGGATCCTTAGCAGCGTCCCTGGTGTCCACCCACCGCATGCCAGGCGTGTCCGTTTCACCCAAATTATGAAGACCAAAGGCGTCTCCAGACATTGCCAAATATCCCCTGGGGGAGCAAAATCCACCTGGCTGAGAACCACTTCTTCAGATATTTTACTCAGGTTATGTCCCCAAGAAAGAGTTACTGAATTGAAGGGATGAGCACATTCAGGGGTCTCAGTGCGGATGAGGGGCTGGCCCCCGACAGGACTGCTTATCACAAGCGTCAGGAGAGTAGAGTCAGGGACCCTCATGAAAGTGGTGGGGTGTCTGAGAAAGAGGGGACCTTACACGCAGGGAGAGCATGGCTTCCTGCTGCTGCTCGCACACCCACAGGGGGCGCTGTTCACACCGCAGTCCCTGGGAAGGGCTGCACAGGGCACATCTCCAGGCAGACATTGTTCACTTCCAGGGCGATGTGAACACAGCAGCCTCTAACTCTGTGGGGGGTCACTCTGAAGAACAAGCACATAGTGACTTAAACCTGTAGGCTCTGGAAATGGAGACGCCCACAGGGAGGCAGGGAGGGAAGGAGGGAGCAGAAAACACAGAAAGGGCACAGGAGAGGCAGGGGGAGTCGGCCAAGCCCGAGGGTCACATTCATGAATGGCTTGGAGTGGGGTGGGGGTGGGGGCACACGTGAGGCCAAGATCATGAATGGCCGTCCCGGAACTTCCACATGAGAGCTATTTGAAGAGAGGACACTGTGTGCCCGGGAGGGTCAGACGGGATCAGGGCCGGGCGCGGGGGGAGCAGCTCTGTGACACTCCCACTGCAGGAAGTGGGGGAGGTGGCGGCAGGCCACCCGAGGCCCTCTAACTGGCTCCCCAGAGAAGGGGGCTCTCCCCCTGCGCCTCAGAGTTCCAGCCCTCCAAAGCTAGCTGCCTTGTCCTGGACATGCCCAGGGGCCTGTCCCCGTGATCAGAGCCATGTTCCCTCATTTCAAAGGGAATGATGTGAGGGGCTGGGAAAGTCGGTCAGGGTGACAGGAAAATCAGACAGGGGCCATTGTACTGGGTTGAACAGTGTCCCTCAAAATTCACTTCCATCCAGGACCTCGGAACAACTTTATCTGGAAATAGGATCCTCCGGGCGCCTGGGGGGCTCAGTCGGTTAAGCTTCCAAGTTCGGCTCAGGTCATGATCTCATGGTTTGTGGGTTCGAGCCCCGTGTCGGGGTCTGTGCTGACAGCTCAGAGCCTGGAGCCTGCTTCAGATTCTGTGTCTCCCTCTCTTTCTGCCCCTCCCCCCCTCAAATAAATAAACATTAAAAAAAAAAAGGATCCTTGCAGATGTCATTAGTTAAGTTGAGATCATACTGGCCCTAAATCCAGTATGACCGGCTCCTTATAAGAAGAGAAGAGACACAGATAAGACAGGCAGACAGGTAGAGAGGGAGCAATGTCAAAAACGGAGGCAGAGTTAGGAGCGATGTGCCTACAAGCCAAGGATTTCCAGCAACCACCAGAAGCTGGAAGAGGCAGGAGAGGTTCACCCCTAAAGCCTTCAGGGAGAGCACGGCCTTGCCAACACCTTGATCTCAGACTTCCAGCTTCCAGAACTGGGAGAGAATCCATTTCTGCTGCTTTAAGCCGTGCAGTGTGCAGTGCTGTGCTGTGGCCACCGCTGGAAAGAACACGGGCATCTTGTATTTACAAAGTGTCTTTGGTCTGGGTTTCCGTGTCCTTCGGTTGATGCCATAGGTCTTTGGGGGCTTAGCCTTTGGTATGACAACACTGTGCAGCAAGGTAGGGTCTGGTTTCCGGGAGTCAGCCTGCCCAGATTCGGGCTTCAGTCCTGCCTCTTCCCCAGGTGGCAGATGGCCACAAGACCTCCCACGGGACATGCGCTTCCTACAATGGGAACTGAAACTCTCCTTCCCATTGAAGGGAGTCCTCCATGTTCCCTCCTCTTGAACCTGGGCGGGCTCATGGTTATGGCAGAAGTCACGCCGACTTCTCAGGCTAAGTCATGGAAAGTGAAGCAGCTTTTGCTTTGCTCAGTAGATCACTTGTGCTGGAGCCCTGGCTCAGCACCTAAGGGGTCCCACTGCCCTGAGGCCACCAGACTAACCCCGAGAAGCCCCGAGGCCAGAAGACAGAGCAAGGCCAGGCCAGCCCCACCTGCTCCAGCTCCAGCCACTGTCTGTCTGTGGTGACATCAAAGACCCTGAGTCAGAAACCACACACTCTTCCCAAACACTCGACCCACAGAAACCCTAAAACAGAATAAAATGATTGCTGTCACTTTAAGCCACTGAGCTCTGGGGTGACTTATTACACAGCCATTGGTAACCAAGCGCTAGCTGTATACCTTGAGCAAACTACTTTAGCCTCCTTTTGTCTTGTCTGTAATAGCAGCGCCTACCTCAGGGGGTAGTTGATGATTAAATGAGATAATATATGTAGGGGCACCTGGGGAACTCAGTTGGTTAAGCATCTGATTTCGGCTCAGGTCATGATCTCATGGTTCTTGTGTTCAAGTCCCATGTCGGGCTCTATTTTTTTTTTTTTAAGATTCTTTGTTTTGAGAAAGAGAGAGAGAACCAGTGGGAAGGGGCAGCTGGGCGGACAGGAAATCCAAAGCGGGCTCTGCACTGACAGCACAGAGCCCAACGCGGGGCTCAAACTCATGAACCGTGAAATTGTGACCTGAGCTGAAGTCAGACACTCAACTGACTGAGCCACCCACGCGCCCCTCTTTTCTTTCTTTTTTTTAAATGTTTATTTATTTTGAGAGAGAGAAAGAGTGTGCCCATGCATGCGAGTGGGGAAGGGACAGAGAGAGAGGGAAAGAGAGGTCTCTATCTCACAAACCTTGAGATCATGACCGGAGCCAAAATCAAGAGTTAGATGCTTAACTGATTGAGCCACCCAAGCGCTCCAACACCCCACCCCTTTTTAAATAACTTGTAGGGGGAAATTAATTAATTAATTAAAAAATAAAGTAAAATAGCTTGTAAGGGCATCTGGGTGGCTCAGTCAGTGAAGCGTCCGACATTGGCTCAAGTCATGATCTCACAGTTCGTGAGTTCGAGCCCTGCGTTGGGCTCTGTGCTGACAGCTCGGAGCCTGGAGCCTGCTTCGGATTCTGTGTCTCCCTCTTTCTCTTTCCCTCCTCTGCTCATGCTGTCTCTCTCTCTCAAAAAATAAATAAAACATTAAAAAATAATAATCAATAAATAAACATGAAAAAACTTTTTAAATTAATAAAATACAATATAACAAAATATACTAAAATAAAACAACGTGCAGCCAGCAAGCATCAGCTTTGAAACTGTCAACACGGGCTTAAATCTTGGAAGGCAAGCGGGGTGGGGGGTGGGGGGAAGCCAGGCTCGTCTCTGCTTCTCTTCTCACTATCATCCTTGCAAATGTCCCTGCAAAGCGTGCCTCCGCCCTGGCTGGGACCCGGAGGCCAGAGGCTGGGAGCTGAGGCTGCGCCCCACCAGCGTCTGGCTGTCAGCGCCTGGAGCCCACACGACGGCTGCAACTCTGTCACTCTAACGGCTGATAAGGCCCCACGACCTGCTCGGGTGCCCGGGCTTCTACGCCTGATAAGTCGGGCCTGTCAGCAGACTTGTCCACACCTGCTCCTGGCCCAGCTTCCCTGGGCCCACCCTGCTCCGGGCTTCCTGCTGCCTGTTTACAGCCACGCCTTGGCCACTGTACCTAGACCAGGCGACAGTCACCTTGAAGTGACCCCCGAGAGCCAAGCTTGCGTAGCAGGTTTGGGGACAGTCCATTCAGGATACAGAGAGGGTCCACGGTGCTGGAGATTTTCTGCCCCAAGTGAGGGCCAACTCACTACTTCCAGAATCTTCCTTGGTTGGGGGGCAGGGGGTGGGGGATGGCTAGAGAGACGGAGGCACGGGATTCCAAAGGCAGTAGCATCAGGGCCTTTCCTAAGGCAGCCAGTTAAACCAGCAGGACCTTGACCCCTGGAAGACATTGGCAAAGTCCAAGACATCACTGTGGTCATAACGAGGGAGGGCATGCTGCCCACATCTCTGGGAGGAGGCCAGAGAGACTGCTAACCAGCCCACGCTGCACAAGACAGCCCCCGCAACCAAGAATGATCCGGCCCAAAATGTCAACAGTGCTGAGATGGAGAAACCCCGGCTGGATGACAGAGAAGTAAGCCTGGAAGCGGGGCCTTCAAATCGCTCACCCAGAGATGCGGAAGTCAGGTCCCGGGCAAGCGCCAGGGCAGGACAGGGTCTGCCTTCAGGCATCAAATGCCCCTGGAAAGGCCAGCATCTTCCTGAGGTCCTTACCGAGCCTGCGGCCGGTTGGCCAAGCTCGTCCTAGGAACGCCGTAGGAAGTAACAGCTGCTGTTTCCTGAGCGCCGGCTCGGAGTCGGAAACTGCACCGAGCATTTTTCTTCCTCGTGGTCCTTCTACACAGCAATTTGGGGAGGAAGGGGTTGTCTCCGACCTCATTTCATCAACAAGGAAAAATTTTTTTTATTTTAAAAAGAATATTTTTAATGTTCATTTATTTTTGAGAGATAGACAAAGCACAAGCAGGGGAGGAACAGACAGAGAGGGAGACAGAATCCAAAGCAGGCTTCAGGCTCTGAGCTGTCAGCACAGAGCCCAACGCGGGGCTGGAACTCATGACCTGAGCCAAAGTCGGATGCTTAACCCACTGTGCCACCCACCCAGGTGCCCCTCTGACCCGTTAACTAACTTACCCAAGGTCACTGTCATGGTCATGTTGGAGTGCCAAACCCTAGTCCCTCAGGATTTCCTTATTTGGAGATAGTGTCTTTGAGACATAATCAAGTGTAAATGAGATCATTGGGGTGGGTCCTAAAATCCAATATAACTGGTGTCCCTCTGAGCAGGCGCCCTAGCATTTAACAGGGCCCCTGAAGTAAGGTTTCTTCTTCCAGAAGCTTCATTTGGTTGCTGCTCATAACACCTAAAATAATGCTGCTAAAATAATAATCATTATTATTATTAATAAATAAATCAGTGTGAGCACCCAGGGTGCATTGGAAAACTTTTTTCCCTAATAATTCATCTGGGCCACCCAGACAGTAGGGACCAGTAGATGTGTACTTAGGAGAAGAACTCGGGGCTCTAGAGGCCTGAATGACAGACTCAGGTTGAAGTCCCAGTTCTACTGTCCACCAGCTCTGTGTGCTCTTAGGCACATCACTCCAGATCCGCCAACCTCAGGTTTCCCGATCCGTAAAATGGGTATCTGGCCATACCGTCCACCTCATGGGGTTTTCACGAAGACCAAGTGAGACAATACCTGTAAGAAATGGCTCAGCGTCATTCTCTGCATATTGTATCCCCCCCATAACGAGCTCCTGTGACTATGATTATCACTGATGGTGGCTCTGTCCTGGTCCCAGAGAAGATGGAGGGGAGTGGCTAGTGATACTGGCGCCCCCTGTTGAATCTCCACTCCGGGTCCCCCTCCCTGCTGGGCTCAGAAGACCCCCCGGGGGAGTTGGGTGAGGGCTGTGGGAGTCATGCGGGTGGTCACACGCAGAGCACGAGGGACTGTCTGCAGCTCTGTCACATTCCGGGGATTCCTTAGTGTGCAAGCGCGCAGCCTCCAAGACAGCCTGAGCTGCTGTCTCACGGGATGGCTTTGCCCCACGCAGGCTGCGTCCCCCACGTAGGCACCGCTGGCTGAGCCTGTGACAGCTGCCACGGAGCCACCAGAATCTGTAACAAGACGGACGTGTCTGCCGTCCAGGTAGAAGGGCTACAGAACACCTCTCAGAGGAGGTGGAAGGGCGGCCAAGGACCAGTGCCCGCCCGTAAGAGATCTCCCTGGACCTGCTGCTTCTGAGAGACAGGCCGGTGTCCCCCCCCACCCGCAGGGCGCAGCAAACATCTAGCAACACTGACCGGGAGACTGACACTCTGTTGACACTCTGACCCCCAAAATGTCCCTGCTTTTGAAACATTATTCGAGAAGAAGGGAAAGACCAACACATCTTTTTGTTGTTGTATTTTGCTTTGCTGTGTGATTAATTCCCAAGACCAGATCTCCCAGATTTTGCCGCCAAAGCCCAGAAATAAATGATAGAAAAATAACAAAGGAAANGGACACTGTGGTATACCTTTTGTTTTCTTTAATTTTCTTTCTTACTTTATTTTTATTTTTTTTATAAAGCTATTTATTCAGAGAGAGGGAGAGAGTGGCAGAGAAAGAGGGAGAAAGAGAATCCCAAGCAGGGTCTGAGCTGTCAGTGCAGAGCCCGATGCGGGGCTCAAACCCACAAACTGTGACATCGTGACCTGAGCCAAAACCAAGAATCAGATGTTTAACTGACCGAGCCACCCAGGAGCCCCTTTAATTTTATTTTTTGAGCAAAAGTAACACATGTTCCCAGCAATGAAAAGGCAATTGGGCTTTTGGAAGAGTCCCATCCGGATTCCCATCCAGTGGCCCAACTCCCATCCCAGACTGATCCATTTCTCACATCCCCTTGCATGATCGCTCAGCCGCACACGTGCACATGCATGGACATCCGGTCCTTTGCATTTTCCGCTTTGATGCTTAAATTATCCAGCAATTCAGTTGCTAAATTACACGATCGTAGTGCCCATTCTATACGAACATATGGACCTAATGTATAGACCTCATGACATAATCATGTCACAAACTCCAAACCAGGAAGCTTTCTAGCATGAAATGGGTGGTGGTAAGAACCAGAACTCCTTAGGGCCACCTGGGTGGCTCAGTCGGTTGAGCGCCCGACTTCAGCTTAGATCGCGGGGTCACTGTCCCTGAGTTTGAGTCCTGAGTCGGGCTCTGTGCTGACAGCTCGGAGCCTGGAGCCTGCTTCTGAATCTATGCCTCCCTCTCTCTTTTCCCCTCCCCCACTCATGCTCTGTCTCTCTCAAAAGTAAATAAGCCTTTAAAAATTAATAATAATAATAATTTAAAAAAAAACAGTACTCTCTAGACAACCAGGTCTTGGAAGGAGTCGTGAAAAAATCCGAGCCAAAGGTGAGTTGGATTCATTTCGATAATCGAACATATCTTTTCTGAATGCTCTCAGTGTTTTCTAAGCGGGCCTGGGGGTAGGAGACACCTCGGGCGGGGCTCCCCTCATCAGTCCCCAAATCCGAGAGACTCCTGGGGAAACCCAGCGTGCCAGGCTTCGGGGAAGACCCGCACGTCATCTTCCGCATGGATTTATCCTTCTTCCTTTGGAAAATTCCAGCAGAGTCTGCCGAGCGTTGATTGACGATCCATCCGCTTGTCTGTTCTATCCTGTCTTTTTAAAATATTTGTTCATTTTTGAGAGAGTGTGTGTGTGTGAGCAGGGGAGGCTCAGAGAGCGAGGGGGACCGAGGATACGACGTGGGCTCTTCTGCTGTTGGCACAGAGCCTGCGTGGAGCTCGAACACATGAACCCTGAGATCATGACCTGCGCCAAAGTCCAACACTCAACTGACTGACCCACTCAGGTGTCCCTGCTCTATCCATTCTGCGAGAGCCCAGGAAGCCAAGCTCCAGGGTGAGGGCTCCTGGTGCCTCATCCAGGAAATGGCTTCTGGGGAACTTCGCCACCTTCCTGAGAGGCGGCCACATCCCTGGGGGTTGGGGTGAGGTGTAGAGACTGAAGAAGAAGACAGGGAAGGGGATGGGGCTTCCCGGATCCTGGGGGCCTGAGCAGAAGCCTGAGCCCAAGTGGCTGGAACCGCAGGCCCGTCTGGCTCACACTCCCAGCTAGGCCTCTGGAGCCCCAGGCCCTAAGGTGGCTGCTCTCTGAGCACCCCACCCCTGCCCCCAGCACACACACACACCCAGCATGGAACAGAAAGCAGGGGAGACAGAGGGACAGTCAAAAAAGGAAAAACATAGCTGGGAAGGTCAGACAGCCCCGGGATCCGGTGGCTCTGCCCCCTCGCCCTCGTGCTCACTGGGCGCGGACAGGAAGCGCTTGGAACCAGCTCCAGAATTTTGCAGGCTGGGCCGCTGGGGGGAGGGGTGCCCGTGACCACTAGCCATTGGGCGGCCCCATGGTCCTGCGGGCTGACCTCATTGCCCAGGCCCGTGGGAGCGCTTCCTGGGGTCACATTCCGCGCTGAAGAGCCCCTCTCCAAGGCCTTGGTTGGCGCCAATGTCTTTTTAGGAACCGAGGGTCTAATTTTAGCGTCCAGGCCTTCGACACCTTCTCGAAATAGCTCCCTGTTTTCCCTCTCGTCCCTGCCCCTTCCTTGGAGAAGGTGAACCCCCTGCGTCCCTGAGGTCCGGGTTGGTGAGCTCAGGCCCAAAGCCTTGTATGGGTTTTGTTAGAGGGACCCGTGTCCTTGCTGCATGTCCATGTGACCTGACCCAAGCACTGGGCTTTGGAGAGGGGCGGCTCACGGGGCCCACAGGGCCGGGGCGGGGAGGGGGGGTCCCAGTGGCCAGAGCTCACACCTGACCCCTCCCCGGCCGTCTGCCATGCTCAGGTGTGACCCAAACTCAGGTCCCCACCCTCCTGGAAATCAAGCCTGAATAACCCCGCCTCTGCCCATGGGAAGCATGGGTCAGCTGACCCCCTGACCCAGGGGAGCCTCTATTTTCCTTTCTGCAGCCCCTGCCATTCCTGTACTGATAACAGTTATTACTGTTATTTTCTGGCCACTCCGTATGGTGCCACGTGATTCTCGTGTGGGATTTCATGCACCCCATCAGCCACCCTGTGAGGTGGGTGCTGTTGGGGTTCCCGAGACTGTGGGGCTGTCAAGGGGTGGAATGGGATTTGAACTTGGGAAATCTGACCCCCGGCCTCTGCTTCACCGCTGTCACCACAGAGACACCCTCCCTGGACCCTCACAACCGCCCTTTCCGCCTGCCTTTGTCCCCGTCCGTGTCCTGGAGTCTAGGGGTCCCAGGCGAGCTGGCCAGAGGGGTCATCCCGCTTGCCCGAGGTCACACAGCAAACCGGTGGGGGGTGAAGACAGCTAGCCCCGAAGTTCTAAGATCCAGGCGGCATCCCTGGAAGGAGGCCACAGCTCTGCCAAGAGAGGGCCATGCGACGGTCCACACCTGGACAAAGAACATGGTCCCCAGAAACAGCCGGGCATGCGCATCTGGGCCTGGGAAGGCTCGCCCAGCTACCCTTTCCTGAAAGGCCCACGAACTCGGCAGAAAAGCAGACAAGCTTTCTAAAGAGGCTCCAGCAGACTGAGTGCTTGGCGGCTGGGAAGCAGGACTCAGCAGGCTTCTGGGAGCGGTACCCATAGGGACCCACAGTTCTGCAGCGAAGTGGGCATGTTGCCAAGGAGGAAGACCAGAGTGGGCCTTCCGGGGCCTCCTCTCACTGCACTCAGCGCTCAATCGCCACATCCAGGGGCTCCCCCGGGAGACTGTGGGTTGGGGAGCTCTTTCCTGAGGCCCCGAGTCCCAGCTGACCAAGAGCATCAGGGACCGGGGTGGAGGGGAAGACAGGGACGGAGGCTGGGCAGTGCACTGCATCAGATGGGACAGGCCGCTCTTCCCAGCCAGCACGGAGCACATCGGGGTCTTTGGAAGCTCCTTCAAGCCCCCAAAGTGTCTAGATTCATCCAAGCCACCTTTGTCTGTCAGGACAAGAAACGACAGTATAAATAAAAGTAGACAAAGTCTCCTTTTTTTTTTTTTTTTTTGAGAGAGAGAGAGAGAGCTGGGGAGAGGGGCAGAGAGAGACAGAACCTTAAGCAGG
>NW_027530007.1:649082-656964 GCF_008692635.1 Crocuta crocuta | reverse complement strand
TTTTTTTTTTTTTTTTTGAGATAGAGAGAGAGAGCTGGGGAGAGGGGCAGAGAGAGAAACAGAACCTTAAGCAGATTTCACACTTAGCCAACATTACGACCCTGGGATCATGACCTGAGCCGAAATCAAGTGTTGGATGGACAACTGACGGAGCTACCCAGGCGCCCCAAGAGCCACTTTTCTGAAAGGAGCCAGAGCCCAGCAACTTTCCTAAAGGTGTCTCCTTCCGTAGTCAATGCCTGGGGCCAGGCAGCTGGCCACCCTCGCCGGGAGGAGAAGGGGTGCCATTACTCAGCCAGAAGAGGTGCCAAGACTCGCAATGACCAGAGGGACGAATAATAATCCTGTACAGTTGCTACGAACACCTACCAAGGCCAGAGGAACCAAACAAGCCAGGTGATAAGCAGCCCCTGACCTGTGACCTCAGTGCCGGGGACACAATAGGGCTCGTGGGGGCTTGTGGGGACCTGGGGGAACCTCGTCTGTAGGGAGAGCTCAGGGCGCCTGAACCCTCTTTTGGGGGGTGACACTTGTATTGTCAGATGCCGTGGAGAATCCAAAATCTTCTGTAAAAATCTGATTTTTCGATCTTGAGCAAAATTTTTAAAATCTTTCCTAAACGGCTGAGTTTCTCACAAAACGTGCGTGCAGGTGGCATCCAGCCATGGGGGGGGGCCGGGGAGGCAGTACGTGCTGTGCGCTTATGCTTTTCTTGTTTGCAAAGCACATTGTCTTGTATAACTGTCACCCCGACCCTGTGGGCAGACTGGGCAGGCCCACTGTGTCCATTTGACAGATTAGGAAAACCGAGGCCTAGGTGAGTGAAGCACTTTGCAAGCGTCCCACAGCAGTGGCAGAGGGTGGATTTAAACTCGGATCTCTCTGATTCCATAGGGGTGCTCTTTCCGCTTGGAAATGTCAAGGCCAGGCCACGTGGTGAGAGAGGGGGTGGGGCTGCCTGCAGGGGAGGGAGCCCCAGTCTGCACTTTCGCCCCAGGAGAGCTGACCTTACCTGTTACCTGAACTCCCGGCTCCCAGCTCTCAGCACCTGAGGAAAGCGAAGGAAGGTGAGATAAGGCTGCGGGAGAGGTGCCGATGAGGCCTGTGACACGAAGAGTTTTGCAGGCGGCCCCACCCTCCCGGGCCTGGCTGGTGTGGAATGCAGAAAAGAAGGATCCGGTGACAGACAGGGCGTCAGTGATGGATAAATGCCAATGTCAGTCCCGGGAACTCCAGGCAGAGACCCGCCCCACCTCCAAGGCCACCTCCCCATCTGTAGGCTTCCTGTCTTTGTCCCCACCCTGGCTCCTCACCCTCCCCCCCAAGCGTCCTCACATCACTAGGGCTTGGCTGCCTCTTGGGGGTCCAAAGCCCTGACATCCCCCGTGGGGGAAGGGCAGAGAGATGCCCCCCACTGGACTCATCCGTGCCCAGGGCGGGATGGTTTGCTGCAGACCCTGCCTGCCTGGAAAGCAGCCGGCATTACGGGTGCTGTAAAGAGACCCAAGAAAGGGTGGAGGAGGCTCCAGCCTCTGGAAACACCCCGGGCACAGATGCTCTTTGGAAACACCTGTTTAGTGGCTTCCGGCTGCCCTCCCGTCCCCAGCTTGAGCGCTCCTCTTGGCTTCAGGACATGGTGCTGTAGCTCTCCCCCCCCCCTCAAAAACATACCCCAAGCACCCACCAGTTTCCCAGAGGGGCCCAGTCCCAGCCTTTCCAAGAAAACTAAACCCAAACTCCCCACCTATAGGACCCGGTTCTGTTGACTTTTTTAAATCCCTGATCTTTGATATGTTTTAACATCTCATATATAAACAGTAGGATGTTTGTCTTCCCAGGCTTTTTCTAGAAAAGTAACTATTGTTGAAATAGAATTTTTCCCTCTAGCCTTATTTTTTTAAGGTTATTTATTTATTTTGAGGAGAGAGAGAGAACCAGTGGGGGAGGGGCAGAGAGAGAAGTGGACAGAGGATCCGAAGTGTGTTCTTTGTTGAGAGCAGAGGGCCGGTGCAGGGCTTGAACCCACAAATGGTGAGATCATGATCTGAGCGGAACTCGGACGTTAAACGGACTGAGCCACCCAGACGCCCCCCTCCAGCCCTGTTGTAAAAGAAACAGGAACTATTGGAAAATCAGAATGATGTGCCCCAGCTCAGTCCCCCAAAGAGAGGGACATATATTAGTGTGACTATAAGTGTACCTGAGAAAGCAATTTCTGGGACCACCCCTCAGTTCTGTCTTACCAGGATCCCAGTTCTGTCCTCGCTCAGGAAACAGTGTAGAGGAAGAAACACAGCCCCATGCAGGGCTCTGACTGCTGACAGAACACCAACCCCAGGCCTGTGGATGGGGAGGTAACCAACCCTTGCTGACCACCTATTACAATTTGGTGCTTTTACATGCTGACCCATTTAACCCTGATGCTAACCTGAGCATCAGGCATTATTACTCTATTTTACAGATGAGTAAAACTGAGGTTCAGAGAGATGAAGCAACTTGCCCAAGGTCACACAGCCCTCAACAGGCAGAGTCAGGATTTGAACTGAGGTCTGAGTTACTGCAAGTTCTATGTCCTTTCCAATGCACCAAGCATGACTCTCAGGGGACACAGAGTGAGGTTGGCTTTGACTGCTGTGCAGCTGATCCCAGCCAGAAGGGGGACAGGCCCTCCTGCACTGCCTAGGAACACACCCACACAAAGACAGAGATCTCTGCCTCACCTGCTTGCCTGAGGTAAGGGGTGGGGAAGAACCCAGCCAGGCCTCTGGCTGAGCCACAGCCCATCTTCTCAATCTGACCCATCCTCTCCTTCCCAAAACAGGATAGAGCTGAGCTGGTGGTGTCACCAAAAAGAGAGCCTTCAGCGCCACCTGCTGGAGATACTGTAGCAGCATCTACTGGGAGCAAGTCCTCACTGACCCGGGGGGATGGGGGGTTGGGATATGATGGAGGGCAGGGAGGGGACTGTGCTCAGGGCATTAGCTCCTATACTCGACCTTATAAACAAGTATGGGTATTCCTCCTGCCATAAACTTAGAAGTTGTAGCTGTAAGGCTCGAAGTACATTCTTGTCCGTGTCTTTCGGTACACACACACACACACACACACACACACACACAGAGCATTTGGTTATGCATCTATGAGTGGAAATACACTTCCATATGGTGTTTCAAAATTATTTTACCAATTGACACTCTCTCCCAGCAGCATATGTTCCGCAGTCTCATCAATACTTGGTATTGTCACCTTTTCAACATTGTATCCATTCTGGTAAGTGCGTGACGATATTTCATTGTGGTTTTAATTTGCCTACCCCAATGACGTATAATGCTGAGCACTTTTCATAGACTTACTGGCCATTTGGATATCCTCTTCAGTGAAGCGCCTATACAGATTTTTCCTGGTCTTCTAATACATTGTCTGTCATTC
This sequence comes from Crocuta crocuta, assembly GCF_008692635.1. Classification (NCBI taxonomy): domain Eukaryota; kingdom Metazoa; phylum Chordata; class Mammalia; order Carnivora; family Hyaenidae; genus Crocuta; species Crocuta crocuta. Next base: position 653,535 of record NW_027530007.1, on the reverse strand, counting down.
TCTTAATGATTGGTAGGAGTTCTTTATATGTTTGGGTAGAAATCCATTGTCCCAGATATTGCATACTGCAAATATCTTTTTTCACCTGGCGGTCTTACCTTTTTAACTCTCTTCATGGAGTCTTATCAGAGCTTCGTTTTAATATAGTCCAGCTTATTAGTCTTTTCCTTCAGGGAAAAGTGTTTTTAGACTTCTCTTTAAGCAATCTTTCAAGGTCGGGGCACCTACGTGGCTCAGTTGGGTGAGCCTCCGACTCTTGGTTTTTGGCTCAGTTTATGATCTCGTGGTATTGTGTGTTCGAGCCCTGCATCAGGCTCTGAGATGACTGCTGTGGAGACTACTTAGGATTCTCTATTTCTCCCTCTCTCTGCTCCTCCCCCACTCATGCTGTCTCTGTCTCTCTCAAAATAAATAAACAAACTTAAAAAAATTTTTGAAGAAACAAAAGAAATCTTTCAAGGTCATGAAATGCTCTCCTAGTTTATCTTTTAGAACATTTATTGGGGGCATCTGGGTGGCTCGGTCAGTTGAGCACCTGACTTCGCTCAGGTCATGATCTCACAGTTCATGGGTTCAAGCCCCATGTCGGGCTCTGTACTGATAGCTCGGAACCTGGAGCCTGCTATGGATTCTGTATCTCCTTCTTTCTCTCTGCCCCTCACTTGCTCATGCTCTCTCTCTCTCTCTCTGTCTCTCTCTCAAAAATAAATAAACATTAAGAAAAAAAGAACATTTATTGTTTTAGCCTTCCCATTTAGAAATTGGTCTGTGTGTGTGATAGAAGAAAGGGGTCTCCATATTGATAGTTGCTAGAGCACCATTTTAAAAATATTTTTTAAATATTTATTTTGAGAGAGACAGCATGAGCAAGGGAGGGTCAGAGTGAGAGGGAGAGAGAATCCCAAGCAGGCATCATGCTGTCAGTGCAGAGCCTGACATCGGGCTCAGTCTCACGAACCGTGAGATCATGACCTGAGCCAAAACGAAGAGTTGGACGCTTACCCGACTGAGCCACCCAGGTGCTCNAAAAGAACATTTATTGTTTTAGCCTTCCCATTTAGAAATTGGTCTGTGTGTGTGATAGAAGAAAGGGGTCTCCATATTGATAGTTGCTAGAGCACCATTTTAAAAATATTTTTTAAATATTTATTTTGAGAGAGACAGCATGAGCAAGGGAGGGTCAGAGTGAGAGGGAGAGAGAATCCCAAGCAGGCATCATGCTGTCAGTGCAGAGCCTGACATCGGGCTCAGTCTCACGAACCGTGAGATCATGACCTGAGCCAAAACGAAGAGTTGGACGCTTACCCGACTGAGCCACCCAGGTGCTCTCTACAGCACAACTTCTTAGCAAATACATTAGTTGCCTAACATGGGTGTGGTTGTTTTACATCATGTGACTATATATGTCTGACTCTATTTCTGGACTATTTTGTTTCATTTTTTCTATCCGTCTGCCCTCGTACCAATGCCACAGTTTCAATTACTGGAAGTTATTCTAAGCTTTAGAACACACAGCTAGCTTTTAGCCAATACCATACTTCCTCACCAACATTCGGAGAAGTATGTGTAATTTTAGCTCTTCCAGAAGGTATGAAGTAGCATTTCATTGTGGTTTTAATTTCGATCTTCCTAATGAGATATGATGTTGAGCACCTCTTATGTGCTAATTGGGTGTTCATTCATGTATCTTGGGGGAGGGAGCGTGCATTCAGATATCCTGTCCAGTTTTTATTTAGTTTTCTTTTTATGATAGGATTTCCTTTTATATTCTGCATACAAGTCCTTGGCTAGATGAATGGATTGGGAATGTTATCTCCTAGTCCGTGGCTTGTTTTTTCATTCTCACTGACTTAATGAGCAGAAGTGTTTACTGTTGGCGGAATACAGATTATCTACTTATTTTTATGCACAATGCTTTTTGCTGTTCGCTCTAAGTAAATTTCACCTACACCTTGGTCATGAAGATATTCTCCTACGTTTTCTTCCAGAAGCTTTACGGTCGTAGCTTTTATGTTTAGGTTTATGACCCACCTTAATCCCTACTTTGGGGTTAATTTGTTCTTCTTCTCCCGGCTTCATAAAGTGGAAACTTAGAACATTTATTTTTAAATCTTTCACTTGAAGCTACGAACTCCCTTCTAGGACATTTGCCACTTCCCACAATTTTTTATGTGTTCATCTTATTATCGTTGAATTTAAAATAGCTCTTAATTTCCCTTTTGATTTCTCCTTGGGCCATGGATTAATTTGGAAAGGTGTTGTTTAATGATTAAATATTTAAGACTTTCCCAGATAACTTACAACCATAAGTGGATTTCTGATTTATTTCTCTTGTGGTCAGATAACACTCCCTGGAAGATTTTAGTGTTCTCCCTTTGACTCTGTCACGCCCCTGCTTCATTGCACCCTGAAACTCTGAATAATCATTCAGGCTGCTGTGTCTTTCCAATGCATTGACGCTTTTATCATTATGGAAGGTCCTTATTCATCTCCGGCAATATTCCTGGTCTTAACATCTACATCGCTTGATATTAATACAACCACATGAGACTTGTAGTGTCTACTAGTGCATAATTTTCCATTCTTGTAGCTTCAACCTCTTTGTATCTTTATATTTCGAGTGTATTTCTTTTATAGCACCATATAGTTGAGTCTTGCTATTGGATACCCTTTGGCCTTTAATCGGAAGATTTTATTCATTTAGCTTCAATGTAATTATTTATCCTATTCGGTTTAAGTCCACTATCTCGTTACGTGTTTTCTATTTATCCTCTCTTCTTTGTTACTCTTTTCCTGAATTCTTTGGGACTAATCGAATAATTTGATATTCCACTTTATTCCTTATTAGTTTCTTAGCTATCCCTTTTTACATTGCCCTAAGGATTATAATACGCATTATTAACTTCCCAGAGTGTACCTAGAATCAATAGTTTACCACCTCGGGTAACAGGTGGTAAATACTTTAAAACAGCATAATTCCATTTAGCCTCCTTCTTTGTGCTATTAATATTGCATATTTCACTTGTATGTTATAAACTCCCAAGTACAAAGTATTGGTTTTGTTTTAAAGGTTGCCTTTTAAACAGAAGTTTTTAAAAGCATATCCTCTCGCCCGACATGCTGAAGGTCTCTCCGGGAGGCAGGGGCAGACAGGGTGGGCGTCTAGACGGAGGAACAGAATCACACGTGGCAGGGCCGGGCAGAAGGAAAGGACGCGGCCTGCGGATGGTCCCGGGGCTACGCCCCTGCTCAGAATGTGGTCCGCGGGCCGGCAGTGTCACCTGGGAGCTCAATAGAAACGCAGCATCTCGGCCCCACCCGGAATTCCCGAGTCGGGATGTGCGCAGTAGCCAGCACCTCCATGGTCTTCATGCACCTGAAGGCTGGAGGTGCACAGCCGTCGAGGCGCGCGTGGGCTGTTGGTCACGCTCGCTTGGCACAAGGGAACAAGAGATGGAAGTCACATGAGCGTATTCGACCCGAGGTCGGGATTCCCCGGGGCACATGCGAATAAGTCATCACAGAATTGGCCTGAAGTGGACGGCAACGCACAGACCATCCAGCCATCCATTTTATACATCGGGAGACTTCCCGTGTCTCACCGGTCATGACCAGCACGTTTTTCTTGCCCACCATCGATCTTGACAACTGTGCTTTCCTTTCCCTTCCAGGATACCCGCCCTTCCATGCCGGCTCTGTCTTGATGGCTAGGGTGGGTGCTAACCACGCCAACACCTTCCTCCCAGAGAGGACGCGTGATCCAGGTTAGGCCACAGACATAGAACTTTTGCTGGGACTGTGGGGAAAGAGGGGGGGAAGATGTACCCTCTTTCCTCTTTCCATAGGATCAAAGGCTCTCGGGAAGGCATTCTCTCCCCTTACGGCATAAGCCACGTATTCCAGAAGCTCTCACAATGGAAGCTTATCCAAGATACAACATCCTAACAACGGCACGAACACCTGGATCCAGCCATGCCTGAACCTGCTCAACGCTTTTCGGTAGCCTGAGCCAATACATCCCCTTTTCTGCATTAGCCGGATGGAACTGAGTTTCTGTTACTATTTGGTATCATCACGGTGCCCACCCCCTCCTCTCTGTGGCCCAGGGTTAGAGTATGCTTTGTAATGAGATGCCCCCCACCCTGCCATCTAATGTCAAAGGGGCTTCCTCCCTTCCCCCTTCTCTGCCCCTTTCTTGGGGGCAGTTGCTTTTCGCCCACTGTCCCCCCCCCCACGGGCCAGCCCTGCCCCGCCCTCCTACTTGCCCCCCAGGGACGGGGTGCCCCCGAGGTGGTTGAATCTGGGCTGTCATTCTGGACACTACAGTGCTTGTTTCTGAGGAGCGCATATGTTTTCATCTCCCCTTTGCCCGGCCTGAGGGAGAAACGCCATGCTGACCAACTCATCTACTGCCTAGTCCATCAGCTGCTCGGAGAAGGTGTCTGTCTGCTTC
>NW_027530007.1:632036-649041 GCF_008692635.1 Crocuta crocuta | reverse complement strand
CCCCACACAGAAGATAGAGACCTTGGACATCTGCCCGGGGTTCCCCATCTCAGGGTTCAGAGCAAGGTCTGGGGTGCGAATGGGTTCTGTCAGCAAGGGGTCAGCTGCAGCCACTGCTCCCGGGGTCCTACTCCGTGGGGGGCATACCCTCAGTCCCCAAGATCCAAGACGAAAAAGACATCGCCTGTGTTTCCCGCTCTGGGGAGACGGAACGCAGCAGGAAAATCCCAAGAAGGACAGGAAGCAGATCCTCCCTGGGTCGTGAAAAAGAACCCCTTGGTTGGAGTGCCAAGGATGGCTTCCTGGAGGAGGAGGCATGTGAGCCGGGCCTCAGGGGAAGAGGAGAGAGGCAAGGGCTGGCCATCCTGGGAAAGGAGAGCAGAAGGGAGCAGGCTGGGGTTGCTGGGTGTGTATGCAGAGCCCTGGAGGGCAAAGTGGGCTCCGGAGCGATTTTGCTGGCGGCTGCGTGGATGAGAACAGGCAGAACAGGTGAGGCCAGTGGGGGCTGNTCCAAGGTGGGGAGGGGGGGAGGACTGAGCACAGGTCCTGGGGTGACAGTGGGCGGACGAGGCCAGAGAAAGCCTCCCCAGGAGCTACAGTCACACCCGCCGTTCGCTGGGGGCCAAGTGCGTGTGCGGGGACTCTGCTGGGCGCGTTGGACGGCTTTTCTCCTGCAATCCTGACGTCACACCTGTGAAACAGGCGTTTTTGTCCCGGAGGAGAGAAGACTGAGACTCCGAGAAGAGAAATAAGCTGCCCGAGGGCACACAGCACAGGACACAGTGATTTATCCTGCTGCTGAAATCTCAGGGCTGCGGCAGGCAAGCGGGAGGGGACGGACCCTGGGCGGCAGGCAGGTGCAGGGGTGCGGTGGGGGGGGTGCTGTGCCGCGGCAGCCTGGCGCGGGGCTGCCTTAGGTCCCGGCAAAGGGCTGCAGCGCTCGGGGCACCTCAGGAGGGGACGGGTGTCCCTTGTGCTGTCAGGAAGGCCGCCTGACCCCACCTGCACCCCAGGCCTTCGCGACCCGCCCCACCCGAGTGGTGCTCACCCCAGACTGCGATTCTCTGCTGTTCCCTAAGAAACCCATCGTTGCTGATAAAATAACTGGGAGCTTTATTTGCAACAACAGGTGACACAGTTTCCAGGGATTAGAACCTGGAGATGGTGGGTGTCGCTACTCGGCCTCCCACACGCCCTGCTGTTCACACTAGACCTGAAATCTGGGTACAGGGATTGGAGGGCGTGAGGTTGGTATTAATAAGGTGATTTCTGATAGATTCTTTTTTTTTTTTCTTCTCTGAGAGTACAGGTGTTCTTCCGTTTGCTGTGGCTGAGNCCCAGACTGCGATTCTCTGCTGTTCCCTAAGAAACCCATCGTTGCTGATAAAATAACTGGGAGCTTTATTTGCAACAACAGGTGACACAGTTTCCAGGGATTAGAACCTGGAGATGGTGGGTGTCACTGCTCGGCCTCCCACACGCCCTGCTGTTCACACTAGACCTGAAATCTGGGTACAGGGATTGGAGGGCGTGAGGTTGGTATTAATAAGGTGATTTCTGATAGATTCTTTTTTTTTTCTTCTCTGAGAGTAAAGGTGTTCTTCCGTTTGCTGTGGCTGATTATTATATTCCACAAGGGGAAAGGGAGATGGGGGCTGGGGGGTTTTTCTGGCTCCTACCTCCCCTCCCTCTTTCATGCTGGGAAATTGGAACCTTGTACGCTGTTGGTGGGAATGTGAGATGCCTGTGGGCATCTGCTGACAGGCAGGGGGGACAGGTGGGGTGAGGCGGGACGCCCAAAGGGAGGGTCAGCCTTGGTGGGAAATGGGCAGAAGAAGGGGCAGGGACGGGCGGGCTGGTAGATCTGGAGTTGGGAAGGCAGGCGCTTCTGCTGGCTCCGTGAAATCCCTGGGAAGGTCAGCGTCAGGGAGTGAGAGTCAGGAAGGGGACCTTAGGGGTGGCGAGTCAGGAAGGGGACCTTGGGGGTGGCACAGGGAGAACATGGAAAAGCACTCTGGGGATATCCAAGAAAGAGACACAGCTGCTTCTGCCCGACACCCCTCCCCACTGTCCCTACGGAGCCACACCCTCCACCCGGCCCTCTCTCTCCCTCCCTCCCTCACCCTGCAGCTGGGAGCTTCCTGCACCTCCCACTCCTTAGAAATGCCTCTGTCCAAGGCCACCGACCTCCCTGCCATGATACCCACTGGCCTTTGCAGTCCCCACCTTACTCTGGTAGATGCTTCCGTGCAGCCCCACCTCCTCGTTTTCGTGGCCTCCCTGGGGACCTCCTAATCCCCTTCACACCTTCCTGCAGCACCCACCCCTCCTTTATGCCACCCTCCCCCAAAGGACCCACCTAGATTTCTTCTCCCTCCTCACTTCCCCTTTCCCAGGCCTTCCTCCCCCAACGCTCCCCTGCCGACCACCAAGAAGCTCCCTCTGGCTTTAATGCTCAGCTTCCTAAACTCACCTCCCCAAAACTCTGTTTCTACATTAGCCAGAATGGTTGTCCTACCATAATTCTCTGCCTCACCTGCGCCAGAGTCACCTGGGGGACTTTCGCCATCCCAGCTTGCAGGGCCCCGCCCCTAGAGTTTGAGATCCAGTAGGTCCGACAAGGGACCCAGGAATCTGCGTCTCTGGCAGGTACCCAGGCAATACTGACATGCTGGTCTGGGGATCACGTGGCAGGAACTACTGCCTTAAATCGCTCATCGGATCGCGTTGGTCTCTCGTGAAACTCTCGGATGCCTCGCCATTGCCCCCAAGGTAAATGCCAGCTGCTATCTTGGCACTGAAGGCCATCTGGTCGCTCACCCTCTCTGCACTGCTCACCGCCCTGCTTTTTTGGGTCCAATGCTGTGCATGGATATCAGCAAACATTCTGGTATCAGTGCTCACACACTTGGCCTGCCCATCTCATAATGCTCATTGAGGATGAAATGTTGGGGATACCTCTCTATCTTTACAGCCCAGCACAGGATTTAACACAGTGCTCAGAAAATTGTTGTTGAGGGGCGCCTGGGTGACTCAGCTGGTTAAGCGTCCGACTTGGGCTCAGGTCATGACCTCATGGTTCATGAGTTCGAGCCCTGGTCGGGCTTTGCGCTATCAGCCTGGAGCCTGCTTCAGATTCTGTCTGCCTTTCTCTCTGCCCCTCCGCCTCTTGTGCTCTATTTCTCTCTCTCTCAAATGTAAATAAACATTTTTTAAAAATTAAAAAAAAGAAAATTGTTGAATGAAGATAAAATTTTTCAAGTTTTATTTTATTTTTATTATTTTATTTAAGTACAGAAGAAATTTTTACAGGGAGTCAAAATTTATAAGTCAGATTTTTTTTCTGGTTGACCCAGAGCACAAATCCTGACACTCTGGCCTCCGCTCTGCCCCCTGGTGGTAGTCTCAGTCCCAGCAGGAAAACGAATGCACTGTCTAAGGTATTTCCGGGAGCCGGGGCGTGGCGACGGAGCTGTATTTGCATACCCCAAATGCATTGCACACCGGGCAATTTCCGACTTAGAAATGACTAGGTTTTCCTTTTGCCGTTGAATTATTTTCCCCCAAGAATAAGCCTTCTCCCACAGAATCGTCTGGGGGAAAGACAAAAATCACTAACTCTTTCGAGCAGAGAGTCACCATCACTGAATTCGGGGTAACAGTTACCCGAGGAATGTGTGCCGCCCGTCCCAGGACATACTCTGGTTTCTCTTCAGATCGCATAAATCTTTCGCCTTTTACTAAAGATTTCCGTGGAGAGGAACAATTCTGAGTTTTGAACCAATTTTTTGAGGCCTTGCACTAGCAAGGCTGTTAATGCTGTTCAAAAATAGACTGTTTTGTGCTAAGAATTTTTCATACTGAGGTTTTCCTTGTATCTTCTGTGTTTGCTAGGAATACAGCTTTCTATCAGTTGACATTCTAATATTTGCTTGTTTCTGGGGTCTTTGCTGTAAAACTGCTGTTGTGTTTTATGTTTTCTTTCTATACACCTGCTCTGCTTTTCCCGCTTTTCCTGGCGCCACCTGCCAGTGCCCTGGGCATAGATTACCTTTGGGAGATCACTTGCTGGGGGTGATCTGAGATCCAGATTCCACCCGATCGATCTCTAGGGCGGATTCCTACCGCCCGACCTGGTACAACAGAGCTCCCCTGTAGAAAACAAGGTTTTCCAGTCCGTTGGACTCACAGGCTGGAGCCACCAAGCCCGGCCTGGTCCTCTGTTCCCGGGCGCCGACGGAGGTTGGCACAGATGATCGCTGAACATAGAACATCTGGTTAACCTGATCTAGCCCAGGCTTGAGATAAAACTTATTTTTTAAAAAGATGACTCTTGGGCATATCCATGTATTCACACATTCCACTCAAGGCAGGGCCCAGACACTTGGCCCTAAGTGTTGCACTTACTGTAAGCTTTTTTAATTTCTTGCTGTAAGCTTTTATAAAGAACTGTAAACAATTGAAGTATAATTGGCTGTGTTTTCTTTTTTCTTTTTAAAGCTTATTTAAAAAGAGAGTGCATGTGCGGGCGAGGAGCAGACTCCCTGCTGTCAGTGCAGAGCCCTACTCAGGGCTCGAACTCATGAACCATGAGATCATGGCCTGAGCCCAACCCAAGAATCAGTGGCTTAGGCCAATGAGTCATGCAGGTGTCCACCTTCGGCTCAGGTCATGATCTCATGGTCCACGAGTTCAAGCCCTGGATCGGGCTCTGTGCGGACAGCTCAGAGCCTGGAGCCTGCTTCAGATTGTGTCTCCCTCTCTCTCTGCCCCTTCCCTGCTCATGCTTTGTCTCTGTCTGTCTCTCAAAATTAATAAATGTTAAAAACTTAAAAAAATGAAAGTATTGCCGTCAGGTTTGTTTTTAGTTTTGTTTTGTTTTTTTTTTTTTCTTGATGAGGTATTTAAAACCAGAGCTGGATCATTTGTGAAAAATCACAAAGAGAAAGACCTTTAATGATGGTTATAATGGACTTGCTAAAACTCAAGAGGAAGTAAATAACCACCTAGCTTTGTGATCCTGCCTAGCTTTGTGCAAGGTAGGCTGGGAAATGTAGTTTTTCCCCTAAACAGCCATGAGCCCTGCTAATGGGAGACCCATGAAGGGAGAAAGTGAATAAATACTAGGAAAGAAAACTAGCAGTGTTTGCACCCGCAAGGGAGGGAGGGAATCCATCCCATCCATCCCAAAATCCCTTGCATTTCTCCATCTCCCAGGCTCCTCCCTGTTGCCAGATCTCCCTTGCTGGTGACTGTGGGATAGTCCCCTCCCAGGTCCTTTTGATGTCCCTTTGTGTAGATGACCCTGACCCCGGTTCAGGGTGCCTGAGGCAATTGCCCTCAGTCCAGCCCTGCTCTGCTGGTCCCACCATGTGTCACCCTTGAACCCCAAACTCAGGATTGACCCCCTGAACTCAGGAAACGCCTAGAAGCTTCTCCCTGTCCATTTCATCTCAGAAACTCACAAATTGCTGCAACAAGAAAAGAAACATCTGATAGCCATACCTGTCCAGGTGAATCAGAAAGTGCCCAACAGGGGCGCCTGGGTGGCTCAGTTGGTTAAGCATCTGACTTTGGCTCAGGTTTGTGAGTTCGAGCCCCGCATCAGCACAGAGCCTGCTTCAGATCCTCTGTCCCCCTCTCTCTGCCCCTCCCGCGCTGGTTTGCTCTGTCTCTCAAAATAAATAAACTTAAAAAAAAAAGTGCCTAACAGATATCTCAGCTTAATTGTAATATTAAAACCCCCCTCTAAATATTCATCCCAAAGCCTGGTAAAAGGAGCCTGCTTACCCCTGTTTAGGGAGTTCACAGCTTTGGAAAGTATGCCTCGAGGTCTCCTTATTTGCACAAGTGACGTGACCCTGTGAGGCAGGCAATTCCACTCGGTGTAGTCTGGGTCTGGTGACATGTTCAAGCCCTAAGAGGATCATTTTCCTTTCTTTTTCCCCAGCAAACCGCTCCTCACTTGCCAACTCAGATCAGTCAGCATTAAATGCTGGTGGCCGGTGCTGTCTCTGGGCTCTGAGGACAGGGTTTCTATTAAAAGCAGGACTTTTAAACTTGTGTGTTGTTCACCTTGCGCAAAAAAACAACCCAGTGTAATGATCACCCAAGTACCCAGATTACAGTCTCTAAGAGCCAGTTCCTAGTCAACGGAAGTGGGTTCCTTGGAGAAATAGAGATTCCAGGTGGGAGCCAGGAAATATACACCCTCGCAGAGACTCCCAAAAGCCAAAGATGGACCATCAAGAAGATTAATACATTCAAAGGATTAAAGCGTCTCAAATATATTTAAGTCTATGAGTTCATGAAAATACTAACACTCAACTGAGCTAACCGGTCACTGTGATGATTGACTTTTGTGTCCACTTGACTGGGCTAAAAGATACCCAGAGAGCTGGTAAAATATTATTTACATATGTGTCTGGGAGGCTGTTTCTGGAAGAGGTTAGCCTTTGAACCCACGGTCTGAGTAGATTGTCCTTCCAAAGAGTGGGCCTTACCCAGCCCGTTGAGGGGGCCTGAATAGAACACAAAAAGAGAGGAAGGGTGGGTTTGCTCTTTATCACTAGAACTGGGACATCCATCCTGCCATTAGAGGTGGGCTTCTGGATCCTGACCCTAATTTCCACTTGTACCACCGGCTTTCCTGGGTCCCCATCTGCAGATGGCCCATCATGAAACTTCTCAGCCTCCATAATTCCGATACCTGATTCCCATAATAAATCTCCTCTAATTTCTATCTATTTACCTCCCACTTGGCCTACTTTGTGTATTCTAAACAGGAGCCATCATTTTAACGTTATTTTTTTAAAAGTTTTTTATTTATTTTGAGAAGGAGAGTGTGTGAGCCCGGGAGGGGCTGAGATGAGAGAGAGAATCTCAAGCAGGCTCCACACTGTCAGTGCAGAGCCTGATGTGGGGCTAGAAACCATGAACCATGAGATCCTGACCTGAGCTGAAGTCGAGTTGGACACCTAACCAACTGAGCCACCCAGGCGCCCCAATAATCTTAAAGATAGAAAAATTTTTTTTCTAGGGACATCTGGTTGACTCACTTGGTTAAGCATCTAACTCTTAATTTCAGCTCAGGTCAGGATCTCACAGTTTTGAGAGTTCGAGCCCCACATTGGGCTCTGCACTGGCTTCAAGCAGACCCTGCTTGGGACTCTCCCTCTCTCTCTGCCCCTCCCCAATTTGCACTGTCTCTGTCTCTCTCAAAATAAATAAATAAACTTAATAAAAATCAAAAGCACAATGGACATGAGCAATCATTTCGAGATCTCTGCAACCACTATAATGGGTCATGAACACGTTGATGGTCATCTGTGACGGTGATGTAAATGCCAAAGTCAACCATGGGAGGGGATGCTAAATTTCAGTCAGAGGTGTGTGAAAATGAAGATGAAGTTCCCATCCCTGTTTGCAGACCCTCTGAATTCTGTCCGCGGACCCAGCGTTAGGAGCTCTGACCTCCATTCTTTTGCCTCCGGCTACTCAGTGCAAACCGATCTCCCGTGTGGGTAGAAAGTTTTGGATTTATCAAAGCATGTTCACACACAGTAATCTTTTTAAGTGGGACTTCCTGACCATCTTATGAAGTTGGAAGGTGCTATTAGACCCATTTTATAGATGGGAACCTGGAGGCTAAACGCTTACCTCACTTTTTGGAGGTTGTGCGATGATAATGACCAAGCTGGAAATGGAATCAGGTCCCCTAACTTCCCACCCCACTGCTGACTCTTTTCTATCCAGCTCCCTTCCTCAGAAATGCTGCTTAATTACCTTACCTTTTGGCAGAGTTCTATTCTGAGAGAATCCACAGCTCAGGACACCCACAGAGCGGTCACATTGATTTCTATGGCACTTGGGAGCTGAGCAATGTGAGCAGAGGTAGTAATTACCCCACCAATGGGTGGGTGTCAATCCTTCGAGGCACTGGTGACCTCCCTTTGACCTTTGGCAAGTCATTCTCTTTCACCGAGTCTCAGTTTCTCCTTTTGTAAAGCAGGTTGATAAACTGTCCTGCCTTGGTTTGGGGGTAAGCCATAAAGATTGGCTAAAATTATAACAGTAATGCACGGAGAGGACGTGATACATCCACGGAAGGGATTGTCACCTGCGATGTTGTCATTGCCGTGAGTTAGGTCCGAGAGCCTACCCAACCCCTTGCCTTTAGATATGTGATGAGGGAAACAAAGGCAAGAGAAATGTGGCTTAAATTAAATATCTTTACAGCTCACAGAAAGGACACCTGAAACATACAGTGTGACCTTGCTCAAGGAGCTCACGGCTGCCTTACTTTCTTCATGTGTTAGTTTTATTAGACTAAAAGTGACCTTATCTTACCAGTAACTAGCCCCTCAAGGTCCTGAAATCTTGCTTCCAAGTTTCTTAGAGGGCACTTGAGTGGCTCAGTCGGTTATGCATCCGACTTCAGCTCGGGTCATAATCTCACAGTTTGTGGGTTTGAGCCCCATGTCGGGCTCTGGGCTGACAACTCAGAGCCTGGAGCCTCTTCGGATTCTGTGTCTCCCTCTCTCTCTGCCCCACCCCCATTTGCACTCTGTAGCTCTCTCTCTCTCAAAAATAAATAAACATTAAAAAAAAACACACCTCCTTAGAGACTTATGCTGTCTTCCTCCCTCCACAAACCTAAAAATATATAATCAGTCACTTGTCACAACCCCAGCGCAGCTCTCTCTGCCCACGGATCCTGTCCCTGTGCTTTAATAATATCACCTTTCTGCACCAGAGACGGCTCAGGAATTCCTTCTTAGCCGTTTGCTCAAGAACCCCGTCAATGTGGATCAATAAACCCCAACTGTCTTTCGAGGATTCTAGACTCTGTATAAACCGGGATATTACTGTCCCCTTGCGTCCCTCAATGTCCCCATTCACATCCATATGCTTACTCACGCTCTGCCCACCGCGGGGACAGTCCTGTCCATGCCTTCGCCTGGTGGACACCCATCATCCCTCAGGTTCCAGCCTCCTCCAGGAAGCCGCCCCTGATCCTCCAGCGGAGAGGTTCAGTGTGCCAGCCCCATGCCCCCACTCTCTCTGATCACGGTACAATTGGCTTCTTATCTGTGTCTCCTCTTCATACGGTGCATTCCCCGAGGTCACGGACTGTATCTGTGTTGTCCCCTCCCTTTCCCAGGGTTCATGCCTTATGGTATCTGAGCTTCACTTGCCTCATCTGCAAAATGGGAATGAAACTCCCCCTGCAGAGCATATTGGACATGGGAGCTTTGCTGCCAAGCGTCTATTTCTCCTCCTTCCTGATAAGAGTACCCCAAATTTCCTTGGGGAAGCCACCTCTCTCCTATTATTCAGTGGTTGGAGATTGACCCCACGCTCAGCTCGGAGGAGGTGGCCTGATTGGCCTGACCTAGTTAACATATCCCTTGCACCCTGGCCACAGTGATTGGCTTGGGTGGGGAGGGGTGCTGTCCATTAAGAAGTAAACCTCAGCACTTTGAGCAGGAACACTGAGACTCAAAATTCTGCTGACCTTGCGAGGAGGGCATCAGGTTTGTGATAACTGGGGTCGTTTTGTTACCACACGGGTAACTAGTCTGTGGGATGGAAGCCAAGCTACAGGAAGCAGGGCTAAATGCAACCTACCGATGTCACTTGAGTTCTTGATCAAACCATTCCTGAAGCTCCTGCTGGACTGTTCTGTGAACCAATACTTTTCCTTCTGTTTAAGCCACTTATAATTAAAGTTTTCTGTCACTTGCAACCTTAAACACAAGGATCAAATGACGTAATGAATGCAAATGCAATTCCACAAACATCCCTTGAACATCTACCCCGTGCTAGGCATTGTGCTAGTTTCTGGCCATCCTGAGATGAAAGGACAGAAGTAGCCACTGTCTTCACAGCACTCAAGTGCCCAGCACGTAGTAGATGTTCATCAAATGTACTCTCTCCCCCTTTGCCACCCAAGGGCCAGGCGCCCGGCCTGCTAGAAGATTCACAATGAATATTTACTGAATCAAACGATTTCTCCAAGCTTCCATTGGCCAAAGTCCGGAGGAGAGGCTCCCAGGAACCAGGAGAGCCAGACCGCCGGTAGTCTGTTTAGGGTGAAGCTGTTTGCTCAGCCAGTGTCCCGCAGCCAAGGTGACCCCACTGTCCCTGAACTTCCCTGCTGCAGGAGGGCACCCGCACCACAGCAAATGGTGTTATCCACCCAATCGCCAGATCCCGAACCAGGCTTCAGCAGCTCAGACTACTGCTGCTCCCGGGGGGGGAGGGGGGTTAAAAACAAGACCCCAAGCTGGAGGGTATCCTGTCTGAGGCCAGGCATCCTTTAAGAATCTGAGGGGAGGGGCGCCTGGGTGGCTTAGTCGGTTAAGCATCCGACTTTCGCTTGGGTCATGATCTCGCGGTTCGTGGGTTCGAGCCCCGCGTCGGGCTCTGTGCTGACTGCCAGCTCAGAGCCTGGAGCCTGTTTCAGAGTCTGTATCTCCCTCTCTCTCTGACCCTCCCCTGCTCACACTGTCTCTCTCTCTCTCTCCCCTAGAAATAAACAAAAATATTAAAAAAAAAAAAAAAGAATCTGAGGGGAGCAGGGGCACCTGGGTGGCTCAGTCGGTTAGGCATCTGACTTTGGCTCCGGTTATGATCTAACCGATCACGAGTCCGGGCCCCATGTTGGGCTCTGTGCTGACAGCCCGGAGCCTGCTTCAGATCCTGTGTCTCCCTCTCTCTATCTCTTCCCCATTTATGCTCCGTCTCTCTGTTTCTGTCTTTAAAAAAAAAAAAAATCTGAGGAAAGCTACAGACCTCTCATGAAAGAAAAAAAAAGATACATACATTTGGCCGTTCTGGGGGCCTTGGATCCAATGCAGCCAGGTTACAGATTCCTGAGCAAGAAAGCCTGTAAAGTTTCTTCTTCATCTAAGACCCTGTGAATCTGTTTCTTGGTTTATTTTCACCTCCTAACAGTTCCATTCCCCCACTGCAAGAATATGTCTGTCTTAGTCCGATCAGGCTCTTATAACAGGGTGCCAGGCACTGAGGGGCTTAGAAACAACAGGGAGGGGGACCCCGGGGGGCTCAGTCAGTTAGGCGTCCGACTCTTGCTTTCGGCTCAGGTCATGATCTCACAGTTGGCGGGTTCAAGCCCCTCGTCGGGCTCTGCTCTGAAGCACAGATCCTGCTTGGGATTCTCTCTCCCCCTATCTCTGCCCCTCCCCCAAAATAAATAAACTTTAAAATTAAAAAAAAATTTTAATCGTAAATAAATTAAAAAAAAGAAACAAGAGGAAGGTGTTTCCCACAGTTCTGGGGGCTGGAAGCCCAAAATTGGGGACCAGCACATGGGTTCGGGTGAGCACACCCATTGCGCCCTCACCTCTCACACAGGAGAGGTGCTTTCTGGGGTCTCTCTTCCTATGGCAGTAATCCCTTTCTGGAAGGTTCCGCCCTCACCAACTGGTCACCTTCCACAGGGCTCCCGCTAAACACCATCAGGCTGGGGGTAGGATTTCAACATGTGAATTTGGAGTGTGGGGGGTACACCAGCCCGTAACAATGGCCTTGTGAGAGTCCAACTCCCTTTTGGAAAAACTCCAGAGGAGCTGCGAGCCTCATGGTTGGCGGTGTAGACGGCGGCGGGAGCTTGCGTGCGGGTGGCTTGTTTGGGAAGAGGGTCAGGGGCGGGAGACTGAGTGGAGGGAAAACCAATGGAGGGTGTTTAGCAAGCACCCCGCGGCCGTGAGCCCTGCTGGGCCATCTGAGCTGCACAGAATGCGTCCCAGAAATGTCCCCAGGGACAGAGGGGAGCATTTGTCCACTGACTCCGTCTCCCATGGGAGAAGGCTCCCCAAGAAGTGTTATTAGTCTTCACCTGGTTCGAGGCTACTCACATACCCACCAGCGCGAGCAGCTTCCTGAAGTTCAGAGAGGAGCTATGCCAGCAGGTGCAGTCAGGAATTTGCATCTGTTGGTGGCAGCCCCTGCCCCGGGTCGAGTAAAAGGTGGGCTGCGAGGAGGGGGCTCTCAGGGGGTCCCGGAGAGGATGTGACCTCCAGTGAGGCATAAGCTGGCCCCAGGCGATCAGAGGCTCCTCACCCCACCCCCCCGTCCCTGGATGTGGGATCCAAGTGCTTTTCCTGCCCCCAGAGGCTGCTCTACGGGCACAGCGCAGTGATGGCAACTGAGCGCGTGTCTGAACCCACCAGGTAAGACCTCTGGAGAAGTCTTAATGTGTGACGGGCGGTGCTGGGATCCACTCGTCCGTACAGCCCAAGACAAGCCTCGGAGGGTACCTGCCGCCTCACTCCCCTGGAGTGGCCTACCCCATTCTTCAGCCTCTCCCTGTCCTCCGGATACGGGGACCGGGTCCAGATGACTCCTAGGAAGCTCCTAGGGGCTCGCAGATCATCAGGGGCCCATGGTGCGTGTCAGTTTCCAGGAAGCTAATGCATTTCCGTACCACGTCCTCAGCTGTTGGGAAGTGCTGGGTAGCGTGACATTAAATTTCCCATTCCAGATTTCCACCCCTGAGAAGCAGCTTGGTGAGATTCCAAGTGGATTTCAACCTCCTCCCACAGAGGCTGGCGCAGACGTCCAGTACTGGACAGGCAGTGAGCACTCGAAGCAGACTATAATTCACAAGGAGTAGTTTGTTTAAATTTTAGGTGTTTGGTCAGTATTTCCGGGACAGCAGTTACATGGGTTTGTTTTTATTGTTTATGAGCCTCTAACAAGCAGAGTTCCAAGCGGAACAGAGGAGTGGAATCATAAAGTATGTTCTTGTCAAGCAGCTTCAATTATTTTTTTTTTTACGTTTATTCATTTTTCAGAGGGGTGGGGAGGAGCAGAGAGAGAGACACAGGATCNCACAAGCCCCCTGCCCCACCCCAGGCGCCCCAAGCAACTTCTACTGTAACGCAACAACCGGAGGGCACATCACACTGTAAACCACATCCAACTGCACCCCCCGAGATTCCTGCTTCACTAAACGGGTAGACCAGCCAGTGACCCACGGCTGGACGAAGGCACTTCTGAGCTCTGTGCTACCCAGAGCACAAGGAAAGGTGTGTGGGGTCAGCACAACTCATGGCAGAGGTGGAGATGCGGGTTTGCCTCCCCTCCCCACCCCCTGCAGCCCACCGTTGCAGGCGCCATCCCGCTGGTGGTGAGCAGACTAGGCTTTCCGGGGAGTCGGGCTGCAGCACCCGTGACACCACGGCCACCACGGCCTCCCAAGGCGGCTGCCATGCCTAGCTCGGTCCCTTTCTGGTCCTGGGCCCAGCTCCCTTCCCCTCCCCACCCAGGTCGCCAGATCCTGGCTTCAGCCAACCACTCTGGGTGTTTTCCTGCTGCCCAGCCCTGTGGCCGGCAAAACCCAGGACAGGCAAATCTAGGCTATTTAGGGCAGGTAGGGGTGAGGCACCGCAGCAGGGAAGGGGCCAGGCTGATGCTCCTCAACCCGCCCACTCGACCAGGTGAACAAACCCCCCAGGTGGACAAGCATCTTCTCAAGAGCATTAGATGTGGGGGGAAATCAGTCATCCAACAGGGCTGGGGGGCGGCCCGTCTGCCTCTGATCCTACCGGAAAGTCTGGTGATGGAGGAAGATACAGGTCTCCAGAGGTTTCAAACCACACACAAACCGCTCACTGAAGTTTGAAAGAGATTTATTTAAAAACAGAACAAAAAAAAAAAGCTTTGGTATTTCAAAACCCAACAATCATCAATCACTAGAAAGTTAAATACCTCCCCCTAAAGCCCCGAAGTACAAAAAGCACAGATCTCCACAGGCTCATGATAGGAAAGAGACAACGTGCAAACCTGGGAGGACCTGGGACCCGCGTCCGCTACATGGACGGCTGGGGGCGGGGCCTCCAGATGTCCCCCCCGCCCCGCCCCCCGTGAGGGGAGCAGTGCAGGTTGGAAACCACCGCGGAGATTCACTGTCTGGAGTGGATGCAAAAGCCGTCTGGCAAAATCTCAACAACAATAAATTAAAAATTCAGTCAAGAAAGAACACATTAAGTTAGGACTAGAACACAATTTTTCCTAGACAAGTTTTTTAAAAGAGGGTCTGCTTCCTGGGACAGAAGAAAGGGGGGAAAGCAGAAGGAGTGAGTTCAATTTCAAGTATTTTCCATATAGGTTCATTTTATTGAGTCGAAAGCTTACAAAAAAGCCCGCCGGCCCTCCCTCCCGCTCCCCGACGCAGACTCCTGAACATCCACACGCGCTCTGCGTCACTGGTGTCCCTGACAAGGCACAAAAGGGTGGGTGCTTTCAGAGGATCCCTTGTTCTTGCAGCAGGACTTGCGGTGCCGGGTGTCTGTGCGGACGGACTTCACTCAGACACTGGGATCTTCCTGTGCAATTGACAAAACAAGTCGTTACTGTTCACCGCCCGCCCCGCGGAAGCTACAGAAATCTCACGCGGGGCAAGTGACGGAGACGGCCCTGGTGGCCCCCTGCCCGGGCTCTGGTCTGGCTCTGCAGACACACTGTGGCCGGGGATGTGCTGGAGCCACTGTGGGGTTGGTGGCCCAGACACCTCCTCGGGCCGACACAGTGTTCACTGGGCTCTACTCTGGAGGGACCCTGGCTCGAGCGCGGGTCAACTGAGGGCCATGGGGTAGC
This sequence comes from Crocuta crocuta, assembly GCF_008692635.1. Classification (NCBI taxonomy): domain Eukaryota; kingdom Metazoa; phylum Chordata; class Mammalia; order Carnivora; family Hyaenidae; genus Crocuta; species Crocuta crocuta. The sequence continues at coordinate 634,416 of NW_027530007.1, read as the reverse complement.
ACCCCGAAATAAGGGGGTTGGCCTGTCCCCTGGATCGGGTGGGGAGCCGAGGACAGGCCGTTGGGCCCACGCAGTGCAAATTTAGCACCTGTTCTACCCCAGCGCAGCCAGGTTTCACTTTCATCTGACTTTCCATTTGTTCTTCAAGCTCTGAGCTCAGACCTGCTGCCCACCCTTCTCCCACTCCATCAGGCCAAGAGCTACTTCTTCTCAAGTCCTGGCCTCGGGCCCAAAACTAGAAACCAGAAGGCACAAAGCTGCCTGTGGAGGTGAGGAGGCCATTTCTCCGGAGGTGGCCCAGGCTCCCGAACTGCTGAGAGCACAGACCTAGAGCTCTCTATCTCTGCACTCGCTAGTCCAACAGAGGGGGGAGGAGGGGAGAGGAGGGGAGGGGAAGCGAGCCCAGTTCTCTCTGAAGAGCTTTCTCCCGTGATTGCCAACAATGGGCTCCCTTCTGTCCCCTCTCCCGGGGAGCCCTGGCAGCGATGAGGCACGGAGGGCTGGGTGATGGGGCAGAGGCGGCGGCCTCCCCTGGGACTGAGCCTGATCCCCAAGACATGCTCCTGATGAGAGTCTCACAGTGACCATGTTCAAAGTCATGGCTTCCTAGGGGCCAAGGTGTTTGACGAAACAGGAAGGGAAAGATCGTGCCTTGTGCTGGCAAGATGGCCACCTTCACTGGCCCACAGCGAGTGGCACGAGCAGGCCCTCAGGAGGGAGCGGAGGGGGCTCACTTGCAGCTTGGATAGCTGTTTCCGGTCTATCTAGGGGTTTCTTGCAAGTTTTATTATTTTAAGTTTATTTTGAAAGAGAGAGGGAGAGAGTGCCCAAGCAGGGGAGGGGCAGAGATAAAGAGAGAGAATCCCAAGCAGGCCCTGCGCTGTCATCGCAGAGCCCGACGCAGGGTTCGATCTCATGAACCGGGAGATCACGACCTGAGCCGAAATCAAGAGTCGGACACTTAACCGACCGAGCCACCCAGGCGCCCCACCGATGTCCCGCACTATGGCCTCCTCTCGGAAGTCACTTTCCGACATCCTCTGCGAACGCACGGACTCCTCCCTGTGCTGCAGGCTGAGGGTGGTGGCTCAGGAGGACGCCCCATCACCGCCCACGCCTTCCCCCGTCCTGGGCTGGGGACAGGACACCAGGCTGGGGCCTGAGGCTCTGGAGGCCCAGGGGCTTCGTACCTTACTCCTGAAGAGGGGCTTGGCCCCAGGCCCGCAGTACTCGTTGTAGATGAGCTTGAAGAGGAAGAGGTGGAAGAGGGTGATGAGGGAGGCCACGCTGAACCAGAAGAGGAAGGGCAGCCCGGGGTCCTGCTGGGCCATGTGCTCGTCGTGGGCCAGGATGGCCTTGAGGTGCAGTGTGTGGCGCAGGTCCTGCAGGTGCGTGAGGTCGGTGGAGATGTAGAGCAGGGGCGTGATGGGCTGCGTCACCATGACCGGGAAGGTGTGGCCCTGGGGCGCCGAGGTCAGCTCCACGGGCTCCTCCAGGCAGCCCGCCTTACAGGCGTAGAGCCTGACAGGCTGGCCGCGGGCCTCCACGGACACGTGCAGGTACGGCTTGCCCTCAGGGTCCAAGAGCACGGCAAGGTTGATGTGGTCGTTCTTGTAGCGGATGCCGTGCAAGGCGTAGCTGTTGTGCAGCACGTCGGGGTCGGCCTGGAACTGCAGGTGGTTCTCGGTGAACTGCAGCCCCCCGAAGCTGAGCACCATGCCCTGCAGAATGCCGGGGGCGCCTGCCTTCACCAGCCCCTTGCAGCCCCGCTTCTGCAGCGTCAGCCTCCACAGGTCGGAGAGCTGCATGATCTGCTGGACGGACGACAGCCGGCCCGGCCACAGGTTCTCGGCGTGCATGGTGGCATGGCCGCTGAAGCAGTGATCTTCGTAGTTGAGCGTCGACTCCATCTGGTCGCGCTCCCTGTGGCTCAGGCTGGGGCTGAGCAGCGGGGCTGGGGAGCAGGAGAGCATGTAGTACAAGGTCAGGTTCACGGTCAGGCCGGACGGGGTGTGGGCGTCCGTGATCTTCTTCATCTCCACACCTGTAACGCCACAAAGGNCGAAGCTCCTGTCCCCAGGGAAGGAAGCTGCAGCCCCAGTCTCGCCTGAGTACTGGCTCCCTCACATGCCCAACGTGACCCTGTGGGCCTGAAGCCTGAACTCCTGTCCAAAGTGGGGCCTCCTGGGGCGCCTGGGGAGCTCAGTCAGTTGAGTGTCCAACTTCGGCTCAGGTCCTGATCTCAGGGTTCGTGAGTTCAAGCCCTGCATCGGGCACCAGTGTCCGTGCACGGCCCGCTTTGGTTCCTCTGTCCCCCCCTCTCTCTCTGGCCCTCCCCACTTGCACTTTTTCTCAAAAATAAGTAAATGTTAAAAAAAAA
>NW_027530007.1:628173-631997 GCF_008692635.1 Crocuta crocuta | reverse complement strand
TTAAAAAAAAAAAAAAAGTGTGGGGCCTCCTGCCAGCGCCCAGAAGAACACAGACATGGCCAGGATGTGGTGCCAGGTGAAAAGTCCAGCACCGCCCCCCCACCCCCAGCCCTCTGTCTCCAGAACACTGTCATCAGTGCTCCGGTCCGTATAGGGCTGCTCCTTGCTATCAGCCTGTTCTCTAGTCCTGTAGCTTTTAATAATATCTGAACACCGGATCTCCCAAATCCATACAAATTCTAGACTTAAACAACTAATTGCCCATTTGGGGTCTCCACCCAGGTGACTGACAGGCATTTTGAATGTGACATGCTCGGGATTCTTCCAGCCCCCCAAGCAATCCTTCCCCAAATTATCTCTGGACACTTACTTGCTCAAGCCCTCCCCACAAATTCGGGAGTTGCCCTCAAGTTCTCACGTCCAACGCCCAGTCCATGCAAAGTCCCGGCGGCGCCACCTCCGAAAGTATCAGAAGCCATCCACTTCTGTCGCCACGGCCACAACTGTGGTGCTAGCCACCATCCTTTCACCTGGGCTCCTGCAAAATCCTCTTATCTTGTCTCCACGTCTTGCTTTTATCCCTTGTAGTCTACACTCTGGATAGAACTGCCGGGTGGATCTTGAAAAATGCACATGTGACAGCGTCTCCGCTCTCCCTTCCACTCCACTTAGAATCAAATTCTCTATTGTCACCAAGGTCTAAAAGGCCCTTCGGGATCTGGCTACCGCAGCCCTTTCCTGGCTTGCTACTCGCCAGCCACCTTGGCCTCTCAACCAAACCTGCTCTTGCCGTAGGGCCTCTGACTTGCCAGCTCCCTCCAGATCATCACATGACCAGTTTCTTGCTCTTCAGGTCTTAGCTTAAGTGCTTCCTCTGTGGAAAGGCCTCCCCAACAACAGGAGCTAAAGAGACGCCCCCACCCCATTCTTAACCCTGCCTAGTCATCCTCAACCACATACTTTTAATTCTTCCCTACAGAACTCAAAAGAAAATTTTTTTTGAAGCTTATTTAAGAGAAAGAGTCATGAGTGCTTGGGATGGGGGGGGGCAGTGCGGGTAGAGAATCCTAAGCAGGCTCCTCGCTGTCAGCACAGAGCCTGATGCAAGAAATCAAGGGGCAGAAGTTTAACGGACGGAGTCACCCAGGCGCCCCTCTCTACGGAACTTAGTATTCTAAAGGGCTATCTTGCTTATTTATTCACTTTCACTTTTCTAATATCATCTTCCCCCCATCCAGGATTGAAGCAAGTGCATGAGAACAGGCACTTTGGTCTGATCACTTCTCTATCCCTCGTGTGGAGAACAGTCCCTGGCAGGACTCCATCAATACTTGGTGAACAAATGAAACACACTTAAGCAGGGCGCCTGGGTGGCTCAGTCAGTTAAGCGTCCAACTTTGGCTCAGGTCATGATCTCACAGTTCATGGGTTTGAGACCCGCCTTGGGCTATGTGCTGACAGCTAGCTCAGAGCCTGGAGCCTGCTTCAGATTCTGTATCTCCCTCTCTCTCTGACCCTCCCCCACTCATGCTGTCTCTCAAATAAATAAACTATATAAAAAGTTTTTTTAAAAAACACACACTTGAGCAATTAAATACAAGGATTTAGACAACGAGCACCCTGGAAACAAAATCTCTCATCTAGAAAAGGTTTCCTTTGGGGCACCTGGGCAGATCAGGTCATGATCTCAATGTTTGTGGGTTTGAGCCCCGTGTTGGGCCCTGCATTGAGAGCTCAGAGCCTAGAGCCTGGATCCTGCTTCGGATCCTGTGTCTCCCTGTCTCACTGCCCCTTCCCCTATTTGCGCTGTCTCTCTCTCTCTCTCTCAATAAAATAAACATTAAAAAAAAAAATAGAGGGGCACCTGGGTGGCTTAGTTGAGCATTTGACTTCGGCTCAGGTCATGATATCAAGGTTTGTGAGTTTGAGCCCCACATCAGGCTCTGTGCTGACAGCTCAGGGCCTGGAACCTGCTTCCGATTCTGTGTCTCCCCCTCTCTCTGCCTCTCCCATGATGATGCTCTTTCTGTCTCTCAATGATTAAAAAAATAATAATAATAAAATTTAAAAAAATAGAATAGGATTTCCTTTACTTCACAGTCATCAGGGGAAGGAAGTTTTTATTTGTTGGGTGCATTCCACCTGCTGGAGAGGTTCCATTCCCTTCCAGTCAATGGAACACACCACTGTTGATCTCGGGGTTGTTGAGTTCAAGCCTCACGTCCGGCAGACGGACTTAAAAAAAAAAGGGGGTCGGGGAGCCATGGGGGGGGGTCCCATCTGTTAAGCCTCCCACTCAATTTCCGCCCGTCATGACCTCATGGTTCATGAGTCTGAGCCCATCTGTGGGGCTCTGTGCTGACAGTGCAGAGCCTGCTTGGGATTCTCTCTCAAAATACACTTAAAAAGGGGGGGAGGGGGTGTTGGAGTGCCTGGGTGGCTCAGTCAGTTAAGCATCCAACTTTGGCTCAGGTCATGATCTCACAGCTCGTGAGTTCAAGCCCTGCATTGGGCTCTCTGTTATCAGTGCAGAGCTCACTTTGGATCCTCTGTCTCCTTCTCTCTGCCCCTCCCCCGCCATCTCTCTCCCTCTCGTTCTCTCAAAAATAAACATTAAAAAAAAAAACAAAAAACCATGCCTGTCACCAGCCAGACTGTGAGGGACCGAGGAAAGAATGTGGGGACCGGCCAGTCCTTTCTGCCTTATTTACCTTTACAAACTGACCCCCCAAACCACTCTCCAAATCAGGACTCATTTATGAGGCCAAATAACAGTAAGGCCCGTCTTTTACGCTCATTCCTTCACTGGACTCTCACAAAAGCCCTCTGAGATGCTACTGTTGTTGAATACAAGCCCGCAGGGATCAGTAAACTGGTCCAACGTCGCTCAGGCAAATACAAAGTGGTGGCGGCAGAGAGTCAGCCCAGGTCAGTGACCACGCTCCCTTTAACCAGCCCCACTGCTCCCCTCGAGGGTCACCTCTGCAGCCCTGAGTGGGGCATCTCCAGGGCGGACTGTGTCCCCCCCTGGTGGAAGCTGTGCAGCGGGGACCCAACACCGGCCAGGCCTCACCTGGGCTGAAGAGCTGAGCCCAGAGGCGCTGGTGGTCTTGAAGTATCTCAGCCGCTGGCATCTCCAAGAGCTCCAGCATCTCCTTTCGTGCCAAATCCTGGAGCACCTTGAGCTCCTTGGCCGCTTTGCTTTTGAGCACCTGGGGGTTAATAGGGCCTGAAACATGCACCACCCACAACACTGTCTCGTCCAGCTGGGTCTTGGGAGCCACTTGGAGCCGGTTCACTAGCTTCTTGGCGGCCACCACCACCAGGTGCACCAGCCCCGTGGGAAAAGGCGGGGACCGGCCCGAGTAGAGGAGGAACTGATGATCTCCCACCTTCTCCAGGGTACTGGTGAAGGCTCTGGGGACCGGGCCGGCAGTGGGCCCCACAGTCTGCAGCGCGGCCACCCTCTCCGTGGGATTGTTGAGCTGGATGCGCTGCAGATAGACGTGGGGTCGGCCCCGGTGCGCCAGGAAGTCCTCTTGCAGCAGCACGCAGTCGCGGCCGGATCCTGTGACCAGGCCGGAGGCCGAGGCGGGTCCGGGGACGGCGGCCGCAAAGCCGGGGCCTGAGGTCCCAAGCTGCAGGCAACGCACTCGGCGCAGCAGCCCTTCACGCAGCAGCAGCACTGACTCGCCGGCTTCGGAGAGCGCACTCAGCGGCCGCAGCTGCACGAAGGGCACGAAGTCCGGCGCCACGGCGGGCTCCCGCTCTCCAGGAGTCACCCACAGCCGGTTGGCGGCCACGTCCAGTGCCAAGAAGCCGTT
>NW_027530007.1:622328-628111 GCF_008692635.1 Crocuta crocuta | reverse complement strand
GCCGCCGCCGCTGCCTCCTCCTGCTTCTCGGCCGCCTCCGGCCGTCAAACAGCCCCGGCCGTCAAGCGCCGCCGACTCTTTTGCGACGCTAAAGAAAGGAAAGGGCGGAGGGAAGAGGCAGGGGCGGGGCGGAGCGAAGGGGGCGGAGCCACGGCGAGGACCTGACGGGAGCCGCGGAGCTGGACCGCGCGTTCCCCGGCTCTTAGAGCGAAGTCGGAGCGGGGGCTGCGGTCTGGGGGAGCAGTCGAGGCGCGAGAGCGTCCAGCTCACGTAAAACGAACACCGAGACGGCCGAACTGAACACGTGTTGGGCCCCGTTGGCTACTGATGGATTCAGCAGCCCTAAGATGAAAGAAAAAAATTAACTTTTTTCTGTAAAAATGACGATTTTCCCTGCAAAAAAAATTAGTATGTGGAAGGGCAGAGAGAGCGAGAGAAAGGAAAGAAAGAAAAGAAGAAAGACAGAAACCACTGGAAACTAGACTTTCTACAAACTCTTTTGTTGACACTGTCTTCCAGATCAGCATACGGAGACTCGAATCCCGCCCAGGACTGTCTCATTTCTCTACCATACCACATCATCTTCTTGATGTCACCCCGAGTTTCAACTTATTAAATAACATATGACACTAAAGTCTCATTATTTGAAAATGCCTTTAAGTTGTGAATCATCCATGCCAAAGAGAAATTTTGCCTTGTTTCAGGGGGAAGATTTTCAATACGAGCCCAGGGGGGGCACAATGGACCATTGTTTCCACTTGGGTTTCAGGACATTCCAAAGCCAGAGAGTGCTTCTCAGTTGTTGAAAATGAAACGGTCATTTGAGGTGGCTTCTTGTGGACTGAGCAGACACACGTGTTTGCAGAGTTGGGAGTGCTAGCACCCAGTGAGAAGGTGTCTGTCCAGGAGGCCCTGCAAATATGCTTTCTTTTTTTCCCCAAGGCTATCGTCAAAGCATAAACACAATTGTTTTTTAATAGTNTCCGAAGCAGGCTCCAAGGCTCTGAGCTGTCAGCACAGAGCCTGACTGGGGGACTCGAACTCATGGACTGGGAGATCATGGCCTGAGCTGAGGTCCGACGCTTGACGGACTGAGCCACCCAGGAGACCCTATTTATTTATTTATTTATTTAAGGAATTTCTACACCCAACATAGGACTTGAACTCAGGACCCCAAGATCAAGAGTCATCCTCTTTTTTCTTTTTAATTTAATTAATTAATTAATTTGAGAGGGAGCACGAGTGGGGGAGGGGCAGGGAGAGGGGGACAGAGGGTACCACCGGCCACCCGATTCTGGGCTTGAACTCACAAACGTGAGATCAGGACCTGAGCCAAAGTCCTCAACTGACTGAGCCACCCAGGCATCCCCAAGAATCACATGCTCTTCTGACTGAGCCAGACGGGCAGCCCCATAAACACAATTCTTAATTCCCGCCTGGAGTTCACAACCCCCACAGAATATGTTCTTGGTTGTGCAGGAATCCATGACCTACAGTCAGAAAGACAGGATCCATCCAGCTCTTTCAGGAGGCAGAAGTACCTGGGCAGCACAGTGTGGTGAGAGCCAAGGATTCTACCTGTGAAACGGGGATGACTAGTGAATCTGCCTCTTTTATATTTTTTTCCTAAAGATTTTTTATTTTTAAGTAATCTCTACACCCAACGTGGAGTCCGAACTCACAATCCATAGATCAAGAGTTGCACACTCTACTGACTGAATCAGCCAGGCGCCCCTGCGTTTTATGTTTTTGGGGAATAACGAAGCTAATGCAGGCAAGGTGTGCAAGGTGCATGACATATCGTGAGTGTTGAGTAAATGTAAAGCCACATAATTATTTTGGCTATGACAAACAACTGTGTAATAGACGTAGACCTTGGTCTACTTACGTGAATGTTTCAGGGGGAGCAATTCCTGGAAGCAGATTCCTGGGTCAAAGGGAAGCCTCATTATTTGTGCTCTTAACTCCCTTGCCACTCTCAACACCCCCTACCCCAAATCAGCCATCCTCCCCACTCCCCACCCCTATAAGGGAATCGAAGCCCTGGGAAAGCAACAGAGCTACACAAAGCCAGGAGTCCAGAGAGAGGACCCTGACATCAGGCTCTCTGGGCTTCAAATCTTGGCCTTCCCCCTTGCTAGCAAGTCAACTAGCTTCCCTGGGCTTCCTCAGCCATAAAATGGGGATTATAAAATAAAGTAGTACTGGGGCGCCTGGATGGCTCGGTCGGTAAAGCATCTGACTCTTGATTTTGGCTCAGGTCATGATCTCAAGATTCATGAGATTGAGCCCTGCATCGGATTGTGCACTGACAGTGCAGAGCCTGCTTGGGATTCTCTCTGTCCCTCTCTCTGTCCCTCTCCCGCTCATGCTGTCTCTCTCTCAAAATAAAGAAATAAGCATTTTAAAAAATAAATAAGGGTTGCCTGGGTGGCTCCTTAAGTGTCCAACTTCGGCTCAGGTCATGATCTCACAGTTCGTGGGTTTGAGCCCCGTGTCGGGCTCTGTGCTGACGGCTAGCTCAGATTCTGTATGTCCCTCTCTCTCTCTGACCCTCCCCTGCTCATGCTGTCTCTCTCTCTCTCTCACAAATAAATAACATTTAAAAATTTATATTTAAAAAAATAATAAAAATAAATAAAAAAATAAAAGAAACAGAGTAGGGCTGCTGTGAGGTTTAAGAGACACAAGCATGTGAAACATTTTGCATACTGCCTGGCTTAAAATAAACATTCACTGTTTATTTTTACCAGGAAACAAGAAACACACATACATGATCCAAAATTCTGAATGTGCTATAAGGTGACGGGTGAAGTCTTCCTCTCTTGGGGCCCCAATTCATCTGTTCCTCTCCCTAGACTCAACTACTGCTATTTTCCATTCACAGAAATTGGAGCATATAATATACACTGCTATCTCTCCATTTTCACTTAAGGAAACATCTTGGAAATTCTATTAATTATTATTATATTATAATAATTATTATACTAATATAATTATAACTTTATAAATAAGTAATAAATTATTATTGTTATTATTTAAGTAGGCTTTACACCCAGCACAGAGCCCAACTCGGGGCTTGAACTCACAACCCTAAGATCAAGACCTGAGCTAAGATCAAGAGTTGAATGTTTAACCGACTGAGGCACCCAGACACCCCATCATCATCATCGTTTTTTTAAATGTTTTATTTATTTCTGAGAGAGAGAGAGAGAGAGAGCGCACGTGTGAGCAGGGGAGGGTCAGAGAGAGACAGAGACACAGAATCCAAAACAGGCTCCAGGCTCTGAGCTAGCTATCAGCACAGAGCCCGATGCGGGGCTCGAACCCACAAACTACGAGATCATGATCTGAGCTGAAGTTGCCACCCAGGTGCCCCATCATCATCATTATTATTAAAGGGGCTACGTGCCAGTGGGACTATCTGATGATGTAAAGGCAGAGGGGGCTGAGGGTCAGCTGGCAGCCTTCCAACTTCAGCTCACGTCATAATCTCACGGGTTTGTGATTTCAAGCCCCGCATCAGGCTCGGCACTGACAGCGTGGAGCCTGCTTGGGATTCTGTCTCCCCCCCTTTCTCTGCTCCTCCCCTGCTCACGTGTGTGCATACACTCTCTCAAAATAAGTAAATAAACTTAAAACAAGAAGAAGATAATGAAAATGAGAACAGCAGCCCTACGCCCTGGCACCAGACACCGCCCTCCAGGCTGGCTGTCCTTTCTGCATCTTCCCAGGAAAGCTAAATCCTGCGCCTTTAAGTGAGCACAACACGTGCAGCACGTACCAGCAGTAACATCTGGGCAGCAGCCACTACTGGTTAAGGAGACACACTCTGCTTTTGGATGAAGCTTGGACCAGGTTCAAGTTCTAGCAATCTGGCAAAGGGAACAGGAAATAGATACGGAAGGAATGAAGGGCAGGCTTCACCAGGGTGAATCCTTTCTCCAGAAGAGGCCAGCAGCCTCCCAGATTGATTCCCTCTCCTGATTTACAATGCTCTGGGCATGTGGACCAAGGGAACCTCACTGTCCAAGGACTTTTTTCCGTCCAAAGTACGTGACCATTGAGGTTCTCTTTGGGTCCCAGCAAATGAGAGTTAGAACTAGGTTCTAAAGCCACCTCCCTCACTGTGGTCCCACATCAGTTGGGTGATGTCAAGCAGGGTCGCTTTACTTCTCTGGGCCTCAGTTTCCTTATTTCACAACTAGGACACTGCCTAACTCACAGGGCTGTTGTGAACACAGAATGAGAAAGAGCTTTGAAAACTGAGCCAGGCAACATATATTCATTCTCCATCCCTCTGCCCATCCCTCCATTTTCCTTCTCGAAAGAGCTGGAACTTCAAGTCCGTATCCTCCTGAATTCAAAAACATCCGGTGGATTCTGGCACCAAATCCTGCCTCCAGCTGCAGAAACTCCCCGCCTGCCCTGGGTCCCAGTTGGGACATAGAAAACCTGGATCGCACTCACGCCTCTTCCCTTTACTTGCCTTGTGACCTTGAGCTAGCTACCAGGTCCCTCAGCGCTTGCTTCTACCATCTGTACAGTGAATGAGTAAACCTCCATACAAGGAGATGAGCTCCGAGGTGCCCAGGGACCATACCTATCTTCTCGCAATAACATATGTTGGTTTTGTTTGGATTGTTCAAATAGGATATATTAATTGCAAGAAAAAATGATAAAAGCAATGAAAAATATAAATAAGAAAGAAAACCAGGGGTGCCTGGGTGGCTCAGTTGGTTAAAGGTCCACATCTGACTCGTGATCTCATCTTAGGTCTTGATCTCAGGACTGTGAGTTCAAGCCCCGTGTTGGGCTCCATGCTGGGCATGGAACCTATTTAAAATAAATAAACAAATAAAACTCCCAGGAAATAATATATGTAATATATAACATATAACTATACATATATACAGTCCCACACCTGGAAATAATCACTGTAAACATTTGCCTGTCATTTGCTTTAAGCACTGTCTATTGTACTCGTGACACTGTATTTTTACTGAGTGGGGTCACACCGTATGCTCACTTCCATTGACTGAGTATGTCCCTTGCTGAAGCAGCCTTAGAGCACTGATTTTTCTTTCCCCCAGCACCTACTCGGGTTGTTCACTAACATCCAAGACATGCCCCTTCGGCCACCCTTTGCCCCTCCAGGGTTTGCGGGGGGAGTGCTGTGCACCCAGAGCTGCACTCACCACCCACGCCTCTGGAGCTTAATCTGCAGGCAAGAGACTCCCAGATCTGTCTGAGGGCCTCTTCCTAGGAAGGGAGGATGCCTTTCCCCAGACTTGGACGCCCCTGGCTGACATCTGCTCCAGGAGTCGTTCCATGTCCTAAACTAACTAACTGCCACTGAACTAACTAAACTAACTCCTTTCCTTCCTCTCTTCCTTCCCTCCTTCTTTCTTTCCTTTCTTTCATTCACTCACTTAAAAGGCAACTTGAGAGCGAGACGTTCCTTGGCTCAGCGGTTCTGTTTGCCGCCCAGAGACATAAAGGCGGATTCAGGGATTTCCTTTTTTGGTGGATGGTGATGCATTTTCCGCACTTCCAGCAGCCGGGGNGTGTCTCCAGGGGTGTGGATGGCCCTGAACGCCCTGAACACCCCCGTATCCCCCGCCTCCTGCGACACAGAAGCCCCAGGAAAGAACGGGGTGAGCGCGAGCGGGCGGAAGGACCCGGGAGCCGCCCCCGCTCCGGGAGGCCCGGGTTCGGGCGAGTCTGCAGGGAAAACCCTTCCCCCCGGCGGGCGGCGGGGAGGGGGCGGGGGAGAGGGCGGC
>NW_027530007.1:572306-622005 GCF_008692635.1 Crocuta crocuta | reverse complement strand
GGGCCCCGTCGCGAAGTTTCCAGCCTGCCTGCGAGCGCCGCGGGGACGGCCGGACGTCCGCAGACCCGGGTCATGCGGCCGCTGCTGCTCCTGGCCCCGCTGGGCTGGCTGCTCCTGGCCGAAGCGAAAGGCGATGCCAAGCCGGAGGGTGAGGGCGCGGGCCGGGGCCGGGGCGGGAGGGCTGGGCTGCGGGCTACTGGGCTGCACGGGAGGCCTGGGCTTCCGAGGGGATCTGGGTTCCGGCCGCTTGGCCAGTGACTCGCTGGTGACTCGGACAGATCACTTCCCCTGTTGGGGCTGCAGTTCCCATGTCCGTCCGTGCAGCCTGGAGGAGAGGGACAGCCGAGGCCCAAGTCATAATAGCTCTCATAATAGCGATTCCAATGGCTACTGTTTATGGAACACTTACTATGGGCCAGCCATCAGTTAACGGTGATCTTGAGCCTGGGAAGCGAGCCCGTCTATTATCCCCTTTTCCAGCTGGGCACACCAAGGTCCCGGAGTCGATTCACTCGCCCAAGATCACACAGCTTGTGGGCCTTGGCACCAGGATTGACACCCAGGTGTGTCTGGCTTGGGAGCCGGGCTCCGAGACATTAGGCATTACAGCCACGGGGGTGGGGAGTGGACCGGGTGGCGCACATAGCAGAGCTATTTACACTGTCATATCAGCCTTCTGTGGTCTGCGGTGTGCCTGCCGGTGGGTCTTACTCTCTCCAGGTTGCACATGCGGAAACTGAGGCTCAGACAGGTGCAGTGACTGCCCAGGTTTGTCCAGCCCTGGAGTTACTGGTTCTAGACCTGCTGGGCTCCATGTCTAGTGTTCCTTCTCCGTCCCCCAAGGCAGATTGGACTTCAGAGTGTACCCCGTCTTTCTGAGTAGGTGCTACTGCCTTCCCCACTGCTCCCTGGGTCATCTCCAGGGCTGCCTGCTGAACATCTCAGAGTCCGGAGGAGAGCAGACTGTGGGCAGCCCCAGCAAAGCAGAGCCGAACTGGCCACACTGACCAGGCTGTTTCCTCTGCCCTCCCTCCTGAGAACCTGGGAGTCAGAGGGAGCAGGATGGTGGTGGAGCAGACCCTCACCAGGGGAGACGATGGGAACCACTATTTCTTAGTACCTCCTTTGTGCCAGGTTGTGCCCAAGGCCACACATCTCCTAGTGGTAAAGCCCGTAGTGACTAATCTCTGCGAAGCTTGGTGTTCTAGCCTGCAAAGTGGGGGGCAGTGGTACCTGAGTCCTAGTGCTCTGACCAGGATTCCGTGAGATGAGGCCTACTGGTGAGGGTTCAGCTCAACGCCTGGCCTATATAGGCATTTTCTTTCTTGGACCCAGCACTGCCTGCTTTCCTGGAGTAACCCAGCAGCGTAGTAAAACAGGTCCAAAAATCCAGTGACAGAGGTGCTGAGCACAGGGCTGGGCAGGTGGTGTGTGCCAAGGGCCTGTGGCCTGGGTCCACTCCCTGGCTAGAAGCTAGGAGACCTATGATAGCCTTTGTTTCCTGGGCCTCTCTTTTCCCTGCTTCTGCCGATGTGGGCTCCCTCCACCGCAGGCCATTGGAGGAGAGGAAACTCCCGTTCCCACAACGAAGCCCACAGAAGTGAGTTACGGCTCCAAATCGATGTCAGGGCTTCAGATGCCCAGGCACCAGCAGATGATGGGAGGGGACGGAGTAGACAGAAGGTAGCCCCGTTAAGGGTGCAGGATTGAGTGTGTTACTGAGATGATCCAGGTAGGGCACCCAGTAGACAGTAAGTAAATAGTAGATTGATGGACAAGAGGTAACCGGTTGCCAGACGTGGGGTTAATGTCAGACCCCTCTCAGGTTGAGGCCCTTTTCTTCCCTTATTCCTTTCAGATCCTTTTAATAAGGAAGGAATCATTAGCCCATTTTGCAGATAGGAAGACTGAGGCCCCCAAAGGTTAAACATCTGGTCTCAGGTTGCAGTTGGTGCTTGGAGGTGGAGTTGTTGACTGGGACTCAGACCCACTGCTCATTTCTGTCTCGATGGGGGGGGGGCACAGAGAGGCCCCTGCTCAACTCTCCCAGGCCCAGCCGAGGTGGGACCCTCAGCATGCTGGCTAGGACAGAGTGGGAGGGCAGAGTGTCCTGTAGCCAGAGACGCCAGCTCCTCCCTTCCCCTGCCAAGGAATGTTCCAGTGGGCCAGGTTTAGGAATGGCGCTCTTGGCAGCTTGTACCCAAACACACGTGGATTTGGCACACGGAGAGAAAGATAGGGCTTTCACTTTCGGGAGCTCCCAATTTTAGGGGGGTACCCAGAACTCCTCACCTCAGTAGATACCCAACGTTTTAGGGGCGATACAGCCCTCTGCTCCCAGAATGCCCTATGCTTGAGAAAGGAGACATTGCCCTATGCTGGGGGAGCCCCCAGACCAATGTGGGGGACAGAAAAAGATGGTCAACAAGGCAACATTCAAGCAAGCAAATTCTCATGGACCTGGGGGCAGCGGAGTCCAGATGCCCCATGGACCTTTCTGCCTTTTGTGGAGGCTTCTAGCTGATCACTGCTTTCTTCCTGGGCTCCCGCCCGTCCCCCCGGGCCTCGGGTTGGCTGGGGAGAGGGAAGGCCCACCTGGGGCCTGACAGCTGCTGAGTTCCGAGGCTTTGGGAAGTCAACAGGGCGTGGGCGGGGGTCCCGGGTCCTGCTGTTTGGGTCGTGCTGTTCCGTGCAGGGAATGGAAAGGTCCCAGGAGTCAGGCGGGCCCAGCTGGATGTGGGTGGGGTGGGGTGGGAGTGGCTGAGGAGGCTGAGGGGGCAGAAAGGAGGCTCCTGGGTGCTGGGAGTCTCCATCCGTGGCCTCCCCTGGGCTGGCACTGCAGCTCAGTTACCCACGCTTGCCTTCCCAGCCTTCTCTCTGGAGCCGAGAGGGATCCGCCTTCCCCCAGGCCCCTGGGCTCAGCCTCTCCCCATCATTCTTGCTCTCAGGAGGCTGGCCTATGGCACGTGGTGCCCGTAGCCAGGTACTGTGCTAAGCACTTCATGGACATTAGCTCATTCAGTGCTCATGAAAGTCTCCGGAGGAAAGTACTACTATTGCTGTTATGACCCCATTTTACAGACAAAAGGCACAGAGAGGCTAAGTTACTCACCAGCGGTCTGCCTGCCACTCCACTCTGCTGCCTCTTGTTCACCTCTGATCCTGGACCCCAGCCTGGCTGCCTGGGAAAGTCAGTGCACTGCACTTGGGGCAGCGGGTTTGGAGGGCCAAGGGCCCTGGGTGGCGGGCCTTGTGCGGACCCTGGCTTTGGCCCCAGGCGGGCCGGCGGACCAGCCAGAAAGCAGGGGGGCAGGGCCCTGGTGCTGCATGCCGAACCCTCCACGTTGACAGCCTGTGGCATGCCCTGCGCTCTGGCCGCCTGCCACGTGACGAGCCGAGTGTCCACGTTGGGGATGCCCAAGAGGGGGCAGCCGGAAATGCCAGAATCAGTCTGCAGCCTTCCAGGATGCTGGACAGAGAAATGGCGAGGTTAAGAACACGGACATTTGGAATTCCAGCTCATTCCCTTCTCCCTTCAGGATTCTGCAAACTTTGGCAGGTCATTTAGACTCGCTGTGCCTCAGTTTCCTGCCTTTGGAAGGGTTGGGGGGTAGAAATATCACCTGCCACATGGGATGTCGATAATTAAATGTGATAATGACTGTAACATGCTTCATGCAGCATGTGGCTTCTAGTAAGGGCTCAACCGGTGGTAGCGCTTACTAGTCACCTTCCCTCTGTTTTCTCTAAGGCCAGACGGTGCACACCAGACATCCTGAGTCACACTCAGTCCCAGCCACAGGGAGGGGCAGGGAGGCCAAGGAAATCAAGACGGGAGCCTGGCCTGGCAGAAGGGACAGGAGCATGTTTGTACTGGTGCATCACCTGCGGGGCAGAGGAAAGACGTCTTCATGGAGGACTGGGGCCTCTTTAGGAGAAGCAGAAGGAGTGAATTGATGCAGGCAGGCCAAGGGAATGGGGCAAAGGCTGGTTCACTGAGGCAGCTTTCGTGGGGGTGGGAGGGTATCAAGAGGTAATGCCAGGGTCTCTTGGGGGAAGGGTCTGCCTTGAATTCTCTTGCTGTGACCCATCCCCGGGCCCCTGCACTGGAGCCCAGAGTCAGGACCAGGGGATGGGTTGGATCAGAGGTTTCCAAATGCGGTTGACATCAGAAATCACCTGGGAAGGGTAGGAAAAATCCAGACTCCTGGGCCCATCGTAGACCTCTGGTCCTGGAATTCACAGGCTCCCTGTGATGCCGATATGCAGGCAGGTTTGGGACCCTCTGGACTGACCCTTTGGAGTCCGCGGCTACTAGATTTGTTAAGACCCCAGTGGGACACGTGATGGCATCCTGGAAAATGGAGAGGAGATGGGCCAGGTGGGTGGGGCGGGTCCAGCATAGCCTGGGACCTTCTCCTCCATCTCAGTTAGGGGTTTCTTCAGACAGATTGAGAGACAGACGGCAGGTCACTGTCCCAAGCCAGGGTAGTGCGTGCAGAGGTTAAGAGGGTGGCCCTGGGTCCGGACTTCTGTGTCTACGTTCTGGTGCTGCCACTTCCTGGTTCCCTTGGGCAAGCTACTCACCATCTTTGAGCCTTAGGTCAAACTGTAGAGTGAGGGGGTTAGAACCGAGTCCGGTGTGCCAAAAGTATCCGGTAAAGGTTAGCCATCAGCTACCGTTCTTTTGCTGGAGGGAACTCACGAAAGGAGCCTCGAGATGCCTGTCCCCCCAGCCCCCTCCCGCCACAGCCTGACTTCAGGAGCCCTGATCCAGCACCTTACACACATACACACACACACACACACAGACACACACACACACTGGCTTTTTCCATCTGTGAAATGTGACACTCTGTCCCCAGCCTTCCCTGCCAAGGACAGGAGGGCCTCAGAGCCAGCGACTCTCTTCCCCCCTGAGTAAGGAGACTAACCATCCTGGCAAGAATTGGGGGAACCTTTCCTCAATTTCCTCAAAAGTGTGAGCAGCACCCCTCTTTCCTGCCTCCCAGGGTCAGGTGGTGAGGCCTCCCCTTTCCATACCTGCCTAGTGAACCTATCCCTTCCTCCCCAGGTCCCTGGGCCCACTTCCAGTGGCTTCCTGCCAAAGCCTTCTGAGCTGCTCCCGCTCTGGGGCCAGCAGCCTGCCCAGCTCAGCCAGCTCTGCCCGAGCGAGATGCCTTTGTTCTTTCAGCCCAGGCTTCTCTTGCATTTAGGGGGCGGGGGTGTATGGGAAGGCCTTACTTGCCTGTGTCAGCCCGGCCTCTTGGGCCAGTTCAGCCAGAAAGGCATTACGTCCTGGACTCCATGAAACGATAGTGAGTGCTACAAAGGTGGTGGTGGGTGAGGGGGGGATCCTGTCTCTAACTGCAGAAGAGAGGTCAGGAGAAATCTGAGAAGGCTTCATAGAGGTGGTGGCAGGGAAGGGGTCTGGCCCTGGGACCTGCAGGAAGATTAGAGAAAGGGGAGAGAGAGAGGGAGCTGGGACAGGAGGGGAGGAGCTCAGCAAGGTGAGACCCCTGGCTGGGGGAGAGCCCACTCAACTGAGGGAAGGAGTACATCACTGGGCCGATCAGGGAGGGCCTTGAATGCCAAAGCAGGGTGTTTGCCTCTCACCGATCAGCACCAGTCATAGCTCTTAGCCTGTGCCAGCATCCAGCAAGGGTTTTACAGGCCTGATCTCGTTGAATCCATCTGGCATTCCCCGAAGTAGGTAACAGGAGCCTCCCCTTACCTGAGGTCTCAGTTACTCACGGTCAACCACGTTCCGGAAGCACATNCCCACCACCTTACTCTGTCACAGTGCTGTGTCATTCTGCTCCCTCTGTCTCGTCATGTAGGCATTTATATCTTACCTCATCACAAGAACGGTGAGTTCAGTGCAGTAAGATGTTCTGAGAGAGAGGCCGCATCCATGGGATGTTTATTACAGTATATTGTTTTAATTGTTCTGTTTTATTCACTGCTGTGAATTCCTTTCTGTGCCTCATTTATAATTAAACTTTATCGTAGTTATGTACACACAGGAAAAAACATAGTGTATATAGGGTCTGGTACTGTTTGTGGAATGGTACTATCCACTGGGAGTTTTGGAATGCATTTCCTGTGGATGAAAGGATGCCTACTGTACTGTTTTTGTTTGTTTTGTTTTTTTAAGTAATCTCTATGCCCTCCGTGGGGCTCGAACTCATAACCTCAGGATCAAGAGTCGCATGCTCTACTGACTGAGCCAGCCAGGTGCCCCTACTATACTGTGATCCGGAAGGGGCTTCCCCAGGGCTCCCAGAGATACTCCCTGGGGAGTTGTTTCCAGCAGGTTCTTTTTTTTTTCTTTAATGAATCATGATTTTTTTTTTTGAGACAGAGAGATACAGAGCACGAGTGGGGGAGGGGCAGAGAGAGAGGGAGACACAGAATCCAAAACAGGCTCCAGGCTCTGAGCTGTCAGTACAGAACCCGACGCAGGACTCGAACCCATGAACCGTGAGATCATGCTCTGAGCTGAAGTCAGACGCTTAACTGACTGAGCCACCCAGGCGGCCCTGAATCATGATTTTCTTAAGTCAGTTATTAACTCTGACTGCAATCAGAAGCAGTTGGGTAGCTTTTTTTTTTTTAATGTTTATTTATTTTTGAGAGAGAGAGAGAGCAGAAACCAGGGAGGGGCAGAGAGAGAGGGAGACACAGAGTCCAAAGCAGGCTCCAGGCTCCAAGCTGTCAGCACCGAGTCTGACGTGGGGCTTGAACTCACGGACCACGAGATCATGACCTGAGCCTAAGTCAGACACTGAGCCACCCAGGCACCCCTCAGCAGGTCCAATTGCAGAGGTGAAGCCACGCTACAGAGCCTGAGAGAAGTCTCTTGTTAAGGCAGTGCAGCTGTTCTGGCCAAAGCTAAGGATTTCAAGTCCATTTCCACTCGGGGTCAACTCATAGGTTCTCACCTGTTGGCAGAAAGGCTGTTGGCACGGATTAGCAGTGAGTGCCCTGGGTGCAGGCATGGAGAGTGGTGGCCATCCCTGGGCCCGTGTCCAGCAGTGGCTAGAGCGGTCTCTTTGGTGTTTGGCGTTCAGGGCGAACCCCTTCCCTCCACGCCTGTGTGAGGCCCCAGCACCCTAAATCCAGAGAGACCCAGCCCCACAACGCAAGGGGCAGACATCTCTGTTCTGGACGCTTCCTGTCGTGCCATTCAGTTCCCAGGGGGGACAGAACCCTGGCGGAGAGTCTGGGAGACCCAGGTTCTGTCCCCAGTCTGTCATTAACCAGCTGAGTGACCTTCGGCACGTCCTTCCCACCCGGGCCCTGGGCCCTTGTCTGTCATGGGTGGACGCGAGGACACATCCTGCCGGGATTTGACACATCTGGGAACAGTGGCCTGCTCCTGTCTGTCACCTCTCATCCCCCATTCCCGTTCACCGCGCCCTCCTCTGTCCGCAGACAACCTGTTAGTCCTCACGGTGGCCACGAAGGAGACCGAGGGGTTCCGACGCTTTAAGCGTTCAGGCCAGTTCTTCAACTACAAGATCCAGGTAAGAGACTCCCGGTGGGGGAAGGGGCTGGGTCAGCCACGGGGTGGCGGGAGAGCCCAGGAGCTGGGATTTTTGCCCTTCTTAAACTGATTGGGGTCACAGGGAAAGCTTCTGGAAGCCCAAAACATGAGGAGGAGTTAGGAAAAGCAAGAGAGTCGGTGAGGTGCCGGAGATGGGAACGTGGGGAAACTGAGGCACCTGGGCTCCATGGCCATGCTCATGCTGGGGGGGAGTGGGTGTGGCTGGCTTAGAAGGCAGGGCCTGGGAACTAGCATTTATACCCGCCAGGGGATTTGGGGATGGACATAGTCTGGAGATCTTACCTGTGTAAACACCGCTCTAAGGAAACAGGCCGATGCCCAGTCTACTTGGTGTCTTCTGTGTGCAGTGTGGGGGCTGAGCCCTGCAGGCAGACATTCCTCCATTTAGCGGAGTGTGCTGAGTGCCTCCTTCTGCCAGGCAAAGTGGTAGGCACTGGGGCTGGAATGATGACCAGACAGATCATGGCATTGCCTACACAGCTTGCAATCCAGTGACATTAAGCCAGAAAGAAAATGGTTTCTCTCGCGTGAATGCAGGTTGAAGCAGAGTCTTGCTTCAGGCATAGCTGGATCTAGGGGTTCAAGCTGCATGGTGAGGGCTTTGTCTTTCTGTCTCTAGGCTCGGGTGGTCTTCCTTTGCAAACATGCTCTCTCTCTACATGGTGCCAAGATGACCACTAGTCACAGCATGACCACATGCCCCAGCTTCCCAACCTCGACAGAACTAGACAGCCTCTCCGTAGTTTGGACAGAACAGTCCCAGGGACGACGCTGACAGGCTATGCTTAGGTCACATGCTCAAACCCATGGCTGGGAGAAGGATGGGTGGGACACTGACTGGCCAAATGTGGTCCCATGACCCCCACCCCCAGAGCCCGGTCAGCCTCACACACAGTGTAGAATGGTTTCCCCACAGGTGAGGGAAGAGGTGCTGGACAGACAGAGACAAAGATGTTCACTGTCCAGGCAGGGGTGGAATTTGGGCCGGCAAGATAGTTCTGTACCAAAAGCCCACATTAAGGGGCCTTTCTCTGCAGGCGCTGGGCCTGGGGGAGGACTGGGATGGGGAGAAGGGGACGTCGACGGGCGGAGGGCTGAAGGTCCGGCTGCTGAAGAAAGCTCTGGACAAGCACGCAGACAAGGAGAACCTGGTCATTCTCTTCATAGACAGGTAGGTGGCTGGGGGCTTCCTGTGCAGGACCCCTCAGCAGAAAGAATATTCTAGAATATTCTAGAATGGAGCCCTTGCAGGATTATCAGGGATGAGCAGGGAATTGCTCTAGCTAAGGTTGCTTACAGTTTGAGGGGGCCGGTGAGCCCAGAAAAGACCATTCCCACGGGTGGTGAGATGGGCAAGGGGCCCTGCCCAGGTGAGGTGGGCCATGCTTTGAGCGTGAGGTGGGGACCGTCTCTGCCCAGGGCGGGGTGGGCCAGAGACAATGGGGCAGAGCCGTTTCCCCTGGCATGGCCCAGGGGTGGCATGGGAGAAGGTGCCCTCGTGAGCCCCTCCTCACCTCTGCCCTGCTCTGCTTCCCCTGGCACTGGCCGCAGCTACGATGTGGTGTTTGCGTCGGGGCCTCGGGAGCTCCTGAAGAAGTTCCGGCAGGCCAGGAGCCAGGTGGTGTTCTCAGCCGAGGAGCTTATCTACCCTGACCGCAGGCTGGAGGCCAAGTACCCGGCGGTGTCCGACGGCAAGAGGTTCCTGGGCTCTGGAGGTGAGGGGTCTGGGTGAGGAGGGTGTGGGGGGGCTGGGCGGGTTGCAGACGGTTCCATCCCCTGCCGTCGGGACATACTCGCCCCTGCAGTCTTCCTCATCTTGTGAACAGCCACCCATCTGCACAGGTCAAAACCAGAGTCACCCCCAAATGTCCCCCCTCGGCCCCCCACCTCCCAGTCAGCGGGCTGCTCACGCCACTCCCGCTTTGAAGGATCTCGACTCTACCTTCGTGTCCACCCCCACTGCTAACCACCCCACTTGGCTCCTGGCCGTTTGCAGTAGCCTCCTGCCTGCTCTGCTGGCCTCAGCCCTCACCCCTTCCAGTCCGCAATCCGCACGCATGACTCAATGGCCTCTTACTGCGTGGAGAGTAAAATCTGTGTTTTACTCTGGATTTCTCTGTCCAGCCTGTGGAAGGGGGTCCGTCTCCGTCAGCCGCTTCTCCCCATTGGCTGAGAGAGTTAGCACAGTCTAGAAGGCCTAAGCCTGGCCCAAGGCTGGGGCTGTTCCCTGGCGGGGGGGCGGGGGGTGCTCCATGGCTGGCCCCTTCTCCCTTTCCTCTTCTCTCCATGCCCGTCTGCACTGTGGCCAAGGGCTGTGTGGGCTTTTCCCTCTAAGCCCCCATGTGCTGTGTGACCTTGGCCCAGCCTCTGCCCTTCTCTGGGCCAAGTTTTCCAGATAACTGTAGAAGAGGGGCTCCAAGTCTATGTCCCACCAGCTCTGCTCTCCAGGGACTTCTGGTCTGATGCATTCATTCACCACCTACGTGGTGCCCAGTACCTGATTTGGTGGCAGTTAGTAGATACCATTGATCTTTCCCTGTGAGCTTAGTGGGAACTTGTCACCAAGTGGCATTAGCTAGCAGGTTGCTTTCAGCCTGTAGACTGTACCTCCCTTCAATCCAGGAGGACTTCTAAGAGGAGGTAAAGGAGTGGGAAGAACGAAAGCGGAGGCTGGGAAGAGGCTCCTGGCTTAGAGGCCAGAAGCTCACGGTCTCTGTGTGTCCCCCACCAACCACAGGCTTCATCGGTTATGCCCCCAGCCTCAGCAAACTGGTGGCTGAGTGGGAGGGCCAGGACAGTGACAGCGACCAGCTCTTTTACACCAAGATCTTCTTGGACCCAGAGAAGAGGGTAAGGGGCAGCGGGTGGGGCTGAGGAACAGGGGCAGGGCGGGGGGATCTTGACGCTGGATCTAGTGAGAGCAGTGCCCCTGACCCCGTGGGTTGGGCATTGAGGCCCCCATTTATCCATTTGCGGATTCGCTAAGGTATTCAGTGGCTATTTATTGAGCGCCTGTTGTATGTGAGGTACTGTCGGGTGCAGGGCAGGGGTGTGGCTGGGAACAAGACAGTGGGGTCTTCACCCTCACGGTCACTCAAGTTCGGGAGACAGGAGTTTACGATCTCCTTTTTGGTGGTGATGGTACTGAGTGGAGCGGACAGGCTGAGCTGCTCTTGCCCCGCCCTTTCTGGGCGGGGGAGGATTTCTGGGGGCTGAAGAGGTCTTGGCCGGACCTGTGCCATGACCTCCAAGCCTGTCTTAAGGGAGACAGGGGCACTGAGGGGACTGAAGGTGGCAGATCTGGACCAGTGTCACCCCAAACCAGCCAGTGTGCTCTGGGCAGGCAGGAAACTCAGAGAGTCCTTGGGTGGGTGTGGGGTCAGGATTCCTGGATTCTACTCTGCTTGTCCCCATAACGTCCACCCATGCAGTGCTGTGTGACCCAGGGCAAGTCCCTTCCCCTCTCTGGGCCTCAGTTTTTATTATCCATGAACTAATGAAATGAAACACCTAGACTTGTGCAGGAGAAACATGAACTTGATCTTTTTTTTTTAGTATTTTTTATTTATTTCTGAGAGAGAGAGAGACAGTGTGAACAAGGGAGGGTCAGAGAGAGAGGGAGACACAGAATCTGAAGCAGGCTCCAGGCTCTGAGCTAGCTGTCAGCACAGAGCCTGACACAGGGCTCGAACCCACGAACCGTGAGATCGTGACCTGAGCCCAAGTCGGCCGCTTAACCGACTGAACCACCCAGGCGCCCCTGAACTTGATCTTTTTAACTCAGTCTTTCCTCTTCCTTCACATTTGCCTCCGGTGACATCACTTGCAGAAACCCAGGGTCTAAAACATAAAAGTGGACTCCATGGCCGTCCCCATCCCTCTCTGTGGGACGAGAGCTGAGCCTAGCCTGCCACCTGCCCTTGTTGGCCTGGCCTAGGGCTCCATGAGACACAGCTGAATCCCGAAGGGGCAGCACTGTGCAGTGAAGAGGGACCTCAGGGCCAGGCTTCTGGGGTTCAAATGCCAGCTTAGCCAATTATTAGCTGTGTGACTTTAGGCAAGTTATCCAACCTCTCTATGCCCTGTTTTTTAAATTTGTAAAATGGGGTGACGGTGGTAGTTTCCCATAAGGACGTTGTGTGGATTAAATTAATTGATGTTTACATAGTATTTAGAACAGTGATTGACAGTAAAGTGAAAAACATTTGTCATTATCATGATTGTTGTACTTGAACCAGTGTGTGGGGGAGGAAGGGGCAGAAGCAGGAAGGCAGGCTCCCCCCCTGCCCCCAGGGGCGTGATGGAGCCCCACCTCCACCAAGGCCCGTCCCTGCTGCAGCCTGGTGTTCTCTTTCCTACAGGAGCGGATCAACATCACCCTGGACCACCGCTGCCGTATCTTCCAGAATCTGGATGGAGCCTTGGGTGAGCGGCCCCCACGGGGAGGGGGATCCTAAGAAAGTCATTAATAAGGAGATGAGGATTCCAGGCCGGGCCTGAGCCCAAGGAGGAGAACAGGGTGGTTTCTCCCATCCCCAGGTCCGCAGAGGCCACCTGGAAGCCCCAAGGCAGAGGTGTGTTTCTCTGGGGGTGGAGAAAGGAGGGCCAAGATGTCAGTCCAAGAGCCTGCGGGACTCCAGGGGAGGGGGCAGACGTTCAGCCTGGGAGCGGCTGGGCCGTGCACACAGCACGTTCCCGGCCCTGCCCTGCACCCCTGGTTCTTAGACGCACCCCTGCTTCCTCTCCTTCCCTGCCCTCCCCCCTCCCACGTGGCTGGCACAGGGGGCTGATGGGTGGCTTGGGAAGCAGAGAGGCCGCCTGGTCCTTAAAACCAGAAAAACACTCTTGGCCTGGCCCTAAATCCGTAGCTGGTGGTAATATTCCTTTGCCAGTATCTTCCTGAGTGACCTCGGGCAAGTCTGTCTGTCTCTCTTTCTTTCTCTCGTCTCTCTCTGTCACACACACACACACACACACACACACACACACACACACACACACACACACACACCCCTTAGACCTCAGTTTTCCCATCTTTAAAAAAAGAGTAGTTGGACCCAATAGCTGCTTGGGGATTTTATGGGGTAAACGGAATCTTATTTTTCGAGAATCTAATGAACACTAGGAGTCCTTTCCCGAGAAGGTGCAGAAACATCCGCACCCTTTTGTCTGGGGCTTCTGGGAGCGCACAGACCTAGACTAAGAAGCTGGGTCCTGAGCATCTCTTGAGGGGACCGGGAACTTGCGCAGAGGGGCCCCTCACATGGCCGCCCACACTGAGGGACCTCCGTCCCCAGGGACTTCCCGGGCCTCTGACCAAGGACCCCTCTGCATTTGTAACTGTTGGGCAGGCCGCCGCCTCCTGCTGTCTAACAGGGTCAGAGGATCTGTTAGGATCCTGCCCAAGGGAGTCTCTGTGTGCCGGGACAGGATCTGTCCCCACCCTACCCGGACCTTCCACCCGCTGGCACGTTCTCAGTGCCGCTCTGCATGTCTGTCGGGGCAGGTGCCCCACGCTCTGTCCCTGGGGCTTCTCTGAGCTTTTTCTGGAGCTGCGATGTTTCATGTCTTCTCTTTCTCCCGTCTCCTGCTTCCGGCTCGAATAAGTAATCACGATAAATACTGGGGGTAGAGGTGGATTCTGTGCTCACATGTGCCAGGCGTGGCGCTGAGTGCTTGCCCAACACGGAGCCCTTGCACTTTTATCACCATTTCACAGACGAGGAAACTTGAGGCTCGAGGAAGTGATGTTAATAGCCCAGAACACACCCCGAGCGGGAGCTAGGACTTGAACTTGGCTTCTGGGCCTGACACTGGATGTCTCTATGCTTTCTGACCCCCAGATGAGGTGGTGCTCAAGTTTGAAATGGGCCACGTGAGAGCGAGGAACCTTGCCTACGACACCCTTCCAGTCCTGATTCATGGCAATGGGCCCACCAAGGTAGGGAGAGGCCCCCAGCCCCTGGGGGGGCGTGAGAGCAGGGCCTGGGGCCCGATTCTGCTTTCCCTGTGACCCCACGGCTTCTCCTTGGGGTCAGGGCCACCCCTGCCCCCAGGCCCCGCTGCCACCTGGCTGCCTCTGTCCTCACATCTGAGTTCAGCGTGGTGCCTTGTTTCCTTGCTGTGGTGGCTGGGAATGTTCATCCCTGCTGAGCCACAGGACAGAAGGGAGGTCGCTGACCCCATCCAGGCCTCCGCTGGGCTGCCCGGAGTCATCTATACCCCATCTCCCCAGGGCAGACTCGTTTCTTCATTCAGCAAACATTTAGGAAGGACATAAGGCCTACGTAGTCCTGTGAGCAGGACAGACTGGTCCCTGCGCTTCTGGACCTCAGAAGCAGGTGGGGTGCGGGCCAGACCTCACGGGTCCTGGGGCCAGCCCTGGCTCGCAGCATGCTTCTTCACGTGTGGTCCCCGACCCTCTCCACTCCCCCCACCATGGCAGAGAGAAGGGGGAGGGCGTTAAAGCAGGTTTCCTGCCCCCACCCCAGAGCTGCTCGGTTGGACCCTCTGGGGTGGGGGGCGGGCAGCGGTCTGCATTTTAGAAGCTTCTGGAAGATCCAGAGATGAAAGCGTATCAGACTGCCAGTCCCCCCTTGGCCCCCAGAGCAGCTTTGGGGATCTTCAGGATGCCAGAACATTCTCTCCCAAACCTGCCCCAAATAAAGCCACATTCCTACCCCCTTAGAGGGCCAGGATGCGGGGACACCAGGGGCTGAGGGAGATGTGACTCAGTGGTTACAGGTGGGCGGGGCCGGCCGTTCCCCTCATCTCTGACCCCACGTCTCCCTACAGCTGCAGCTGAACTACCTGGGCAACTACATCCCGCGCTTCTGGACCTTCGAGACGGGCTGCGCTGTGTGTGATGAGGGCCTGCGCAGCCTCAAGGGCATCGGGGTACGGCTGCCAGACGTGGGGCCCTCCATCCCCGCGGATGCGGAGGAGGCGTGATTCTGGAAGAGACTCTTGTCTCTGGTGGGAGGTGAAGGGATCACCTTCCTGTCTGGGGTTCCATCTTCTTCCTCACCCACGCACCTCCTCTCGGAAGCCTTCTGAGATTACCTGTGGCTCCTATTCATGCACACCCCTTCCAGCCGTGCCAAATTCTGGTTCCTTCAGCCTGATTCCTCTCCTATAGCTGCCTCCCCTCTCATGAACCGTGTTCCTCATTTTTTTGTTTTTTAAGTTTATTTATTTATTTTGAGAGAGAGAAAGAAAGAGAAAGGAAAAGCATGAGCGGGGGAGGGACGGAGACCGAGGGAGAGAGAATCCCAGTCAGGCTCTGTGCTGACAGTGAACCCTGAGATCATGACCCGAGCTGGAAAGTGAGAGTTGGACGCTTAACTGACTGAGTCACCCGGGCACCCCTGTTTTGTTTTGTTTTTAGATGTTTATCTATTTATATATTTTTAAACTTAATTTCAAGTTAGTTAACATAGACATAGTCTTGGCTTCAGGAGGAGAACCCAGTGATTCATTTCTTACATATGACACCCAGTGCTCATCCCGGAAAGTGTCCCCCTTAATGCCCATCACCCATTTAACCCCATCTACCCACCTAAATGTTTATCTACTTACATTGAGAGAGGGAGAGAGAGAGAGAGAGCGCGCGCGCGCACGTGTGCACATTCAAGCAGGGGATGGGCAGGCGTCACTAGCACAGAGCCTAACTCGGGGCTCAAACTCACGAACCGTGAGATCATGACCTGAGCCGAAGCCAAGAGTCAGATGCTTAACCCACTGAGCCCCCCAGGGTCCCCCTTACTCCTTGTTTATGGCTCACTTCGAAAAAGATTTTTTAAAATATTTATTTATTTTTGAGAGAGAGAGAGAGACAGAGCATGAGTGGAGGAGGGGTAGAGAGAGAGGGAGACACAGAATCTGAAGCAGGCTCCAGGCTCCGAGCTGTCAGCACAGAGCCTGCCACGGGGCTCGAACCCACGAACTGTGAGATCATGACCTGAGCCGAAGTCGGATACTCTCAACCCACGGAGCCACCCAGGTGCCCCCTTACTTCCTGTTTATGGCTCACATCAAACCCATGCTGGCCAGGCTGTCTGACAACAAGCCATCAGCTGGTCCTGGCTCCAAGTCTAGGCTCACGTGACCGGCCCAGCAGGGACCCCTCCTCCCCTCACTTCTGCTTCCCTGCCAGTCCCTGCCTCTGCCTGTCTGTACATCCTGCTTGGTGCTCCCTGGCCCAGGCCCCTTTCCTGCTAAGTCTGCACACCTCTGCCTCTGGCTCGGGTCCCTCACGCCGCCCCCTCCCCGTGCAGGACGAAGCTCTCCCCACAGTCCTGGTCGGCGTGTTCATCGAACAGCCCACGCCGTTCCTATCCCTGTTCTTCCAGCGGCTCCTCCGCCTCCACTACCCCCGGAAACTGATGCGGCTTTTCATTCACAACCACGTGAGTAGCAGGCACTTGGTGGGGTCGCCGTGTGGCTTGGGTAAAAGCCCTGCCTCACGGGGTGGCCTGAGACACCTCAGGAACTAACTGAAGCATTGGTAATCTGGGCCACATGGAAGTGG
This sequence comes from Crocuta crocuta, assembly GCF_008692635.1. Lineage (NCBI taxonomy): Eukaryota > Metazoa > Chordata > Mammalia > Carnivora > Hyaenidae > Crocuta > Crocuta crocuta. The sequence goes on along the minus strand of NW_027530007.1, from coordinate 605,905 downwards.
ACCGTGGGCTCTGTCCCCAAGATCACTGGCTTGACTTGAGTCCGAATGGCCAGGTTTGAATCCCGGCGCCACTCCTTGTATTGGCTGTGTGACCTTGGGTACATTGCTCTACCTCTCTGTGCTTCAGCTTTCTCATCTATTAAATAGGGCTAGAATAGTGCCGACCTCGTGGGATTGCTGCAAAGGTTAAATAAGTGGGAATGTGAAGCACGCAGGAGGTGGGGGGAGGCACGTGACAGTGTAAGGTTACCCTTACCCCTGCTCCTGATTAGATTCGGTGACAAATTGGTTTTCCTTCCCTGCGTACCACCTGGGGAATCAGGGAGGGCCCTGAGGCCTGCTGCTCGGTGGGAGTTCGGGATTCCTCGCTCTGTCCCTCCCCTCTCCTTCCCAGCTGGATAAAGTCCCACCTCGTTTCCCTAATCTGTTCTCAAGGCTCCTTGTCTTCCTTAACGTCCTCTCATCTGGCGGCACCCCTTTCTGAGACCTTTCAGCCCCGACAGTCAGCACCCCAGGGCCCCGCGGCCCCACGCTCGGCCCAGCTCTGCCCGTGTCGCAGACATTAGTTCAACTGTGCCGCATGGAAACCGGAGAAGGGGTCGGCCGTGCCCTTGGGAGTCTCCCCGTTTCCCTGGAGACATGAATTCCCATGTTTTGTGCAGGAGAAGAGAACGGTCACAGGCAGTCTCTAAGGGCCTTCTGTGAGCCCAGTCTGACTTGTCGGCTCCTTACCGTGTCCCTGTGACCGAGGCATAGCCGCCTTCCCGTTTTACAAGGGAGGGAACGGAAGCCGAGGCAGGTGACGTGGCTTGTCCCAGGTCACAAAACTAATTGTAGCAGAGCCGCGCTTCACTCTAAATCCTGGGTTTGATTCTGAAAATCCTGATTTGTCTGCTTCCTCCCGCAAGGGGCCTGGGGAACGGACTGTTGTTTTTCCAATCGCAGTCCAAGGATCACCCAGAGCATTTTGTGACGAAGCAGATCCATGGGCCATGCTCCAGACGAGCAGAATAAATGACTCTGGATATGGGGCCTGTGGGGTCCGGGATGCTGTCTTAGTGAGAAAAGCTCTTACGAGGCTGGTGGGCCTGGCCTGATCAGGGGAGGATGGTCAGGGATGGCTGGGAAAGGGCACTCAGGGCAGAAAGGCTGGCATGGACAGGGGTCTGGAGATCGGAAAGCCAGTGGCTGAGAGCGCGCCAGGAGTGAAGGGGAGTGGCCTGCGGGAGCCGGGCTGCTGCGGTCCTGGGGTGGAACCACTGTGCTCATCTCACCCTCCCATCCCCTACCCCCAGGAGCAACACCACAAGGCTCAGGTGGAGGAGTTCCTGGCAGAGCACGGCAGCGAGTACCAGTCTGTGAAGCTGGTGGGCCCCGAGGTTCGGATGGCCAACGCTGATGCCAGGAACATGGGCGCGTGAGTTGGGAGCCGGGGCCCCACGGTTATCTCTGCTGATGGTAGTGGGTGGGGGGGCCGTGGTGTCGGGGGCATCAGGCCAGGAGACAGAGCAGTTCAGAAGGCTGTGTGTGGTCTCCAGCGAGTTCCTGCCCCTCTCTGGACCTCAGTGTTCCCATCTGTCAAATGGGGAACTAGTCACTGCCCTGCCAGCTTGGGGGCTCCTGGGTGGGGTTGAGCAGTGTCATTTGGGTACAGGAAGCAAATCAGAGAAAGGGGAAGAACTAGAAAGCCAGAAGTAGATAAACATGGGCAATGTGAGAGCCGATCTCTGATTTTGCCTTTATTATTAAAACAAACAAGTAATCCCTGTTGACTGTGGAAGAATTAGTCCAGATCCGAGGCTGGCGAACCTCCAGGAAAGTTCTTCTGCCACGCCTCTCAATCCTGAGGGTTGTAGCACAAGTGGGCGCGGCAGTGCTCCCACAGAATTTTACTTCCAAACACTGAAGTTTGAATTTCATACGATTTAAAAAAATTTTTTTAGGGGCGCCTGGGTGGCTCCGTCGGTTGAGCGTCAGACTTTGGCTCAGGTCATGATCTCACGGTTCGTGGATTTGAGCCCCACGTTGGGCTCTGTGCTGACAGCTCAGAGCCTGGAGCCTGTTTCAGATTCTGTGTCTCCCTCTCTCTGACCCTCCCCTGCTCACGCTGTGTCTCTCTCTCTCTTTCAGAAATAAATTAAAAAAATTTTTTAAATAAACAAATTTTTTTTAATCTTTTAATTTTTTATAACGTTTATTTATTTTTGAGACAGAGAGAGAGCACGAGCTGGGGAGGGGCAGAGAGAGAGGGAGACACAGAATCCGAAACAGGTTCCAGGCTCTGAGATGTCAGCACAGAGCCCGACGCAGGGCTCGAACCCATGGACCACGAGATCATGACCTGAGCCAAAGTCGGACGCTCAACCGATTGAGCCACCTAGGCGCCCCATAAATAATTTTTTTAATGTTTATTTATTTTTGATAGAGACAGAACGTGAGTGGGGAGGGCAGAGAGAGAGGCAGACACAGAATCTGAAGCCGGCCCCAGGCTCCAAGTTGTCAGCACAGAGCCCTACATGGGCCTCGAACTCATGAACCACGAGATCATGACCTGAGCCACCCGGGCACCTCTCATATGATTTTTACGTGATGTGTTTGGATTCCCCCCCAACCAACCATTTAAAAATGTAAAGGCATTCCTAGCTCATGACCTATAATGATACCAGGCAGTGGGCTGGATTGGGAGCATGGGCCTGCTTTGCTGAGCCCTGGGCCAGATTAACAAAAAGAGCATAAATTTGTAAGGCTTTTGGTACAGGTGACCAAACTGCACTTCAGAAGGGGCAGAACCAATTTACCCCCTAGCCCTGGGCGGTGTACGAACTGTCTGTGGGCCGTGATCTCCCCAGGACGAGGGTTTTCGGGGCGCTTGATAGCAGTCGCTGAGCTCCCCGCATTCCTCTTGAGAGCCTAACAGCCCAGGGTTTGGGTCTCAGGGTCAAGGCTGCCGGTCCCAACCTGCGCCAGGGCTGGCCTGATCCCTCTAAAAACCTTTGGCCGGTTCCCTGTGGTCCCGGATGGGGGCAGGCCTGGAGAGGAAGGCCGCAGGGCCGCTCTGGGACCCTGGGGCCCCTCTGCTGACCCCGGGACCCCTGCCTGCAGGGATCTCTGCCGGCAGGACCGTTCCTGCACCTACTACTTCAGCGTGGATGCTGACGTGGCCCTGACTGAGCCGAAAACCCTGCGCCTGCTGATCGAGCAGAACAAGTATGCTGNGCCTTCACCCTGGCCTCACCTCCCACCCTGGACCTGCCCCAGCCTGGGAGCCTTGTCTTGGATGCTCCCTCCTCCCTGCTGCAAGCCGCCCCTCCCGCCTTCTACTCCCCGCCTCCCTGTTGGAGGGAGAACCGGCCAGAGGGGCCAACACCCTCCCCTCTAGGCCCCAAGGCGCACCTCCTCTCCCGCCCTGCACCTAAGGGTGCAGATCTGCCCCCAAACTCCCAGTGGACAGAGGGACTCCCACTGAGGTGCTCCCTTCCTCAGGAACGTCATCGCCCCGTTGATGACCCGCCACGGGAGGCTGTGGTCAAACTTCTGGGGGGCCCTGAGCGCAGATGGCTACTACGCCCGCTCGGAGGACTATGTGGACATCGTGCAGGGGCGGCGTGTGTGAGTACCTGCGGGGTGGGAGTGGCCTCCTCCGTCTTCCCCCACTATTCACGTCATGTTGCCCTCGGATTCCTGCAAAGCCCAAAGCAAGGAAGACTGTGGTCAGACACAGGGAAGGACCTCCCGACAATTATCCTGAGCCCACGTGCCCGGGGTAGGGGACTCAGATCCGCTCTCTTGTGCCCTCCCGGCCTGTGACTGCCGGCTCCCCCGGGGCCCTGACCCCTAGCGTGTGACCGGCCTGCAGCCCCCTCTGTCTTCCTCTCTCACCCTAGTGGCGTCTGGAATGTGCCCTACATCTCCAACATCTACCTGATCAAGGGCAGTGCCCTGCGGGCTGAGCTGCAGCAGACAGACCTGTTCCACCACAGCAGGCTGGACCCCGACATGGCCTTCAGTGCCAACATCCGGCAGCAGGTTGGCCTCGGCTGGGCAGTCGGGGGCCTCGTTGATGGAGAAGGCGGGCCTGGATCTTGTCCCCTTAGGCCTAGAGCTTCTGAGATGCCAGGGCCTGGGGGGGGGGGCACTTGGGGCACCAGGCAGGAGGGATGGTCCTTAGGGTCTGTGGGGATCATTTTAGTGGACCCGGTTTTCACCTTGTCTGTTTTGTTGACATCCCAACAGAGCCAAAAAATCCTAAAGTTTCCACCTAAATGTACTGCAAGTAATGTGCCCAAGAAACACCCTTGCCCTCTCCCTGTGCCCCCCAATACGTTTTTGTGGTTATTCTTTGATTTTTAAAAAATATGTATTTTTTTTGAGAGAGAGTGAGCGGGGGAAGGGCAGAGAGAAGGGGACAGAGGATCCAAAGTGGCCGCTGTGCAGATAGGCTGACAGCAGTGAGCCTGATGGGGGGCTTGAACTCACAAACCATAAGTTCATGACCTGAGCTGAAGTTGGATGCTCAGCCTACTGAGCCCCCCAGGTGCCCCCACTGTGGTTCTTTTTTTATTTTCTATTAAAAAAAATTTTTTTTAATGGTTATTTATTTCTGAGAGAGAGAGACAAAGTGCAAGCAGGGGAGGGGCAGAGAGAGAGGGAGACACAGAATTCGAAGCAGGCCACAGGCTCCAAGCTGTCAGCATAGAGCCGGACGTGGGGCTCGAACTCACAAACCGTGAGATCATGACCTGAACCAAAGTCGGACGCTCAGCTGACTGAGCCACGAGCCACCCAGGCACCCCCGCTGTCGTTCTTCTTTTAAATGTGGCAGCGTAGTGGTGTCTTCCCCATGCCCCGAACTTCAGGATCAGACGCCATTCTTTGCTTCTGCACCATCAACATTCGTTCTTTGATTCCCATTCAGTCCTCCAGGAAGCCCTCCTGGATCGTATCCCATGTCAGGCCTGGCTGGGTGCTGGGCAGATGAGATGGGGTGTCTGCACTTGCACCAGGTTCCTTGATCTCCCACTTGATGGGCAGAGGAGGCTGCAGCCATGCCTCTCCTGGGACTGGGTGGGGGACGGGGCTCCTCTTCCATCCGGCCTGTTCTCCCCAGGACGTGTTCATGTTCCTGACCAACCGACACACCTTCGGCCACCTGCTCTCCCTGGACAGCTACCAGACCAGCCACCTCCACAATGACCTCTGGGAGGTGTTCAGCAACCCCGAGGTGAGGCCCTGGGTGGATGGGCAGGGGAGGGAGAAGGTGGCCCAGAGAGCCAGTGGTGTAAGGAGACTCCTGCTCAGCCTGAGAAGGGCTGGGGCTCTGAGGGCTCCCTGCCACCTACCTTCCTCCATCCCAGGGACCAGGTTGGGTGGGGTTTAGGCGGGGAGAGGAGGGCTCTGGAGAGGCAGCGCCATCTAGTGGAGGAGAGACCATCAGCTGTGATTTAGTCGAGCCTCTCAACCTCTGGGGCCTCAATTATCTTAGCTCTAAGATGGGCATGCAATCCCAGCCTCACTCACTTCTGAGGGTGTTGCGAAGCTCAGAGGAGGAGAAAGTGGTTACGGTGTTCCTAGACACCATGAGCTTATGGCTGACGTGGGCACGTGCACATACCTGCACGCAGACCCGCACACACATGCACACGCACGTAGGTACACATGAAGACACCAGCTTCTGGGGGCACCCTGTGTGCCCAAACAATGCACCTGCACCCAGTGGGCATGGTCCGTACCCCCTTCCCCAGGCGTGCATACATTCACCCACATTGCAGGGGGCCTGGGCGGCGGGGGGGTGAACCCCATCTTGGAGCATCCCACGGAGTTGGGCAAAGGAGGAGCCCCAGCTGGCCCTGGCCAGGCCAGAGGACCCCAACCGCCTCCCCTCCCCCTACCCCAGGACTGGAAGGAAAAGTACATCCACGAGAACTACACCAAGGCCCTGGCGGGGAAGCTGGTGGAGACGGTAAGGACTGGGGTCCTCTGGGATTCACACCGTATGTCTGCTGAGGGGAACGGAGGGCGGAGGAAGGCAATTCACGGGCCCAGGAGAGGGGGGAGGCATCTTTCTGTGCTCTGGCAGTGCTTGGGCAAGATCGTGGGCCGTGGGATGGCCCTTCCTCCTGGCAGCACCTATCTCGGAACCTTGGGGTGCTCTCCTGGCCCTGCGAGGAAGAGGGAGATGTCCCCAAATGGGGTCTCCGCTGTGACCATGGCCCAGGAGGGAGACACTGCTTCTCTGCTTGCCCTGCAGCCTGCGGGGCTGTCCTCTCTCCATACGCACACTCCCTTCCTGGCCCTGCCCCGGAGGTAGCTCCGTGACCTTGGCCGAGAAAGGCCAGCTCTGAGCTCTGCTCCCTTCCCCCTTGAGCAGCTCACAGACCAGGGTATGGGGAAGGGCCTGGGCCACATGAGGGGCCCTGCCTGTGGCGGGCTCCATGGGGACTGGCGGGGGCTGGGGGAAGATGTAGCGGTGCCCCCCCCCCCGGCCCCTATGATTGAGTCCCCTCCCTCCCTTTCCCCCTCGCCAGCCTTGCCCAGATGTCTACTGGTTCCCCATCTTCACGGACACAGCCTGTGACGAGCTGGTGGAGGAGATGGAGCACTATGGCCAGTGGTCTCTGGGAGACAACAAGGTGGGGGCCCCAGGTGCCTGGGCGGGGGGTGCGCAGATGCCTGCTCTCTGGGCTCTTCTCCTGGCAAGCTAGCCAGCCTCTCTGGGAGTCATTGTTTTAAGTTTACTTCTCTATTTTGAGAGAGAAGGAGCAGGGGAGGGGCGGGGGGTGCAGAGGACCTGCAGTGGGTTCTGTGCTGGCAGCAGAGAGCCCGATGGGGGACTCAAACCCACAAACCTGAGCCGAAGTTGGATGCTCAACCTACTGAACCGCCCAGGTGCCCCTCTCTCTGGGACTCTGGAGGTGGGCGCTCTGGCACTTAGGGGTCTGGGGGATTGAGAAATGGGTTGGACTAGGGCTTCAAGCTGCCATGACCTCTAGGTGACTTTGAGCTGCCTTCATCTTGAATTCTGGATCTCTGCTTCATGTTGGTTTGTTATTAGAAGGATTTAGCTTCCTTCACCAGATTGGGTGTGTGATAGGGGAGGAGCGAGCGAGCGAGCGTGGGCTGGGGAAGGATTGGGAATAGCAGTGCCGCACTCACCGGGCGGCAGAAGCAAGTGGCACAGTGGACTGAGAGGCTCTGTGGTTCCCGAAGGTCAGGGAGCATGTTTCAAGGCACCTGAGGCCCCCGCCCGTGTGCGCCTCAGGGCCTGGCTAAGTTTTGACCCAGCAGCCGGAGTGACCTGCGGTTCTGGTCCCCAGCCTCGTCCACGGGCTTCGGTGGTGAGATAATCTCCAGAAGCCGGGAACTGGCAGAGCCCCTGCTTTCTGGGGTCCGGCCAGCCCTTGCGCTCCCGTGACCCGGTCAGGGCTGGGACTCTAGCGCCTGAGCCAACGTGTGACCCTCTACACCTGTTTTTTTCTGCGGTGTAACAAATCACCGCAAAGCTTAAACAGCATAAAACAACACCCGCTTGTCATCTCCGAGCTTCTAGAAGTCCGCACGTGGTTTAGCCGGGTCCTCCGCTCAGGGGCTCATGAGGCTGGGGTCGAGGGGCGGCCAGGCTTGGGGTCTCAGCTGAGGCTCGGGGTCCTACTCCAAGCTCCTACTCTCTCCAGCGGGAGAGCCCCTGTCTTCGAGATGCTCACTTAAAGCCACGCCCTGGACAGTCCCCCGTGCGACTAACCCGGAGTCCACTGACTCTCGTTACAGTGATTTCCGCAGAGCCCGCTCGCTTTGCCCTCTGCCCTAACCTCCTCCCGTGGCGTTTATGGGTCAGGGAGGGTGAGGCAGTCAGCACACCGGGCGTCCGTCTTAGAATTCCGCTTACCTCGCTCTCCTTGGTCACTTCCAGGACAACCGCATCCAGGGCGGCTACGAAAACGTGCCAACCATCGACATCCACATGAACCAGATCAACTTTGAGCGGGAATGGCACAAATTCCTGGTGGAGTACATCGCCCCCATGACCGAGAAGCTCTACCCGGGCTACTATACCAGGGTGGGTGTGCCCGGGACGCAGCGGGAGGGGACAGGGGCGGAGTGGCTGGGGGTGGGGAGCATCCCGGCTTGCTTGCAGGAGGGGCCTGAATAGTTGGTCTCCAGGCAGGAGTGAAGTCTCCCCCCACCCACCCCGTGGTGGGGGCGCCTCTAGAAGGGACTGGGGAGGGGCGGGCTCGCCTCGCCTCCCCTCCAGCCTGCAACATCACTCCTCCGACTCCTTCCTTCCTGTCCTTAAATCTCGCCTCAGATGAAGCTCCGGGCTCCCTGGGCCACAGACCCACTCCTCCCTCAGTTTCCCTGTAGCTCTCCACTGAGCGCCTGTTGACCACCCCTGTGGCTTTTGCACCCCTTCCCTCCCCTCCTCTCCATTCCCTTCCTTCTGCCCTCCCCCTGCACATTTTTACTGAGAGTCTTCCCTGTGCTGGGGCCGGGGGACACGGCCTTAAACAAACCTGCCGTCTGGGAGCCCCCATCCCAGAGATGGGGTGAGGGACCGACCCGTCCTCTGCACCCCTGCCTCTCCCGCACTTCAGCGGCCTCAGTCCAGCCGGTTCTCTCCCCCTCCCCGACTCAGGCCCAGTTCGACCTGGCCTTCGTTGTCCGTTACAAGCCTGACGAGCAGCCGTCCCTCATGCCGCACCACGATGCCTCTACCTTCACCATCAACATCGCCCTGAACCGGGTCGGCGTGGATTACGAGGTGAGCGGCTCACCGGGCCTGCGGGGCCTGGTGCCCAAGAACCAGAGAGAGAGAGAGAGAGAGAGGGTGCCAGGCCTGTGGGAAGGCCTCCGTTTTGTCAGGAGGGGAGAGGGCTTCAGAGGCGTGGGCACGGGAGGTCAGAGGTCAGACCACGTGGCCCTGTGTCCCGCATGCTCCCCAGCTCTGTGGCCTCGGGCACGTGTCTGAGGCCCTCGGTTTCCTCGTACCTTAGCCGGGAAAATGTAGAGGGCCCTCCCTAGAACTGCTGTGACGTTCCCTGGGCTCATTCAGGTGGTTGCTTACAGGGACCCGCAGAAAGTACTCGAGGCCTGGTAGCTGCTGGCGATGAGGGGCTCAGGGTTTCCATCGCTGTGGCAAGGAAGACAGCTGCCTTGGGAACAGCAAGACGGGCTGAGTCTGGGTGCGGGGCTCAGGCTTGTGGCTGGAGGGGAGATGGAGAACATGGGGGGAAGGGGACAGTTCTGGGGGCCTCAAGTCCCCAAGGGAGGCCTCTAAGGTATGCTCAGCTAAGGAGTCATTCATTCATTCATTCATTCATTCATTCATTCTTTGGTCATTCGTTCAGTCCTTAAGCTGCTATTTCCTTTTTTTTTTTAATTTTTAATGTTTATTTTTGAGAGAGAGCAGGGGATGGGGCAGAGAGAGAGGGAAACAGAGAATCCAAAGCGGGCTCCACCCTATTAGGGCAAAGCCCAATGTGGGGCTCGAATTCACAAACCGTGAGATCATGACCTGAGCCAAAGTTGGACACTCAACTGACTGAGTCACCCAGGCGCCCCTAAGCTGCTATTTTCTTTTTTTTTTAATTTTTAATGTTTATTTTTGAGAGAGAGCAGGGGATGGGGCAGAGAGAGAGGGAGATACAGACTCTGAAACAGGCTCCAGGCTCTGAGCTGTCAGCACAGAGCCTGACGCGGGGCTCGAACCCACGAACTGTGGGATCATGACCTGAGCCGAAGTTGGACGCTTAACTGACGGAGCCACCCAGGCGCCCCTAAGCTGCTATTTTCTAAGGATTTTGGGGACTCAGTCCTGGGCTGGCCACAGTGAAGGAGACCCACACAGGCATTCTCTCACTTTTCTCAGAGTTTACCATGTACCAGGGTTTACCCCAGGGGACGGCTTTGTCCCTCCACCCCCTGGGACATTTTTGGTTGTCACAGCTGTGGCGTGCTTCCGGCGTCTAGTGAGTAGAGACCACGAGTGCCCAGGGCAGCCCAGGAGAAAACTGCCCTGGGGATGATGGCTGAGCACAGGGCAGATGTACTCAGGACCGCCCGACTGCGCACTTAAAAACGTTTACGATGGTAAAGCTTAGGTTACGTGCCTTTTACCACAATTAAAAAAATATATAAGTTTTCTGGCCACGAGCATCCATAACACCGAGGTTGAGAAACCTGGCCCTAAGCTCTTACCTGGATCATCTCGCTTAATTCTCATGACCCCATAAGGTTCATGCCTGTTTCTTGGAAGGGGAAACTGAGGCCTGGGGTGGTCACCGAGTTAGTAAAGCACATAGCCAACCTTTGCCCAGGGCTGCCTAGCTTAAGGCCAGTGCTCAGTGCTCCCTGTCTTTGCTGAGTGTCTTTCTTAGGCAGCTGTGGCTGGGCTGAGGACCCCTGGGCTGCGGTGGCTCAGGTTGAGGGGGGGGTCAGGGGGACTAGGGCGGTGGGGGCAGGGCCCAGCTTCCCCGTGGGAGAAAACTGACACTTCCTGTCTCCCAGGGCGGAGGCTGTCGGTTCCTGCGCTACAACTGCTCCGTCCGAGCCCCACGGAAGGGCTGGACCCTCATGCACCCTGGGCGACTCACGCACTACCACGAGGGGCTCCCCACCACCAGAGGCACCCGCTACATTGCCGTGTCCTTCGTCGATCCCTAATTGGCCAGGCCAGGCCACCTCAGACCTCTTCCTCTTTGCCAACAACCACTGCCGGGCAGCACTCTGGGGCCTCGGGGCCCCAGGGCACCTGGTCCAGCCTCCCGGCCCTTGACCTCCATTGCTCCTGGAGCCGCCGTCAAGAGATTTGGCCACGAGCCAGAAGCAGAGCACACCTCCTTGGCTGGGCCTTTCCTGGTGCTCTGGGCCCAGCCCAGGGAGACATTGTTCATGTTCATTGGTTTGTGACAACGCGCCCTTTCCCACCCATCGTCCTGAAATACCCAGTCCCTTCGTCTGCTTCTTCCACGGGGCGGGACTTGAGCCAAACAGGGGCTTAGCCGGCTTCCAACAGAGGTGCTCCGGGTGTGAGAAGAGCCCCAGGACTTCTGCTCCCAGCAGACACAGAGACCGGATCAGATTCGTGCCCCCTCCCTGCCCCCGGGACTGCTGAAGCCCCTTCCTCCTTGGCGCCTGTCGTCGGAGCAGCCTGTTGTCCCCTGCAGATGTTGACTCAGAAACCCTCCTGGGAGACAGGACAGGCCTTGACGCCGGAGCTCCATCCTCTGCGAGGGGGAGGGAGACCATCCTCTGCGAGGGGGAGGGAGGGAGATGTCCTGTCCTGATGCCTCCGGAGACAGGGACAGACAGAAACAGGAGAGTTTTTATTAAAGATCGTTCACACCACGGAGTGGGAGAGGCTTGGGTGAGTGCGTCTGTGAGCGAGTGTCTGCAGGGGAGGTCGAGAGCCCATGGCTGCAAGAAGGGACCTGGTGGCGTGTGTTTCCCAAACCCAGGCGTGTATGATCCCTGTGTCATTTGTGTGTTCCGCAAAGCCTTACGTGCGAACCCCGCGCCGGCCGGCCTGGGGCAGGGTTCTTCATCTCTCGAGACTCAGATCCAGTGCTCCCCCCTCCCCCTTTCTGAGCACCCTTCCTGCAAACAGAAACATTGGAGAACAGAGAGATCTCCCGGTGGCCCCCTCCACACCCTGGACACACTCTTACACCACTGATAACACTTCTGGGCCTTTATTAATATTGAGGACCAACCTCTGTCCATCCCTTGCTGTGGGCTGGGCAAAGTATATGTCAGGCACTCAGCCCTCTGGGGTTGGGATGTCATTTTCTTTTTTTTTTTTTTTAAGTTTACTTATTTATTTTGAGAGAAAGAACAGGAGAGGGGCAGACACGGGGAGAGGGGAGAGAGAATCCCAAGCAGGCTCTGCGCCGTCAGCACAGAGCCGGACACGGGGCTCGAACTCATGAGCAATGAGATCATGACCTGAGCTGAAATCAAGAGTCAGAGGCTTAACTGACTGAGCTCCCCGGGAACCCCTGTTATTTCCTTTTTAAAAACGAGGAACTGTAGGCTTGGAGAAGCCAAGTAAGGTCACACAGGTAAGTGGTAGGGAGAGGGGTCTGAATATGACTTCACTAGAAATCTGGTCCCTTTCTCCCCGAGGCGCCCCGTAGTCAGCAGTGGGGCAGAAATTAGAGCTGCAACGCGGTTCACGGTACCCGGTGTGGTAAGTGTGGCCGGAAGAGCTGACAAGGGTAGTGGGAAGTGCCAGTGTCTTCTGTGATGTGGTGCTTCTCAGTTGAGATTTCTGTCCCCAGGGGTATTTGGCAATGTCTGAAGTCATTTTTGGTTGTCACATCCAGGAAAGGGGTGGGGGGTGTTAGTGGCACAAGTGGGTAGAGGCCAGCGTGTTCTTAAACACCCTACAGTTATGGAATGGCCCCTCACCCAAAGAATTAACTGTCCCCAAATGCCGGCAGTGCTAAGACAGAAGCCTGGTAGCAGGTGCTATTTGAGGGGGGCCTTGGAGGGGGACGAGGTTCCCAACAGCAAAGGCTCTCCAGGCCAGGTGGCTGGAGTCAGCAAGGTACAGGTGGGATCAGAGAATGCAGGTTGGCTGCTGTTGGGGCAGGGAGGGGGGTGTCCAGGTGGTAAAAGCTCGTTTTCCCAGACTAAGGAGGATTGGACTTTATGGCTTCAAAATCATGGACAGATTTTGTGGATGCATTCTAAAGATAAATTTTAAGTGTTTGGGATTTTTTTTAATGGACTCACAGTAAATTCACATAATACAAATCTTTTTTATATATATTTAAATGTTTTTTAATGTTTGTTTTTGAGAGAGAGAGACCAAGCACAAGCAAGGGAGGGACAGAGACAGACAGACAGACAGACAGAACCTGAAGCAGGCTCCAGGATCTGAGCTGTCAGCACAGAGGCTGACACAGGACACGAACCCATAAACCTCGAGATTATGACCTAAGCGGAAGTTGGACGCTTAACCGACTCAGCCACCCAGGCGCTCCCATATAGTAGAAATCTTAATCCTTATACTGCTCACCCCTGGCTACAGAATTCTCCCCGGAAGCAAGCATGCCTGATCTGTTTCTTGGGTGTCCTTTTTAAGCTGGTTTGTGGATATATGTGTGTATGTATCAGGGTTGTTTTTAACTACTACCTTTAAAACATTTTTTTAATGTTTAGTTTTGAGAGCGAGAGACTGAGCATGAGTGGGGAAGGGGCAGAGAGAGGGAGACAGAATTCGCAGCAGGATATCCAGGCTCTGAATTGTCACCACAGCCCGACAGAGGGCTCAAACACAAACTGTGAGATCGTGACCTGAGCTGAAGTCAGACCCTTAACCGACTGAGCCACCCAGGCACCCCAACTACTACCTGTTTTTTTTTTTATTTCAACTCAATTCCTATCCACCTAGAAAAAAATCATCCAAAATAGAAGTAGGTAATAGAGGAAAGAGAGGTCTGTAATTGAGCCCCAGCTCTGCCCTGCCCCCTTCGCCTATAATACTGTCAGTCGAACTGGGGGAGTCTGGTCAATGAGCCTCACGGCTTGAACTGTTTCAGAGAGCAAGCCGGGGTGTTTGCTGGAGCGCCGGACCAGAGGGCTGGGGATGGCCAGGCATCCTGCAGCAGGTCAGACATGTGACCAGGACCTAGGCCAGAGCGCGCAGAAGGAAATAGGACAGATGTTTAGGAGGGAGACCATCCAGGCCTCCACCTGACTTGGGCAAGATTCTGCCAAAGAAGGGAAAGGAAATGGAATTCATTTCCTGCCCTTGGAGAACTGACAGTCCCCTTAGGGAAGCCAGGGAGCTAGAAGGAGGAAACAGCCGCTCTACAAGGCAGTGGGTCACAGGCCTTGGAGTGTGTCCCATCCCAAAGGTCTGGCCACGCCCAGAAGCCACGTCTAGGGGTGGCCCCACAGTGCAGAGTCCGACTTCACTCCGGGCAGGAATGTTCCCTTGGATCGGCTTTACCGGGAACTGATAAACTGGTCGATCTGTGGGTACCGATTTGCCTCTTGAAGTGTTTGTGGCAAGAGTCTACCATGCTTACAAAGCAGTGCTGTCTAGGAGAAATTTAATGCGAGCCACAAATCCAACTGTAGAGGAAAACTTTGTTCTCCTTTATATTCTACGTGATACTCTACTTCTGATCACCAAGCCACGCCAGGCAATTCTCCAATTCTCAGGAGACACCAAAAGGGTGTCCTACAAATTTATCTCAATTCTATACCATCTACCTGGAAATAGCATCAGAGTCCACAAGTTAGGGGCTCAGTGTTGTTACAAGACTGTCCCCCGCATATACCCCCATTTAAACACCAATCATCAGTGCAAATTGTCACCTAAGCTGCTGACTGACCAGTTGCAGATTGGAGATTTCCGCAACCCTATCCTGTGTTGGGGTAACTTGCTAGAATGGCTCACGAATTTTGGGAAAACACTTCACCTCCTAGATTACTGGTTTATTATAAAAGATTGCCATTTTGGGGGCGCCTGGGTGGCTCAGTTGTTAAGTGTCTGATTTCAGCTCGGATCATGATCTCTCGATTTGTGAGTTCGAACCCCGCGTAGGGCTCTGTGCTGACAGCTCAGAGCCTGGAGCCTGCTTCAGATTCTGTATCTCCCTCTCTCTCTCTGCCCCTCCCCTGCCCATGCTTTCTCTCTCTCTCAAAAATAAATAAACATGAAAAAAAAAAACCCAAAATAGTCAATCGTTTAAAAAATGTTTAAAAGAAGGTTGCAGTTTTGAAACAGCCAGAGAGAAGAGATGTGTAGGGCCAGGTATCTGAGATGGAACAAAGAGCTTGCACAATCTCTCTGGGCCTGCCTCCCTCCCCATATCTCTACATGTTCACCAAACCGGAAAGCTTTGCTACCCCCATCCTTCAGGGATCTTTATGGAGGTTTTGTTGCAGAGGCATGATTGATTCAACCACCGGCCATTTATGATCAAGTCAATCTCCAGCCCTCTCTCCTACCAGGAGGTTGAGGGAGTATGTTACCCAATAGTGGGTTTGCTTCTTCGTGGGTGTCAAGCTAAAAGATGCAACTAAGCCAAAGAATAGGAAAAGGAAGGAGTTTATGTGCAACAAGTAAGGACCACACTGGGGATGTTACCCAAAGCAGTGGCTCTCCAGCAGCAAAATTAGGGGAGTTTTAAGGTAAGGGTACATACATATTCATGAAGGGGATTGTGCAGTGGGACTGGGCTGGGTAGGGTAAGGATCTTCAATTCTCTGGTCTGATAATGGAGTGCTCAAAGGGGTTTAGATTCCCCCTTTGAGATAACTCAAGAATGTACAGCAGGTCAGTCTTTGAAATCAGCACTGGGAGTTTTACTGCTGATTATTGTATTGCTATGATTATCGTATCAAGATATCAGACTATCTCCAGGCCTGAGAGTGGCTATCTGTTCTTACATTCTTTAACAAAATGCCTCTGGGGCCTAAAATGACTTTACTTACTTTTACAAAATCTGCCCTCCTCCCCAGCCCCCCAACTTCCTGCACTTGAGATATTTCATTCTTAATTCTTTAAAAAATTTTTTAAAAATGTTTATTTCTTTTTGAGAGAGAGAGAGAGAGTGAGAAAAACCGTGTGAGCCCAGAAGGGGCATAGAGAGAGGGTGACACAGAATCGGAAGCAGGCTCCCGGCTCCCAGCTGTCAGCACAGAGCCGGACGCAGGGCTCAAACTCATGAATCCTGAGATCATGACCTGAGCCAAAGTCGGATACTTAACTGACTGAGCCACCCAGGCACCCCATTCCTCATTCTTGAAGGGCAATGTGTGGAGGTCTGTCTCCTATAACTTCTTCCTGCTGAGAATGAGCATGTGGTCTTCCTAATTAGAGGAGTGACACTCTCTTGCCGTTGCATTTAGATAAGTTTTGGGATCAGAGGGTTTGGGCTACAAATTCCCATGTCCCCGTTAGATCATGAGACTTCAGTGGAACTATTGCAACCTAGCAGAGACAAATTTTTACTAACAAGTTAAGTGCATGGACCAAATACATAGGTCCTTGGGAGACAGGAAGGTTAGTATTATAGCTCCCAGGAGCTGCCTTCTGTAGCTTTCTAAAAGAGTGAGTGGTTGGGGCACCTGCATGGCTCAGTTGGTTAAGCATCTGACTTTGGCTGAGGCCATGATCTTGTGAGTTTGAGCCCCACATCGGGCTCTGAGCTGACAACTCGGAGCCTGGAGCCTGCTTCAGATTCTGAGTCTCCCTCTCTCTCTAACCCTCCCCTGCTTGCGCTGTCTCTCTCTCTCTCAAAATAATAAATAATAAACATTAATAAAAAAAAAAGAGTGAGTGGTTAATAGCATCAAGTCGAGTCCTGTTGAGATAGGGCTGAGTGGATCCTGAGATGACCCTGATATCCAGGTCTTCAGGCAAACCCAGTCACTTGGTTGGTAAGAATGGAGTTGATTTCATTTGATAAAGGGAGGCTCATATTTGTGTATTTGTTGACATGACAGTCCCTAGGTGAATTATAAGCTTTATAGCTTATTCAGTTNTAGGCTCTCAATCCCTCCTGAGCATTTCCTAGAGGTGCCTTTTACTTAAAACCATTCTAGATGATTGTGTCCTGTCCTGCGGGAAGCCTGTAGCTTCCATTTTATCCCTAGAGCACGGGCCACACCCAGAGTTATTTTAAAACAAATGCTGGTCCATTATCACTTTGTATTGTTTAGGCAAGATCAAAGCTAGGAATCCTCCCCCCAGGCAACCCTTTGATTACCCCATCTACCCCTTCAGTTCCACAAGGAAAAGCCTCCATCCATCCAGTGAAAGTCTCCGGAAAAAACAGAAGGTATTTAAATCCTCCAGGGGCGGTGAACACAGCAGTAAAATCCACCTTCCAACCTTCCCCGGGCAAAATCCTTCTAGGTTACATGGCCTTGGCTAGAGGCAGAGCCAGAGTTTACTGGGCACAACGTTATTAACACAGTACATACATTTCTGTATAGCCTCTCCCCGGAGGTCTCCCGTGACCTTTCTGAATGACTCAGGCAGCAACAGGCACAAAGACCGCATAAACACGGGCCATTGTGGAAATTTCTCTGAAGTTTACCAAAAGGTGTCTGGCTCCGGTTTGCAGGGCTTTAGGGGAAAAGGCAGGTTTCATCAAGTCCAAGAATGGAAGAAAATGGAAAATGACAGCCTAGATATTCGAGAGAAGAAGAATTCAGGATCCAGCCCAGTTTCATCAACCAACCAAAAAGCACTCAAAGACAATCAGAACTAGAATTTAACATCCACAAATATGTGTAACTGAAACATTTTTCTCTGATTTTGAGAAAAATGTTTCAGTTGCACATATTTCAGTTACACATCTTACACATAAAAATGTTTCAGTTACTCATTTCCACGAAAGATAGCCAAATTACAACTACTTTGTAAAACAAGTCATTTTTTTTTAAGATTTCACTCTTTTCGGTTTTTGTTTTTGTTTTTTTATGTTTGTTTATTTGTTTGTTTTGTTTGTTTTTGAGATAGAGGGAAAAGGAGCAGGGCAGGATGAATAGAGAGAGACACACACACAGAATCCGAAGCAGGCTTCAGGCTCTGAGCTGTCAGCACAGAGCCCAACACGGGGCTCGAACTCACAAACCGAGAGATCATGACCTAAGCTGAAGTCAGATGCTTAGCTGACTGAGCCACCCAGGCGCCCCTAAAGGAAGTCTTTTTGACTGAGTTTTATTTATTTGGCATGTTAAATCCCATGGGAAGGATTGTCAAATAAGTGATGATAAACGCCCCCAGGTTATATTGTATGGGTAAATGCTATAGTTGTCATAGAAATCATATGAAATTCCTAAAATTTTACTGTCATGGTATAATATCATCATTTGTAATTCTAGTTTTTGAAATGTTGTGTGTCACAGAAATAACCAAATTTCCTTGTCAGGTGCATCGTAATGTACTGTCATCAGATCTTTAACCATGACCATTTAAAAAAAAAGATTTTATTAAAGGAAAAAAGATTTCATTTTTAAGCAATCTCTGTACTCAAAATGGAGCTCGAACCCCCAACCCCGAGATCAAGAGTCGCACACTTCACCAACTGAGCCAGCCAGGCACCCCTACCCAGGGCCATTTTTGAGTCTTTCGTCATTTACAGTTATTATTCCGATGCTCTTACAAATGTATTTCTTCTTCAGGGAGATTCATGCACAGGATTTTTAACACATACAGGTTTCTGAGACCCTTCAGATACTAAAACTAAGACTGAGTAAGAATTTTCAGAACTAATGGAAAAACTGCATTCAAACAGAATAAGAATACATGGGACTAAATGAATTAAGGAAAATGACTATAGTTTTTAATCGCTCTTGCATGAAATATTGCTCGTTCTCCAATGTTTGCTCTTCCAGATTTAAGGAAACTTTTTCTCTTAACATATCTGTGACTTATGGAAATTTGGTAAAATATTCCTTTGCAAACAAATTGAAACATTTCTCTTTTTCTCACTATCTGATCCCTCTAGAATTTGAGACCTCTCAGTGAATATTCTCACTCTGATAGCAGTTACAGTTATTTGCATAAGTTCAACAAGAATCTGTTCTCCTTGAGGCTGGCTCAGGTGGTGGAGAACGCAACTTGACCTTGGGGTTATGAGTTCAAGTCCCATACAGATCACTTAAAAAAAAAAATCTGAGCCACCCGGGTGGCTCAATTGGTTGGGCGTCTGACTTTTGATTTTGGCTCAGGTCGTGATCTCCCAGTTCGTAGGTTCCAGCCCCACATCAGGCTCTGAGCTGCAACATGGAGCCTGCTTGGGACTCTTTGTTTCCCTCTTTCCCTCTGCCTTCCCCCACTCCCATTCTCTCTCTCACACAATAAATAAATAAATAAATAAATAAATAAATAAAGTCTCTTATGGTTTGCTTATGTTTTTTTACCCCTTCCCTTAAGTTCATTTGTTTTGTTTCTTAAATTCCACATATGAGTGAAATCATATGATATTTGTCTTTCTCTGACTGACTTGTTTTCCTTAGCATAATATACTCTAGCTCTATCCACATGACTACAAATGGCAAGATTTCATTCTTTTTGATGGCTAATACTCCATTGTGTGTGTGAGTGAGTGTGTGTACACCACATCTTCTTTATCCATTCATCAGTCAATTGACATTTGGGCTCTTACCCTAATTTGGCTATTGTTCGTAATGCAGCTACAAACATTGGGGTGATGTGCCCCTTCGAATCAGTATTTTTGTATCCTTTGGGTAAATATCTACTAGTGCAATTGCTGGGTTGTAGGGTAGTACTATTTTTAACTTTTTGAGAAAACTTAGCTCTTTTAATATTGAGAGGATTCAGGGGGCACCTGGCTGGCTCAGCTGATGGAGCATGCAACTGTTGATCTTGGGGTTCTGAGTTCAAGCCCCGCTCTGGGTGTAGAAGTTACTTTAAAAAACACAATCTTAAAAATATATATTGGGCCCCTGGGTGGCTCAGTCAGTTAAGCGTCTGATTTCGGCTCAGGTCATGATCTTACACTTCATGAATTCAAGCCCCACGTTGGGCTCTGCACTAATAGCATAGAGCCTGCTTTGGATTCTCTGCCTCCCTCTCTCTACCTCTGCCACTGCCCTGCTCATGCTCTCTCTCTCTCAAAAATAAGTAAACATTAAGAAAAATTGTAAATATATGTATATTGAGAAGACTCAGTTTTCTTAAGTAATCTAAGACCTGATAAAGTCGAAAAATAGAAACTTTTCCCTCAAGCAGTGGGCAGGCAAAGAAAAAAAACTTTGTTGGCAATTTCTTAGCAAGACTAGACCACTAGATGCCTGGCTGGCTCAGTCAGATCATGAGACTCTTTATCTCTTGGGGTTATGAGTTTGAGCCCCGTGTTGGAGGTAGAGAGTACTTTTAAAAAGTTGTTGTGTTGTTTTAAGTATTAGAGATTAGAGGGGCAGGCGCCTGGCTGGCTCAGTTGGTTAAGCATCTGACTTCAGCTCAGGTCAAGATCTCAAGGCTCATGAGTTCAAGCCCCATATCTGGCTCTGTCCTGACAGCTCAGAGCCTGGAGCCTGTTTCAGATTCTGTGTCTTCCTCTGTCTCTGCCTCTCCCCCACTTATGCTCTCTGTCTTTCTTTCTCTCTCAAAAATTAAATTAAAAAATTAAAGTATTGGGAAAAAATAACAACCAGCCTCATTTTAGGACAAAATTATTTTCTTTTCCTTTAAAAAGATATATTCTCATTCCTCATACCTTTTTTACCAAAAACACACATCTTTCCTTACATACAGAGCTGTTTCCTTTATTTTTTTCAGTTGTCTTAATTATATTCTTAATTCTTAGAAGCCTTAATGTCTGGTGGAAACTGAGTGGTAAGCAACTGTGAACTGTTATACTAGAATCTTATTTGGCAAAGACTTAGATATCCATTGAATCGAACCTAATTTATTATTTAACTTAGAAAAACTTCAAAGTTTGAAATAAAGATTTTGGAAGCTCTTTAAAAGCATACCAAGAGGGTCACCTGCCTGGCTTGGTCAGTAGAGTAACGTGATTCTTGATCTTAGGGTTGTGAGTTCAAGCCCCACACTGGGTGTAGAAATTACTTTAAAAACTAAATTTTTTTTTTTTTTTTTTTTTAGTGTTTATTTTCGAGAGACAGAGCACGAGCTGGGGAGAGGCAGAGAGAGAAGGAGAGAATCCCAAGTAGTTTCCATTCTGTTAGTGCGGAGCCTGATGCAGGGCTTGAACTCACGAACTCTAAGAGCATGACCTGAGCTGAAATCAACACTTGGATGCTTAACCAATTGAGCCACCCAGGCATCCCTAGAATGCCTAATTTTTGTAAGCACTTGCCTTTTAACCAATTAAATGGGAGCTCTTTTACAAATTTTCTCAAACTACCAAGAGATCTGCAGTAAGGGTTAGTGTTGACACAAATTTAGCAAATCTTAGCCCACTGAAAATATCCTTCTCCAGAGAGTTGGCAAGTAAGCTTTCAGTTGATCATTTAAATTTTTTTAAATGTTTTATTTATTTCTAGGAGAGAGAGAGAGAGAGAGAGAGAGAGCGAGCAGGGGAGGGTCAGAGAGAGAGGGAGTCACAGACTGAAACAGGCTCCAGGCTCTGAGCCAGCAGTCAGCACAGAGCCCAATGCGGGGCTCGAACCCTCGAACCGCGAGATCATGACCTAAGCGAAAGTCAGACGCTTAACCGACTAAGCCACCCAGGCGCCCCTCAGTTGATCATTTAAAAGTGGATGAGGGCGCCTGGGTGGCTCAGTTGGTTAAGCATCCGACTTCGCTCAGGTCATGATCTCACAGTCTGTGGGTTCGAGCCCCGCATCGGGCTCTGTGCTGACGGCTTGGAGTCTGGAGCCTGCTTCAAATTCTGTGTCTCCCTCTCTCTCTGCCCCTTCCCCACTATGCTCTGTCTCTCTCTCTCAAAAAAAAATTAACATTAAAAAAAAAACAACAGTGGTGGGGCGCCTGGGTGGCCTAGTCGGTTAGGCATCCGACTTTCGCTTGGGTCATGATCTCGCGGTTCGTGGGTTCGAGCCCCGAGTCGGGCTCTGTGCTGACTGCCGGCTCAGAGCCTGGAGCGTTGTTTGAGAGTCTGTCACTCCCTCTCTCTCTGACCCTCCCCTGCTCACTCTGTCTCTCTCTCTCTCTCTCCTAGAAATAAATAAAACATTAAAAAAAAAAACACAGTGGACGTCCAGGTGGTTCAAGTCTACCAAACTGGCACCTCTCTACACAATCTCCAGATTCGGAGATTTTATCTCACGGAGGCCTTCAGTGATCAGGCATCCCTGCTCAGACTTCAGGACTTGGGAAGACAAGGACATCTTACAGTTCCTGACTCCCCCAATCAGACCAGACCAGATAGCCACTCAGACCCTGAGCCCTCCTTTTCTCCTCTTGAGATAGTGGCAGACCCCTAAGCTGATTTGTGAGATAATTGCCATTGACCTCTCAGAAGGGACTCTCTGATTAAAATGTTTGGGGGACACCTGGGTGACTCAGTTGGTTAAGTGTTCAACTTCGACTCAGGTCGTGATCTCACAGTTCATGGGTTTGAGCCCCACGTTGGGCTCTGTGCTGACGGCTCAGAGCCTGGAGCCTGCTTCAGATTCTGTGTCCCCCTCTCTCTTTGCCCCTCCCCTGCCTCGGCTCTGTCTCTCAAAAATAAATAGACATTAAAAAAATGTTTGATACACTGCTGAGCTGAGCTCATTCAGCGAGTTGAGGTGACTCAACAAATCAGGCATCGAGAGGGATTCTCTTATGCCCTTTCCCACAGAAGGAACGTGAAGAGATTAGGTGAGAGGTCCTAGCAAAGTCACCCAATTTGTTACCCAAAACTGGGCTCTCTTTTTTGTGGGTTTTGAGCCAAAATACACAACCAAGCCAAAGAATAGGAAAGGAAGGGGTTTCTGTGCAAAAGTAAAAGGAGAACACTGAGGACATTTCCCAAAGCAGGGCCTGCAAGAACAACATTGGGGAAGTTTTAAAGTAAGGGTGCATACATATTCATGACGGGAAAACAGCAGAGACTGAGGGCAAAAGTCATCTGAAGGTGACTGAGTCCAGGTCAAAGTCCAAAGGGCTGGCAAAAGTCAGCATCAGTTCTCTGGCTCCAATTGGTCCTGTATCTGAGTGCCCAGAAGGGTTTAGATCCTGCAAAGATAGCTCAAGAATGTGTGTCAGGTTAGTGTTCACTTTAGAATCAACACTGGGAATTTCATCACTGGTTACTATCCTGATGTGATTAGCTTATCTCCTAGCCTGGGTGTGGCTGTTATGGCATTCTTCAAGGGGATGGTGGAAGCCTAAAATGAATTTTTTAAAAAAAGTTTATTTATTTATTTTGGGGGGGGAGAGAGAGAGAGGGAGGGAGGGAGGGAGAGAGAGAGAGAGAATCCCAAGCAGGCTTGGTGGCTTTGTGCTGTCAGTGCAGAGCTCAACACAGCATAGAGCCCAACGTGGGGCTCGATCTCACAAACCCAGAGATTATGACCTGAGCCAAAATCAAGAGTCAGATGCTAAACCGACTGAGCCACCCAGGTGCCCTTCCTTTTTTTTTTTTTTTTTTGTAAGTAGGTTTCATGCCCAGTGTCAGGCTTGAACTCATGACCCTGGGATCAAGAGTCACATGCTCTACTGACTGAATCAGCCAGACACCCCTAAAATGACTTCTTGTGTCAAGAAAGTTATGTCTATCTTTTCCTGGGGACCCCTAACTCTGCTTACAGGTAGTGAGGCTGAAAGTTCCAACCCTCTAATCACATTGTTGGTTCCTCTAGCAACGAGCCTCCATCCTTAGGGGCTTTCCAAAAGTTATCCCATTCACATAAACTCAGGCGTGGTTGAAAGGGGCTCATTATGATTAACAAGAGACCCTCAACTTATAGAAACAGTGGATGAAGACAAAATATGTATTTGTTATAAACCCCAATATCACAGTAAGCCATTTTATGCAATTTTAGACGTTTTAGTAGCCACATTGTAAATAGTAGAAAGAAGCAGGTGAACTTAACTTGCGCAATATATTTTATTTAACTCGCTTTATCCAAAATATTACCACTTTAACATATAGTCAATATAAAAACATTAATGAAATTGTTTACGTTTTTTAAAGTTTATTTTTTAGTAATCTTTACACCCAACATGGGGCTCAAACTCAAAACCCCAAAATCGAGTCGTATATTCTTCCAATTGAGACAGCCAGGTATATATACATAATTTTTTTTGTACTAAGTCTACAGCACATCTCAATTGGCACTGGGCACCTTTCAGGGGCTCCATAGCCACAGGTGGCTGGTGGCTGCCTTACTGGAGGGAGAGCATAGGCTTCAAGCCTTCTCTGCTGTGGCTAAGGCCACCAGGCAACCTGTTTACTGCTGTGTCCTAGTGCCTGGCACATAATGAGGCCCAGTGATCTGCCATATGTGCGCTGGGATAAGCTCTCCTCTAAGTCTCCAGGGACAGTCCTGAAGGTTAAATAAAATGAATGTATGTTAGGCACCCTGCCTGCTCAGCGACTGTTACTGTTCTTACTTCCTCAAAGTCAACCGAAGGGCAGCAGGCCCAAGTTTCCTCTCTTAAGAGCTCTGGTCTAAAATTACAAAACGCAGTGTGGGATTACAGCGCCGGCAAGGGCCTTGGGGTCAGGCTCTGGTGCAACAGACGGAAAAGCGGGAACCTCTAACCCAAACCCTTGTTTTCTTGGCTTTTCGACAGCTCGAGGCCCCGCCCACCCCGCCCTCACGGGCGCACGGCGGAACTACAGCCCCCATGATGCAGCTGGCGTCCCTAGGCTGACGTCATTGGCTTGGGACGCCCCGGCGGTAAACGATCCCGCTGAGACGCCTCTCCCGGCGCTCAGCCGGCAGACCCCCTGACCCGTAAGGGGTGATAGGGTCTACCCCCCTGAGCTCGGAGTCAACCGATTGATCAGGGTCAGGGCGGCAAATGTGCGGCGGCTAGTGACGTGCGCGTCCTCCCTCCTCCTCCCGCCTCTCTCCGGGGTGGCGCCGTCTGGTGACGTTGGGGGCATGATGGCTGCCGCGAGGCCAGGAAGGTGAAGGTGAGAGGGCGAGCGCGCCGGAGGGGTGGGGACCCGTCCGGCCCAGTCCGGCGAGTGCGGAGCAGCCCGGCGGGGACCCGTGGGACGCTGGGGCCCCCGGAACTCGGTATCCGGGCAGGCGGGCGTCCCCACGCCCCGGCCTCACTGCGGGGCCTTCCGCGGCCCTGCGAGGAGGGGGCGGTGTCTGGACTGGGGGTGGGGTTCCTTGAGGTTCCTCGTCTCCCCCAGCCTTCCCACCTCGGCGGCCCCATCCCACCCAGGCCCTTTCTTCGTTTCGTATCCAGTCTTCTATGTGTGCCCGCGTTTACTCCGCACAAGATAAGTGCCCACGTTCACCACCGTAGCGCCCTGCCCTCTCCCACTTTGGGCACTTCCTGCACTCAGGTGCAGTCACCTATTTTCTTGTTTGACTTCTCACCCGAAGGTAAGCTCCTCGAGGGCAGGTACTCTTTTACCCATCCC
Organism: Crocuta crocuta; assembly: GCF_008692635.1. Taxonomy (NCBI): domain Eukaryota; kingdom Metazoa; phylum Chordata; class Mammalia; order Carnivora; family Hyaenidae; genus Crocuta; species Crocuta crocuta. The sequence goes on along the minus strand of NW_027530007.1, from coordinate 580,904 downwards.
TAACTCTGGCACTTAGCATGTACACAGAAGGCACACAGAAGGTGCCGAATAATTAACCGTTTGGATGCATGAAGCCAAAACTGCCCGTCCTCTATTGTAATCCTTCATTGCCCTGTTCCTTTAATTTCTCCATGTTCTCTCATTTTCTCCTCCCAGAAAGGCCTCTGATTATTATCACCCTTCCCTCCCCGAAGGGTGGAGTAAGGCAGATCCACGAAGTTAAAAACAAGTGTGCTTTGGAGTCAGAGGGAGGTGGTATCTCAGTTCCTAGTTTGGCCCCTTCCTGGCAGTCTAAACCTTTTAAGTACCCCAAGCCTCTGTTTGCCCCATAGAATTAAAATTAAGTGAGATATATTTTTACAGCATCTAGCACACATAGTTTTTCAGTAAGTTCTACTTCTGCTTCTCTTCCTCACCCCTGCCTGCCCATCTCTAGTCCCCAGTTCCACGATCCTCAAGACCAGTCCCTGTTCTGGTCTGCTACCTCCTCTCCTCTCACCTCTCTGGACGTGGACTTGTCTTTACCAGGGCTCCTGCTGCTCACCAGCACGTGTTTGTGCGTCCCCACACCTGTGCACACGTGTTGTGTTTTTCTCCAGGGTACTTCCTCACATACCATCCCAGTACGGGGCAGTGACTAAGCTTCCCTCAGGGATGAGTTTGTTTGGCTTTAAACTTGATTAAACATGTTTTGCACACTTTTTTTCACTGCTTGTTGACACCTCCCTTTTCCCTTCCAATAAGTCGGAGTTGGTGGCGTCAACACCATCAGTGGCCAGGCCACCCTCAACCTGAGACAGGACAGAGGAGACTTCAGATTCCTTTCGTCTTTTTTGGCCCCCGCCATGCCCATGATGCCCAGCCTGTGAAGGTCTCTCACCATCCAAAAAGTAAGTGGCGGCTGGGGCATGCGGCACCCTGGATCTGGGTTGAAGTTCTAGAAAGGGGTGTGTTCTGTTGGCGGTCCAGTGGTTGGGGCCGTCTTTGCCCAGAGCTGGAGTTTTCCAGTCTGTGTTGAAAAGAACCGCCTGTCCTTTCTCCTTCCATGGTGGATTTCACTGGTGGCGGAGAGAGCCGAGTTAGAGGTTGACAGTTCAGAAAGTGGCTGGAATCTTTGGGCTCCCCGAGGAATTGGTCTCCATCTCCCTTGCTCTCTGCTATGCTGGCTCCTCCCTCCCCGTCTCTGCCCAGCAGAGACTGGCTCCTTATCACAGCTCGGGAGTCTGCTCTGCCCCCTTTACCCTGTATACTATTTTGTTTCAATTTCTCAGCCTCTCCTCTGTTGCAGTTGTGCCAGCAGACGATCCGTGGACCTATTTTATTTTCCCTCCTAGGAGGTGCTGTGCCTAAAACTGGGTAAGGAGGTGGTGTGGATTCAGGGACTCTGCTTGGTATCCAAACACGCCATGCAGTGAATTTTGCTACTGCTGTTTTCACATGCAAGACATCTAATACTAATAGCCTGGGTGGAGGCAAAGCTTTTTTTCAGTTTAGAATTGGGTCTGGCTCTGGTCTTAGGTTACTATCTGTTAACACTGTGTCCCTGGCACTTTTTGGGGGTCGGAGAGGGAAACTACCAGGATGAATGAGGCTTTCCCTCCTGTTCCTCAGGATTTTAAAAACCATTACATAGCAGAGCATTTTGTTTAGATATAGTTGTGAAATGCTGCATTAGATAAAATTAAACCAGTGTCTTTATAACAGGCCTTTCCCCCAAAGTCTTTGCTTTGGTCATGTGCTCTGATGGAGGCTGACTGTGGTATATCGTGTTTTAGAAATTTTTTCTACTGCGGCACCCTTTTCACACGGAGCATTGGGTGCACTCCATTTCTGTGGACCGCACTTTGGGAAATGCTGCCACGAACTCTCTGAAACACTGACTTGAAGAGCACTTCACGGCTGTCACCGCAGCTTGAAGCATGCCACTTAATGTTCAGCTGGTATTAGAGCCGCTCTAACCTAGCTATGCCCAGGGGACTGGACCTGCATGCCGGCAGTGAGCCCTGCGGTGAAGTAGGCACTATCAGGGCCTTCCAGAGGAGGGACAGGATCCCAGATGCTTCCTACCACTCGGCAAGGGTAGGAAGCCAGCCAGGCAAAGCCGCAAGACAGTGCCCCTCACCCCCCGCGCCCGTTTTGGCTTGTTTGTGTGTGTTCTGTAACTTTGGTCTGTTTGTGCACATCTGTATGTCTGGTTTTGCTCTTTGAAAGATCAGATCGTGGAGTCAGAAAGGTTTGTTCAACTGTCTTGCTTCCCTGAGCTGCAACCACTAAGAAACTGATGCTTAGCCAAAAGCCGCTTTTTAAGAAAAAAAGTAGATTTGTGTATTCTAGGGAAGGACGGTAAGAAGGCTCTCCCGCGGAGGGGCATTCACTAATTCATCCGTGTCTCTCACGGCTGTAGGAGACGGGGTGATTTACAAACCATGAGGTTGCATGTCCTTTTTGGAGATGTCTGGGAAGGGTTCGTGGAGGGGTGATGCTAGAGTTGGGTCTAGAAGGACAACAGGAGTGTGCCAAACGGGTGAAACAGAAAAGAGGATTCCAGGCTGGAAGCGGCATGTATAACACAGACAGGGAGCCTCACCTTGGGAGTAACTGAGCCAGAGAAATCAGAAATCAGGTTTGGACAGGTTGGGGGTAAGGATCTGTGAGAGCTGGGGTGGGCGGCTGCAGGCTGCGGAATGCTGAGAGCCGCTCAGGCCCTGGACTGGCAACTCCGAGCAGATCTCATAACCTTGAACCGGTGAGTTTTTACTGGCGTGCACGCCTTTGACTCTTAACGCTTACCGAACACTAGCATTTTTGGTTTTGTATCTTCTGGGCGGCAAACAATGGCCAGAACTTGAAAGCACATGTTTCTAAGAGCCCCACTGATCCCAGGGAGCTTTCTGCCTGCAAGCAAGTCACTTCTGGGGGTGGGCCCTGCTGCCCCTCAACCCCGAGCAGACCTGTTCACTGGGTTCCCCGTGACGGTGGGGGAGCCGTGGATGTGCTGGTGGAGTCGTCTCTGCCCTTCCCTGAAGGCTGGGTGTTGGAGGGGAGAGTTGCCCTATCTTGCTGGTGGAGTTTATTATGGTTGTTACTTTATAACACGTAAAATCACCTTTAAGTTTGTACTCTGTCATCCTGAACCTTCTCCATCTGCGTGGAGATGCTTGGCCTGCTTGAAGGAATTCACGCTTGGCCTGCATGAAGGAATTCAAGGCTCTGAGGTTCAATAACTTGCTCAAGTTTACATGGCCCAGGGAGAGTACGAGTTGAACCCAGCCCTGGTTCCAGAATCTGTCCCCTACAGCTGTATCATGCCCCATGCAGACCCCTTTCTGTCTCCTTTTGATGCTTTTCTCTTTTTGCACTCACCCAACATTCTCCGAGGGTCTTAACCTGCTGGGCCACAGGAAGCCTGATTTCAGTGCTGCTTCTGCTCGGGAGGAGTGCTTTCTTCCCAATTGATTCCCCTTCTGAGAGTTCTGTTCCCTCAAAATTCCGTGACACCTTGACCTCCGGGCTAAGAAAAGTGCACAGTTGTAGCGAGGAGGAAGGAAAGAATGGACATATAGTTACTCGTCTCTCCTCTCTCTCTAGGAATCATTAACAAAGTAATTTGTAAGTTTAGGCAAAACATGTGGGTTGGTGTTTTCCCTGTGAGTCTGCCTGTCTGCCTGCCCACTCTTTGGGATGATTAGATCCTAAGAGCCAGTTTTCAGTCACTGCGCTTCCTCTGGATGTTCTTCCTTTTCCTCAGGGACCTGTTCAGTACCTCTGGCATGCGTGAGCTGCCTCGTTTCCCCGATGCAGCGAGTGCTGAGTGCTGGCTCCCGTGGAGAGCCGATGGTGCTGTGTTTAGGGCGGCCTGGGAGGGAGGGCCAACAAGAATTTGCGGGGTGTTGGAGACGCAGAACCGGGCACACGCAGCTGTGTGGGGTTGGAGGGGCCTTTGTCCCCAGGCATCTAGGATCTGAGGCCTCTGCCGGGGAGAGGCAGCTCTGCGCACGGCGGGAACTCAGGGGCAGTACACTTACGGGACCAGACATTTCCAGCCGCATCTGGATGCCACCTGCTCTGCTCTATCTGCTGCTTTTGACTTTGAGCAAACATTTGTAGGACTTTGGGGCTAAGCGTCACGGCCCCTATTGTGTTATCGTTCTTTGGAAAACATAGGCTATAAAGATCAAGAGCAAGAGAACTACCTACCCCAAAACAGGCTGCTGATAAACAGGTATTAATAGTGTTATCACAGGAGGTGGGTTGTAGACTTTCTCTCCTGTGCCCACATTTTCTACAGTTCGCACGCCCACTTGCAGTGAAGGAGACCAATAAGCATCTTTAAATAAAGAGTAGAAGCAGACCTCTCTCTCTTGAGTATCACCCTTCCGCATCCACCCCCGACCACCACCAAAAATACAAACATAAAACCTGTTCAGAGTTAGGGCCATTGTGACCTGGAGAGCAGAGTGGCCAGGGGCGGGTGGCAGGGGTCACTGACTTTGAGCATCACTTTGTTTTCACCACTTTCAGTCTTCAGTGCTTTTTCTCAGGTGGGTGATATGTAGCAAAGAAGCGAGGTTTCTGTCACACTTTTCTGCCTGAGCCTGAGAGGAGGGCTTCGTGTGTCCCCTCGTGATCCTGGCCTGGCTCCCTGTGGTGGGGAAGGCTGGTGCTGCCGCTGTTCCACAGGCTAGGACCAGCCAGCGCACGGCCCAAGCCCAGGGCCCTGGCTGTAGCTGTCTGAGCGCCCATGCGTCCTCTGCAGTCCCTGCTTGCTCTTGAGGACACCAGTTCTTACCTTCCCGTCCCGGATCTAGTCCTGGAGGGCCCGTGTTCCTGATGGCCCCCAGAGCTGGTCCCCGGTCCCCCACTGCACCCCGTCACAGCCCCAGCAGAAGGTCCGAGCCGGGACTTCCTGGGTTGACTCACGTTGTCTTCTCTTGCAGCGCGATGTCCCTGCTTTTCTCTCGGTGCAACTCCATTGTCACAGTCAAGAAGGACAAGAGACACATGGCTGAGGTGAATGCTTCCCCACTCAAGCACTTTGTCACTGCCAAGAAGAAGATCAATGGCATTTTTGAGCAACTGGGGGCCTACATCCACGAGAGCGCCACCTTCCTTGAAGGTGAGCCAGGCAGCCTGCTCGGACGGGCCCACACCTGTCAGTTTCCGTACGTAGGTGGGAGGATGGGGGACGTGGAGCCCTGCTCCTGGCTCGTCCCCAGATAGGTGTCACCTTCAGCCGTGTTCTGCTTTGGGGATCATGTGGAATTGGGCTCCCGGGAGATCAGGCCAGGAAAACAAGGGACCTGTGACGTAAGAATTCTGTGTATCCTGTACCATCTAATCATGCGGGGAAGGTGAATCTCAGTCCCACGTAGAAGACAAGCAGATGGAGGTTTTGAGATTTGCTCAATACCTGGTAAGTTACATGGCAGGGCTCTGCCCGGTGTCTCTGACTCCTCAGCCCGGGTGTTTTCCTTGGTTCTGGCTGCCATGCGTACCTGTGCGGTGGGGGTATTGGCCGTCCCTGGCCAGGGTGTTCTTTCTCTGATATTTTTAGTCAGCGGGGCTATGGAAAGGAAACTTGCGTCACTGGCACCTTCTCCACTAGTTACTAATTTGAGCCCAGCCTCTAGTCCCTGCTCAGTCAGCAGAGGACGGGTACCCAGCGCTCCACTCGGTCGATTGCCAGCCCAGCCTCTGGTTTTCTGAGGCTCCCTCTCTAGAAGGTGTACGTTAGCTCTGGTATCTGGGTTTGTCCGTCAAGACCGAGTCTTTTCTGCCCTTGGTTTCCTTGTTTGTGAAAGAGGCACTCAAGCGAGACAAAGGTTGTTTTAAATTCTAGTCTGCAAAACCCTCCGTGTTCATGGAAATGGCCCAGGTACACGCTTCACCCTCTGCTTTCCAGCAGCGTGGCTTGGCTTCGGGTTGGTTTACGTGACAAGCTCCTTCTTAAGAAAGGGAATGTTTCCAGCGCTGCGGTGTGAATGTTTGCATTCCCCCCAGGTTCACATGTGGGAATCCTCAGACCCGGTGTGATGGGGTTCAGCGGTGGGGCCTGTGGGAGGTGATTAGGTCATGAGGGGGGAGCACTCATGAAGGAGATTGGTGCCCTTCTGAGAGACCCCCAAAGCTCCCTGGCCCCCTTCTGCCATGTGAGGATACAGTAAAAAGCCTGTGACCCAGGAGAGGGCCCTCCCCGACCTGGGCCAGCGCCCCGATCTGAGGCTTCCAGTTCAGAACTGGGCACAGTACACTTCTGGTGTGGATGAGCCGCCTAGTCTGTGCGGTTTCATTGGAGCAGCCTGAGTAAACCAGGACTGGGAACGGACTCTGCTCTGTGCCTGGCGTGGTGCTTGATGCTGGAGGAGGTGGTCCCTATGTGCTTGTTAACGTGAAAATCCAAGTTGTCGAGTTAGAAGACTGGTGGCTAAAGTTACTCTAGTTCATGACCCATTTGTTCGGCAGTAACTCGGGGGCGCCTGGCTCTGCATGCAGACATGGGGCAGGAGCAGGCCCCTCCTCCCAGAGCCCGGCTGACCATCTGGGATGCTCTGACTCACTCGCTCTGAGGGTGCCGGGGACAGACACGTGCCTCATGAAGGGGTCTGTGTGCAGGCTTTGGGAACGGCTGCTTGGATTCCTGTTCCTGTGAGGCTAGGTGGCTTCCTGTTGGTGGGCTGCAGGGGAAAGGGCTGGAGTGCTCCAGGTATGCGTTCGGGCCTGCCCTGGCTGGGGGCGGGGATGGGGGCCTCCTGGTCAGCCTTCTTGCTCTTTCTTTTCAATACGGCCACTTGCTTGAGAGCCCAACTCCCTCTAGGCTTGTTCCAGAAACCATGCCCATGTGCCCCTAAGAAGTAGGAGGGGGATGGGTCTGAAACTGGGGTGACCAGGGGACCTGGGAAGCCTTGGCGGTTTGGTCACTTGCGCTCATGGCATGCTGCAGGGGAGACTCACCCGGTGGTCTCTGAATGCCGCCTGTGGTCACGAGTGCCCTCGTCGGCCTGGCTGCCACAGCAGAAACACCACACGCTGGGTAGCTTAGAAACAGCAGGAGCTTACCTGTCATGGTTCTGGAGGCTGGCACGTCCGAAGTCCGTGCTCCGGCAGATCCGGTGTCTAGTGAGGGCCCGCTTCCTGGATTGCTGTCTTCCTGTGTAGCATCCCAGGAAGCACGTAGCAGGGGTGGGCTAGCTCTCTGGGTTTCTGATAATGGCACTAATCCCAGTCCCGTCACGTGGTGGGGCATAAACATTCAGTCCGTCGCAGCGAGCGCGTGCTGAGGGGCCAGACGCCCGTGACTCTGGCCAGCGGACACGTTCTCCTGGTGCATGTACTAGATGGGATGCTCGTTTGCTCCCACTGGCCATCTGTTGCCTATCTGCCGGTCAAAGCCACCGGGAAAAAGCAGTGCAGTGATCCCAGGACCTACTGGCTTAACACACGTGGTGCTTCTGCTGAGTGTGGGGACCGCGCAGTTAGGCTTTCACGTGGGGGATGAAGCAGGTGAGCTAGCTGGTCACACCACGGGGAGGTGGGTGCTAAGGCAGGAGAAGTACAGGGTGCTTTGGGAGCACAAACAAGGGGATCGGACTCAGGTTGGGGGGAGTTAGGCGAGGCTTCTGGGGCTGTGCAGTCCATGCTAGATGAGGCTAAGTGGGGGTGAGCCAGAGCGCCCCAAGGCAGTGCATCTGTGCACCGGCTGGGCGAGCGGGAGGGGTGCACTGAGCCAAGCCCAGGGTAACCGGAGGCAGCGTGGTGAGGATGGGGACGTGCCGTGTGGGATGGGGCTGGCGGGAGGCCCTGCTGGAGCACAAGGCAGGGTGGGGCAGGGAGGGCCTCGTGAAGGTGCATGGGGTCCCGTGCTGCCTGTGCCATCTATTGAGTGTGGGGCGGGTAAATGATGAGGGTGGGTGAGACCGTGTTTGGAAGGTGATCAGAGCAGTGCCTGGTGTGTAAGGAGTGCTGTGTTTGGTAAGTAAAACACCTGGACGTGACGGCAGCAAACGTTCTAGTGCTCGAATGGACATTGTTCGTTCATCCTTGCAACAGTCGCAGGAGGTGGGCACTGCCCTTCGTTGTGAGAGACGAGTCTGAGACCGGGCGGGGCTCCCTCGCCTGAGGCCACGCAGCTGGGAAGAGGTGGGGACACTACCTCCTGGCTCTGGAGCCCGGGCGTCTGCGCTGCGGCAGGGAGTCCGGCCTTCAGGGGTGGTGGCCGGGAGCTGCGGCTGTGGACTCGGTCTCCCGCGGACAGAGCGGTGACCCGTGTTCAATCTCCACCTGCAGACACCTACAGGAATGCAGAACTGGACCCCGTTACGACAGAGGAACAGGTTGTGGACGTCAAAGGCTACCTGTCCAAAGTGAGGGGCATCAGCGAGGTGCTGGCCCGGCGGCACATGAAAGTGGCTTTTTTCGGCAGGTGAGTCTGTGACGCCGTCATGCCTTCTTCCTGGCTGGGAGGGAGGGGGGCACATGTGTGGCCGCACAGCCTCTTCCTCCTATTAAATTTTTAATGGTGGCGAAATACACAGCATGAAAGTACTTGGTACGTTCACACTGTTGTGCGGTCACCACCATCCTTCTCTAGAACTTCTTCAT
>NW_027530007.1:558346-572259 GCF_008692635.1 Crocuta crocuta | reverse complement strand
ACATTCCATTTTCTCCACCCTGCCCCCACCCTCCCACCCCAGCCTCTGACAGCCACCACTCTGCTTTCTGTCTCTGTGGATTTGACTCTTCAAGGAACCTCTGGTCAGTGGAATGTACAGCATTTGTCCTTGTGACTGACTCTTCCACTGGGCATCATGTCCTCACGCCTGTCTCTGGTGGTGGCTTCAGGCTGGCCTTCATTTTTTTTAATTTTTTTTTAATTTTTTTAAAAGTTTTTATTTATTTCTAGGAGAGAGAGCGAGACAGCGTGAGCAGGGGAGGGTCAGAGAGAGAGGGAGTGACAGACTCTGAAACAGGCTCCAGGCTCCGAGCTGGCAGTCAGCACAGAGCCCGACGCAGGGCCCGAACCCACGAACCGCGAGATCATGACCTAAACGAAAGTCAGACGCTTAACCGACTAAGCCACCCAGGCGCCCCTGGCCTTCCTTTTTAAGGCTGAATAATATGCCACCGTGTGTATACACCTCATCTTGTTTATCCGCTCATCCATAATGGGCACTTAGGTTGTTTTTCCTTCTCGACTGTTGTGAATAATGCCTTGTGAACGTGGGTGTACAAATATCTGTTCGAGACCTTCCAGTTTTTTGGGTACGTGCCCAGAAATAGAATTCCTAGATCATACGGTAGTTTCATTTTTAGTTTTTTGAGGAACCACTGTGTTGTTCTTAGCGACCACACTGTGTTCCGCCCCAGTGGGAGTGCTCAGGGCTCCAGTCCCTGCGCTCCCTCCAGCTCGTGTTTTCTGTTTCTTCAATAATAGGCGTCCTGATGGGGGCGAGGCGGAACATCATTGTGGTCTTGATTTGTGTTCCTCTGTTAATTAGTGAAGTTGAGCATCTTTTCATGTGCTTGTCGGCCATTTGTGTATCTTCTTTGGAGAAATGTATGCTCAAGTCCACTGCCCATTTTTCAGATGGGTTGTTTGTGGGTTTTTTGTTGACTTGTTGGAGTTCCGTGTATGTCCTGGATATTAACCGCTTACTGGATACATGATTTGTGGATGTGTGCTCCCACTCTGTAGGTTCCTTTTCACTCTGTTGATTGTGTCCTTTGATCCCCAGAAGTGTTTCATTTGGATATAGTCCAGTTAGGTAAAATTTTTTTTTTTTTAATGTTTTATTTATTTCTAGGAGAGAGAGAGAGAGAGACAGCGTGAGCAGGGGAGGGTCAGAGAGAGAGGGAGTCACAGACTGAAACAGGCTCCAGGCTCTGAGCTGGCAGTCAGCCCAGAGCCCGACGTGGGGCACGAACCCACGAACCGCGAGATCATGACCTAAGCAAAAGTCGGACGCTTAACCGACTAAGCCACCCAGGCGCCCCCCAGTTAGGTAAATTTATTCATACTTTTGTTGTCTAGACTTTTGGTGTCCTATCCAAGAAATGGCTAAATCCAGTGTCATGAGGCTTTTCCTCTGTTTTCTTCCAAGAGTTGTACAGTTTTAGCCATCAGATCTCCTCGTTACACTCTGAGGTCAAGTAGACGCTACAGGTCTGGAGTGGTTCCTTCACCACTGGGCAGCTCTCCGGTTCTCAGCAGACCCTGCGTGGCCTGCACAGTGAGCCCAGCTCTGACGCTGTCTTCCCAGAGGCAGCATCAGATCCTGCAGGTTAAGACCCAGTCCCCCGAGACGGGCCTCATTGCAGATGCCGTTTGCAAATCTGTGCTTCTGCCCCACTGGCCATAAAATGGAGGTTCCTATGACTCCTTCTCAAGTTTGGTTAATTTGCTGGAGCGGCTCACAGAGCCGGGGAAACAGTGACTTCCATTTACTGGTTTGGTGTAGAAGATACGGAAGAACCATCCGGTGCAGAGGTGCACAGGGCAAGGGCCAGAAGCACTGCCCTCCAGGCTTATGGACGCCTTCCTCAGCCCTGTAGCTCATCAAACCTCATTGTACAAGACTTTTTATGGAGTTTAATCCACAGCCCCTTCCTCTTTCCTGAAGTAGGCGGGTAGGGCTGAAAGTTCTAACCCTCTAATGATTGCTTGGTCTTTCTGGTGACCAGCCCATGTTGAGAGTATGTAGGGGCCCCAGCCTCAGTCTCTTCATTAGCATAGACAGGTGTCCTCAAAAGGGGCTCCTGTGAGTGACAAAAGACACTCCCATCACTCAGGAAATTCTAAGGGTTTTAGGAGTACCATGCCAGTAACTGGGGACAAAAACCAAATGTATTTCTTATATCACAGTACCTTTAAAAAGATTAGAATATGGGGGCGCCTGGGTGGCTCAGTCGGTTGAGCGCCCGACTTTGGCTCAGGTCATGATCTCACAGTTCGTGGGTTCAAGCCCCACATCGGGCTCTGTGCTGATAGCTAGCTCAGAGCCTGGAGTCTGCTTCGGATTCTGTGTCTCCCTCTCTCTCTGACCCTCCCCTGCTCATGCCGTCTCTATCTCTCTCTCAAAAATAAATAAAATATTGAAAAAAAAGAAGATTTGAATCTGTGGGGCACCCGGGTGGCTCAGTCGGTTAAGCATCTGACTTTTGGTTTCAGCTCAGGTCATGATCTCACAGTTCGTGAGTTCGATCTCCACATGGTCTGTACTGACAGTGCAGAGCTTGCTTGGGATTCTCTCTCTACTTTTTTCTCTGCTCCTACCCTGCGAGCTCTCTCTCTCTCAAAATAAATAAATATTTTTTTAAAAAACATTAGAATCTAATAAAGGGGAAAAAGACATCTGGACAGGTTGGATGCTATACACACAGCAATAATTTGAGGAATGGACACTCTGCCTTGAGTTCTGCCCCTAATGACCTGTGACTTTGTTACCAAATCCCAAGTTTGGCTGCCCATCCCTCGAATGACCAATACTCAAGAGATGAGTTTCGAGGGGCACCTGGCTGGCTCATTCGGTTAAGCGTCTGACTCTTGGTTTCGGCTTAGGTCACAATCTCCCTCTTCCAGGGTTTGAGCCCCATGTTGGGCTCTGCACTGTCAATGTGGAGCCTGCTTGGGATTCTCTCCCTTTCTCTCAGCCTCTCTCTCAAAATAAATAAACTTAAAAAGGGAAAAGATAAGTATTGATAGGAAAGGAATATGAGCTTGATTTAGGAGGCTGGCTACAAGGTGGACTCTTGCCCAATAGCCAACTCCTCAGGTTCTGTGTAGCCATGAGGGTTTTAAAGGGACGAGGGTCATTCACCGAGGACCGCCATGAAGGGGTGCAGGGCCTATAACATTTTGGTTGTGTACAGATACGATGGCTCCCGTTGGCAGCTTTCAATGCTCGAGACTTTTGCAAGAGATCGAATTCATGTTCTGTGACACATGAGGACTTTCTGTTCTCCTTCTAGAGAGGAATGTGAGATTTACAGATAACACAGGGAGGGTTCATAAATCAGTCACCTGCACTTAGGAATCCCTGTTCAAGATCACCACGCTAGTTATGAAGATCAGGGTGGCCCCAGCCTCAGGTGTGGCCCTCCACTCCTCAGGGCGGTCATTTCTCCATGTTCATCTCAGGGATGTGACCCTTATTTCAGTGGCATGTAGGAGTGTGATAGGTCCTTTCCCAGGCGGTGGTGGTTATCAGCAGGGACTGACGGACAGGGCTTTGTGCATGAGGAGGAACATGGTGGGAGAAGAGCGACAAAATAGGCCTTTTGTGGAAAGCCAGGGACATCGGGTCATTCAGCCACGGTCACTTAGATTGAGGAAGGCCACCCCGGGGGTGAGTCAGTGGTTTCCCACAGAACAGTGGGGGTTCTCCTTCGGAGGTAGACAGGCGGCCTCTGTGGTGGCGCTGAGAGGCTCGTGGTCAGTGGCGGGCTTACTCGAAGGTGGTCAAGGTCTGCGTGCTGCCTCAGCGGGTAGTTTCCCGGTGATGAACCGGGGGCACATCAGGGGCACGGGCCCGAGGCGTTTGTCCGTCCATTTTCATAAACACAGAGTGCCCACCCCGCCCGTCTGCATACTGGTGCTGCCACAGAGACTCTGGGCTCCCAGGCTGACTGCTTCCGCGTCGTGGAGGCCGGAAATGCAGGTGAGGATGGAGGCCTGACGGCCGGTTGTCCTCGCAGGACGAGCAATGGGAAGAGCACCGTGATCAATGCCATGCTCTGGGACAAAGTTCTGCCCTCGGGGATCGGCCACACCACCAACTGCTTCCTGCGGGTAGAGGGCACAGACGGTCACGAGGCCTTCCTCCTCACAGAGGGCTCGGAGGAGAAGAGGAGCGTCAAGGTGAGGGGGCGGCGGGGACTGTGCCAGGTGGGGTGTGCTGGCGGGTGGAGTCAGACGTCGGATGTGACTGGAGCATCAGCACCTCTACAGAGAGGGCGATGCCCCTGCAGTGGGAAGTGGGCAGCCCCGTTGGAGCTGAGCGGTGGAGCTGGTTTGAGAGGCTCTGGGCAGGTCGGAAACCCAGAACGCCAGGAGTCCACAGGCTCCAGTGCCTGTGTGTTGCCAGGCGGGCCAGCTGGCTTTTCTCCTCGCTCGGAAGAGTGCGTGCGCCTCGTTTTCTGAGCTGGTGCCACGGGGCGACTCCTGCACTTGCTCTGTGGTTCTGAATCAATAGCCAGTGGCTTGTCCGGTTTTATTTTTCTGAGAGCCGTTGGCCTTCTTGTTTGGGACCAGATGCTGCTGTCGGTTCTTGGAAAGCTTGTTAGTGCAGAATAGCTGCAGCTCTAGGATACCAGCCAAGAAAGAAGCCTTTGCAAGGAGTGAAGAATAGTTCTTTCTCATTGGCAACTCCCGGCTCTTGCCTTTTACGTGGGAAATGAAAGAAGGGGAAGCAGATCAGGCCGCAGCCCTGGGCCACTGTGCCCTGCATGCCAGGCAGCCCGGGCAGCCTGCTGGCCAGCGTGTCCCCCTCAACTCCAATCTTTCTTGCTTTCTCTCTTTCCCTCCTCCCCCGTCAGACTGTGAACCAGTTGGCTCATGCCCTTCACCAGGACGAGCAGCTCCATGCTGGCAGCCTGGTGAGTGTGATGTGGCCCAACTCCAAGTGCCCGCTTCTGAAGGACGACCTCGTGCTGATGGATAGGTAAGAGGGAAAACATCCCCGCAGGAGGTCCCACCCGGGCGCTCTCCTTTCCTGCATCCTCCAGGCCAGGGTCCCATCGGCGTGTTCGTTGCTCTGCTAAGCGTGTGCGCTGCCTTTCCCACTGGCTCAGCCCGAGCCTCCCGCCTCCTGCATATCCCGGGGTCTGGCTGCTGTAGCCATTGGCATCAGTGGCCTGGAGATGTCCCAGTGATGGTCTGGGACGGACAGATGGGCGGGAGGCCCAAAAGTGAAGGAGGTTCTCAGCCGTAACCCGATGCTGGTGCGTGCAGTAGGGTTGGGAGCTTGTGGTGGTGGGTCCGTGTGATATTTTATTTCTCTCGAAAGAACACTTCAGGGACAGGTGATAACTGTCCTGAGTATGGTACTGTAGTGCTTATTGGACTCACAGAAATATAAAATTTCACCTTAATTGCATATCTTCAAAGTGAAATTACAAATCATTAGTTAAAAAAATTTTTAATGTTTACTTATTTTTGAGAGAGAGTGCAAGCCAGGGAGAGGCAGAGAGTGAGGGAGACACAGAATCCGAAGCAGGCTCCAGGCTCTGAGCTGTCTGCACTCACCAGCTGTGAGATCATGACCCTCTGAGCCAAAGCCGGATGCTTAGCAGACTGAGCCACCCAGGTGCCCCACAAATCATTATTTTTAATTTTTTAATTTTATTTTCTTTCATTGTTTGTTTAGTTTGAGAGAGAGCAGGAGAGGGGCAGAGAGAGGGGGAGAGAGAGAATCCCAAGCAGGCTCGTGCTGCGAGCGAGGGGCTCAGATTCCTGAACTGTGAGATCATGACCTGAGCTGAGATCAAGAGTCAAACGTTTAACCCACTGAGCCACCCACGTGCCCCAGATCGTTGTTTAAATAAAAGAGATACGTGGATGGAACAAAACACACCTTTTAGACAGTCGGGAAAGATATGAAATGGAAAGTAACTATCTCTCCAGTGAAGGCCAGGCCCCATCTCTCTCACGTCTGTAACTGTCTCCTCCTCTGCCTGGCTGCCTCAGGTCTGTGCAGAGCAGGAAGACTAGGGCCCAAGGTCTGTGTGCCTGACCATACTCTACCCCATTACCTCTAGCCCTGGCATCGATGTCACCACGGAGCTGGACAGCTGGATTGACAAGTTTTGCCTGGACGCCGATGTGTTTGTGCTGGTGGCCAACTCGGAGTCCACCCTGATGCAGACGGTAGCCCCCGCACCTTTCCCCACACCCCTAGAGCCCAGCGGAGCTGGGTGGGGGGAGGAGGTGGGGGCTGACGACCTTGGCCAGCACCACCCCTCCTGTACTGAGGTCTTTTTCCCCCCGTAGGAGAAGCAGTTCTTCCACAAGGTGAGCGAGCGCCTGTCCCGCCCGAACATCTTCATCCTGAACAACCGCTGGGACGCATCGGCCTCGGAGCCCGAGTACATGGAAGAGGTGGGTAGCTCTGGAGTCGTCGCTTTGGGGCTGTGTCCACCGGGGCCTCTTCGTGGGCTCTCCGGCCACACCGGGCCAGTGACTGACTTCTTCGCCAGAGATTTCCCAGGTGTTCTTGGGGTCACTGTGGTGTCTCCTGAGGGCTTTGAGAACACCCCCTTCGCTTCTCCTGCTCACTTCCCTTGCTCCCCCTACTCTTCAAAATGCTGTCATCCGGGCCTGAAGAGCGTCCCCACCACGTCAGCCGCACCTTTGTGTGGGACCAGTGCTCGCTTCAGTTCGTCCAGTTACTCATTATAGAGCAGACTCAGCTTTCAGATGTCCAGGAAAGAAACTTCAAGGAGGAGCAAAGGATAATTAATTCTTACTGACAGCCCCTCTGATTCTTTGTTTGCGTGAAAGGAAAGGAAAAGGAGTAACAGGCTGGTAACACGGGATGGTGAGGCGCGTGGTTGGCAGGCTGATGCTGGCCAGCGTGGCGGGCAAGCTCCTCGCCTGGGAGATGGATGTAACAGTTCTTGGAGGGAAGAAATCTGCTGACTCTGAGGAAAGCTCCTGCCAGTAGAAGCCGAGGATTTCAGAGCTAGAAGGGATTTTCTGGTGGTGTCCACTGATTTTATAAATGAGGCCCGGGGAGTGGGGGAGCGGGTGGTGCTTAGCCTGGCAGGGCAGAGCCTGGGTTTAGGTTGCTTGGCCCCCAGGTTCCTTTCCTTCCGGGGCATCACAGTGAGATGCTGTGTCGGCTTTATTTTGGCTTGTATGTGCATAAAATACTTGTGGCAGCCTGTGCTCCCAGACACCCCCCTGACATCGGTTCTGGGGAACTTGGTGGCTAGAGAACAGCGGTGGTGGAAGATGATCCTCATGTGTGGAAGGTGTGTGTGTACCTGTGGAGTACTGAGCCCTGTGACTACATCACCTGGTTTTTAGAAGAGAGGCAGCTTGGGGCTGTGGGCTCCATCGGGAGGGGGCCACTGGCACCCACCGGGTCACACCCACCTCTCTGTCTGTACTTCAGGTGCGGCGGCAGCACATGGAACGCTGTACCAGCTTCCTGGTGGATGAGCTGGGCGTGGTGGACCGAGGCCAGGCCGGAGACCGCATCTTTTTTGTGTCTGCCAAGGAGGTGCTTAACGCCAGGATCCAGAAGGCCCAGGGCATGCCTGAAGGAGGTGACGATGGGACAGACTCCCTTCTTCCTGAGGGTTGAGACCTCTGGCTTGTGCTAAGTCAGCCCGTAGAAAATAGTTCTGACAATGAGGTGGTGAGAAGAGCCTTGAGTGAGCAGCTCTTTGCTTCTCAGCCAGTGTTTGAGGATTGGCTTTGGAGGATTTTACCATTTCCTTCTGCTGGCCGCTCGTTTCCGGACTAACATGGTGTAATTCTCCTAGGGGGCGCTCTTGCAGAAGGCTTTCAAGTGAGGATGTTTGAGTTTCAAAATTTTGAAAGGAGATTTGAGGTAAGCGCTTTGATTCCAGTGTCTGATTGTTCTGTGTCTCCTCGGCACCCACCGGCCACGTCCCTGGCAGTGAACGCCAGAACCTGGCCCCGAGCTGGTGGACCCCGGTGGCCTCCGCCCCCCTCAGCACCTCCTGTCTTTCCAGGAGTGCATCTCCCAGTCTGCGGTGAAGACCAAGTTCGAGCAGCACACAGTCCGGGCCAAGCAGATTGCAGAAGCGGTGCGTCTCATCATGGACTCCCTGCACGTCGCGGCACAGGAGCAGCGGTAAGAGCCCCACACTGCGCACCCGCAGCGGGCGGCACTGGGAAGTGGTCACTCACCCCGGGACCCTGGGACTTGCCGGCAGAGCTGAGTCTCTGGGTCGCCACCAGGACTAGTCAGACCTCCAGGGAGCAGCCTGGCGAGGATGGCTGCTGGGCGGGTATCTGGTCGTCCCGCGCGGTCTGGGTGGTGTTCCTGGAAGTGTGGCCCCGCGAGCCCGTGTTGGAGGCCTCGGCCGGAGCCACACTGAGCATGGCAGCGTTTCCCAGGGCTTGAGGTGGGGCGCGTGGATTTGGCTCTTTAAAGATTTTATTTTATTCTGAGTAATCTCTACACCCACCATGGGGCTTGAGCTCAGTCTCCAAGAACAAGGGTGCATGCTCCACTGACAGCCAGCCAGGCGCCCCCAGGCCACTTATTTTATTTTATATTTTATTTTACTTTATTTTCTTTTGTTAAATAGTTTATAAAAATCTGGAACGCTTCACGAATTTGCGTGTCATCCTTGCACAGGGGCCATGCTAATCTTTGTATCGTTCCAATTTTAGGTGCTTCTGAAGCGAGCACAAGGCCACATGTTTTAAAAATGATTTTTGTTTAAAATAGAAATTAAAATATGGGAAAATACAGAGAATAATGTAAAAATAAATTGCTTTCTTTAGTGTTCGCTCTATATTATCCTAAAGCTGAAATGAAAGAAAAACACCACATCAAATACCCTTTGATTCTTCAGCCTCTGCCCCACTGTCCCCCCGCCCACTCCTCAGGGACAGTCACAGCCATGAATCTGGTGTGCAGCCCCGTCATCTGTTTAGAAAGTGCTTATAATTATATAATCCTGAAGAACACGTGGTGTCGTTGTGTATGTGCCTCACGCACGTGGATGTGGAATTGTGCTGAACGAGTTAGCGCACCCTGTGTTCCCTTCTACTTGGCATTGGTTTTGCCCTCGTCCCTTTTTGGCAACACAGAGCTGGTGTTTCTGTTAACTGCTGTACAGCATCCCATTGGGGATGTACCTCATTTTCCCATGGGTTGATTTTTATTGCTTATTTTTTGATATTTATTTATTTTGAGAGAGCACGCACGCACACCTGTGTGAGCGGCAGAGGGGCAGAGGGGGAGAGAGAGGGAATCCCAAGCAGGCTCTGTGCTGCTCAGAGCCCTGACATGGGGCTCGATCTCACGATTCTGGAATCTTGGCCTGAGCTGAAACCAAGAGTTGGATGCTTAACCGACCGAGCTACTCAGACGTCCCAACCCATGGATTAATTTTTAGATTTCATCATTTTCTATTGCAAACCCTACTGCGGGGGGCACCAGCCCACGTGTCCCCTGGTGCATGTTGTAAGAGCGTGTCTAGGAGATTAACTCCTGACCGTTTCGTCTTAGGGTATGTGTGCGTTTTCAGTTTTACCCTGTTTTCCTCTGAAGCATCTGAATGTGCTCCCAGTTCCCCCAGCAGTGTGGCTGGGATTCTGCTTTCCCTGGGCCTCCCTGGCCCTTCAGACTTGGTGATTTTTGCCAGATTCCTGCCTACATAGAGTAGTACCTCTTTTTAATTTCATTTTCTGATGACTTGTGAGGCTGAGCTTTTTTTTCCGAGTTAAGGAACAGAATGTGTTCTAACCACACCCCGCCCCCACAGCACCCTCCTGCCCCACCACCTCCTAAGCTGGAAGCCCTAAGGGCACAAGGCTGGGGCCCAGGAACGGGGAGAGCGTGCTTCTGGGCACCACCTGACACTGCTGGGCCCCCAGCTGGGGCACACACAGGCTTCCTGGCTCCTTGGTTGGGTGGGGACCCACTCCTGAACCCAGCGTGCTTTCTCCCAGGGTCTACTGCCTGGAGATGCGGGAAGAGCGGCAAGAGCGGCTGAGGTTTATTGACAAGCAGCTGGAGCTCCTGGCGCAGGACTACAAGCTGCGGATTAAACAGATCACGGAGGAGGTGGAGAGGCAGGTGAGGCTCGTGGAGGAAGCGCTTCGGGAGATCTGGACCCCCAAGGAGCGTGCAGGGTTCTGGGAAGGTGAAAGAGCACACGTCCTCATCCTGGGGGCTCCTCAGCCTTCCAGAAGGAAGTTGTGGCCCTGACTGGAGCTGGCGCACGGCCTCCCCTGGGCTCCCTGGTCCCTTGTGTGACTCTGGGCAAATCCCTATGCTCCCGGTCTCCCCTCCACATCTCACAGCAGCATTTGCTTGCCAGTCTAATGTCCCTCCTCCCTCAAAAGCTTTCCTGCTGCAGGTGAGCAGAGAAGCCCGCTGGCTTGCGGGGAGGCTCATGCGGCCTGTGAGGATTGTGAGTTAGGCTCTCCTGGTGCTGCAGCAGGGAACCAGGTCCCCCTTGCCTTCCGCACTCAGCAGTACGCGGCCCTCTCCCGCAGGTGTCCACGGCCATGGCAGAGGAGATCAGGCGCCTCTCCGTGCTGGTGGACGAGTACCAGATGGATTTCCACCCTTCCCCAGTGGTCCTCAAGGTCTACAAGAATGTGAGTCGTTAAGCAGCAGGTGTTCTGCACAGGGACCCACTTTGATCCCTTTTGGCTGCTGGGTGGAATCAGGCTCTGCTGTCTGCGTCAGGGTCCCTGAGCCAGGGAGATAGGACCCAGGCTTTGCTCTGCGTTCCGCAGTCACCTGCCGGGTGCGGGCTGACCGGCCTCAGGCTTCCTTGTCCCTTGGCTCCCCAGAATGAACTCGTGACGGGGGCGCTGCCTTTCTGAACCTCTGCCTCCCGGTTGCAGGAATTGCACCGCCATATAGAGGAAGGACTGGGCCGGAATATGTCTGACCGCTGCTCCACGGCCATCACCAGCTCCCTGCAGACCATGCAGCAGGACATGATAGGTCAGTGGGGACTTGGGATTGGGGCGTTGGGCTGCCCACAGGTCCGCTTTGGGGGCCAAGTCCACAGAAATCACGGCCTTTCCTTGTCTGTCACTCTCGACAAGTCCGTTCCATGTCCTCAGATCCTTGGGGTATGTTGAGCATCCACTCCAGGAGCACTGCCAGGGAGCCACCTTGGGTTACCCGAGGCATAAACGTCAGCAGGCTCGGTCCACACGCCCCTGGGGCAAGCTGGCCTGCCTCTCAGGGAGGGGCCCTTGCAATGCCACAGGCCACTCCTGCAGAGCCACCCATGTCCTCCATGGAGGCCGACACTGCCTCCATCCAAGGCTGGGCCCCGTGGTGGCACAGGGCTGAGCCAATGCGCTCTCCCCTCGTTTGTGTCCCTGACAGATGGTTTGAAACCCCTGCTTCCTGCGTCCGTGCGGAGTCAGGTAGACATGCTGGTGCCTCGGCAGTGCTTCTCCCTCAGCTACGATCTCAACTGTGACAAGCTGTGCGCGGACTTCCAGGAGGACATCGAGTTCCACTTTTCTCTCGGGTGGACCATGCTGGTGAATAGGTTCCTGGGCCCCAAGAATGGCCGCCGGGCCCTGATGGGCTACAGTGAGCAGGCAAGCAGCGTCCCTCATGCTGAAACTGTTTTCAGGGTGGGGACCCTGCGGTGCCAGCCTCGGCACGTGTGCTGCCACAGACCCCCCACGGTTCGGGTTTTGGCCACAAATCCATCTTGCCTTATCCTAGGCACCAATATTCGTGGAATTAGAACGTTAGCTGAATTTTTTTCTAACGTGTATCATATTATGCGTGTGACGATCAAATACAGATGATATAGTTTGTCCACATACCATCATTTTAACATTTAGATCTTTTAAAAATTTTATTTCTTTATTTTTATTTCGAGAGAGAGTGAGCAAACGTGTGTAAGTGGCAGGAGCGGCAGAGAGAGAGGGAGACATAGGATCTACAGCAGGCTCCAGGCTCTGAGCTGCCATCCTGACTCAGGGCTTGAACCCATGAACCGTGAGATCATGACCTGAGCTTAAGTCGGCCACTTAACTGACTGAGCCACCCAGGCACCCTTAAAATTTAGAATTTTAGGGGCGCCTGGGTGGCTCAGTCGGCTAAGGGTCCAGCTTTGGCTCAGGTCACGATCTCACGGTGTATGGGTTCGAGCCCTGCGTCGGCCTCTGTGCTGACAGCTCAGAGCCTGGAGCCTGTTTCGGATTCTGTGTCTCCCTCTCTCTCTGACCCTCCCCTGTTCACGCTGTGTCTCTCAGAAATAAATAAAAAAATTTTTAAAAATTTAGATTTTTAAACCACTCATATCTGGACCACTCGAATTAACATGTGGTTAATTCCCCACTTTGGGGGAATTGTACTGAGGCATTTGGGGCCGGCCGCTGCTAGCATTCCGAGGGTCCCCACGGGGCTCGCCTCGGGGCTGGCAGGCCCGTTACAAAGCTTCCGTCCTTCCTTGCCGTTCACAAAGCTTAATTTTCTTTTTGCCTTTTTGCAAACTGAAGAACTGCTCTGTGTCCCTGATCCGGGACTCCTGGTCCTGAGGTCACTGAGGGTTCTATTGAGCAAGGGACCGGCCACATTCTTCTTACCCAGCCTGTCATGTCTCTTCAGGTGCAGCGCCCCATGCCCCTGACGCCAGCCAACCCCAGCATGCCGCCGCTGCCGCAGGGCTCGCTCACCCAGGAGGAGCTCATGGTGTCCATGGTCACCGGCTTGGCGTCCCTGACGTCCCGGACCTCCATGGGCATTCTCGTTGTTGGAGGCGTGGTCAGTACGCAGCCCTGCCCGGGAAGGAGGGCAGGGGGGTCGGGGCTGAGGGGCGCAGAGCCGGTGGGGGTCCCCGCACGGGCACAAGCAGCGTTTTCACGCCCACTGGAGACTCCTCACGGTGGTCTTGGAGCTATGTAGCCTCAGCTGACGTGGCGTTTGGATGGCACCGCTCCCGTGTGACAGAGGAGGAAAGTCTGGTTGGCTCGCCAAAGAGAGTTAGGATCGGAACTCTGACCCAAAGGCCATGTTTGTCCCCAGTGGGGCCTGTACTGCATGATGGGCAGGGAAGGGACCCGAGAGGCTGACAAAGCCCAGTCCAGACAGGTGGGCGTGGCCAGGAGGTGAGGAAACCCAGAGCAAGACTGGCAAGGGTTTAAGACAGAGAGGCCAGGCCGGGCCTTGAACCCCGTCTGTGTCCTGGTTTTCTTGCCGTGTCCTCTCCACCCCAGAGCCTGAGACCGCAGGCTGCCTTCTTGGTAACCGGGCTACTCGCCACATCCTGAGCCGCGACGCACTGCGGCCGGCATATTTACACCCGGAGTTTTCCTGGGAATGTGGCCTCGCTCTCTCTGCCATGGTCGTTTGATATGGCGGGGACAGAGGTGCTGGGGGTTGTGCTCTCCGCTCGGAAGGCTAGGGTGGCCGCCGCTGAGGCCCCCTGCGCTCCGTCTCCGCAGACACGCGTGCCGGGTGGCTTTTTTCCGATGATGACCTGGCAGAGGGTCGTTAGCTGAGGTGCTGGTACGTGATGGTCCTGGGACCCTTTCAAATAGTGCGTTTTACCCAGGCAGCCCTGTGACTTGGGTGGAGACTGTCACGCCTCTCTCTGTTGGGAGGAACCGGGGTAAAGAAACTTGCCCGGGTTTCAACCCGGAAGGCAGGCAGCACTGAAACCTGATGTCTGGCTCCGCGTCCAGTGCTCCTGGTAACCACAGCGCTGTGAGCTAAAGTATCATACACACCAGAGCAACAGAAGCCGCTCTCTGAAGAACGACGTGTGGAATTCTACTGTCGCTGTCCTCAGACTGGAGTGTCTCTTTAGAGCACGCCTGCTTTTGTCCTTAGGGATTCTGCATGTCTGGGTCTGTGCTCTGGTCCTGATACCGCCT
>NW_027530007.1:552670-557999 GCF_008692635.1 Crocuta crocuta | reverse complement strand
CCCACCTCCCCTACCCCCACCTCCCCTTACCCTCACCTCCCCTAACTGCCACCCCCCTACCCCCACTTCCTTAGCACAAGTCTTCTTGTGTGGCCAACACTAAGACACCCCATTTCTGAATTAGAGATGGTTCCTGCCTTTCTAGCCTCAGTGGGATCAAAGAGATGTGGAAAGAGGTGTTCTGAGGAGAAACACAAAGGCCCTTTGGGGCCCTTGGGAGAGGCAGTGGGGTGGCAGAGAGCCCACATCGGCTGTCGCTCTGCCTCTGCAGGTGTGGAAGGCAGTGGGCTGGCGGCTCATCGCCCTGTCCTTTGGGCTCTATGGCCTCCTCTACGTCTACGAGCGTCTCACCTGGACCACCAAGGCCAAGGAGAGGGCTTTCAAGCGTCAGTTTGTAGAGTATGCCAGCGAGAAGCTGCAGCTCATCATCAGCTACACCGGCTCCAACTGCAGCCACCAAGTCCAGCAGTGAGTGGATCCCCACCCCCCTCGCCGAGGGCCCGGCGCCGGCTCCTGTGGTTCAGGACTTCCCTCTGGCTTCCCTTGGACCCGGCCTGGGAACCGCTGGATCCCGAGCACCATCTGACACTGGCCTTTGGCCGTGCAGTGTCGGCTCTGGGACCAGGGATGGGGAGAGCGCTCTTCCCAGGGACAGCCTGTGTCCAGGCCTGTGTTCCCCCAAGGAAGGAAGGTGTGGGCAGACGCAGATGTTACTTGCAGTGATTTTTAAAGATTTATAGGCAGAGCTTTGAAATTGACTCCAGTCCCGGCTTCCCGGCACAGTTTGGGACAGCAGGGGCCCAGGCTGCTTGGCTTGGTGGGTCGGGGCGGGAGGGGTGCCGACCTGCCTGCGTCATTCTGCCGCGTGCTGGGCCCTTTGCTTGCGCCTAGTTTTTCATTTTTCTCTGTGAGCCCTTTGAAGTAGACATTGTTTGTGCTGGCATCTCCTTTTTCCAGATGGGGAGACCGAGGCTCAAGGAGTGGTCCCTTCCCCCCCGCCACTTGGTGATTAGCGCCAGAGCCGGGATCTGATTCCTGGCCTGGGTGCCCAAGGCAGTGTGCTCCTGGCTCTTTCACTGTGGCGGTGCTGAGCGCGTGTGGCGTGTGTGGTCTCGGCAGTGGGTGGGGAAGATTCCGCCGCCCCGGGAGGTACGGGGCAGAGCCGCCAGCAGCAGGCTGGTCGGATTTAGCCAACGACTGTGTTCTGCAAACCAGCCATGTTGACCCCGTTGATCCCGACTCTCTCCCACTCAGGGAACTGTCCGGGACCTTTGCTCATCTGTGCCAGCAAGTTGACGTGACCCGGGAGAACCTGGAGCAGGAGATTGCTGCCATGAACAAGAAAATCGAGGTTCTTAATTCACTTCAGAGCAAAGCCAAACTGCTCAGGTGAGGGTTCCCTGGGAGGCCAGAGGCAGTGGGTGCTGTGTGCGGCCGGGCGCAGTGGTATTTTTGGCTGCTTGTCTGTGTCTTGCGTGGACGTGAACTTCACTCCGCGTTAGATGTTGGTTGGCATCTGCTGGGCGCCACATACGGTGCCAGCGCCAGAGGTTCAACAAGACATAGGGTCACTGCCCTGCAGACGCTTTCAGTCGGGACCTCGGTGGTGGCAGAGGAACCAAGCGGTAGGGACCATGAAGTGACCACTCAGGGCACCCTCTCCTTCAGTGGCATCTCGGGCACTTGACGGGCACTGTGCCGCTCAACTGTCAGCGTCCCTTCAGGGCCATGTTCTCCATCTCTGGTTTCTTTCTTTTTTTTTAATTTAATTTTTTAAACGTTTATTTATTTTCAAAAGCAAGAGAAACCGTGTGAGCGGGGGAGGGGCAGAGAGAGAGGGAGACACAGAATCTGAAGCAGGCTCCAGGCTGCGGGCTGTCAGCACAGAGCCCCATGAGGGGTTTGAACTCACAAACTTTGATATCATGACCTGAGCTGAAATTGGATGCTTACCTGACTGAGCCCGCCAGGCGCCCCCATCTCCATTTTCTAAAGGGGAAATTGGGGCCTCCAGGAGTTAGGTAACTTGTCTGGGGCCCCACAGGCAGCAGCGAGGCCTGGAGTAGAGGGCCCAGGTGTGTGCAGCTTCAGCGCCCGGGACACTCTGCACTTGATGGTCTTTCACCGACTACCGTGCACGGGGTCTCTGGACTGGACCCGCCCGCGTTTTACTCCATTTCTCTCTGAGCCCAGGGAAGGGGCCACGTTGGCATGGTTACCCGTCAGAAAGCTGGTCAGGCAGCTGGTGACGGGCAGAGTGCGCACTGGTGCTTGCGGGCTCCCTGTGGAGAGTCGGAGCTTCTGTCTGCGCTTTGCTGGAGGGATCAGTCTAAGGAGCCAGAGGCCTGGGTTCTGGGCAGATCACTGAGCTTTCTTATGTCTCACTGTTTTCATCTGTTAAATGGAGCAGGATTTCATGACAGAGCCACAGAGCTGAGCCAAAGAGCGCTCTGCAAAGGTCCTCAGCCCGCTCAGCCCGAGATAACATCAGCACCCGGGGACCCTGCGCTTCCTGCCCCCGCCCCTGACGTCAGTGCCAGCCCTCTGGGCAAATAGTGGACTTTCCCTCACTGACATTGCAGATGTGCCCTCCCCGCCCACCCCTGGGCTAGTCAGTTTCTGGGTCGCCTCACGGGGTGTGTGTGTGGTGGACGACGTCTCTGCTGCTCATCGCCCACAGGGACAGGGTGACCCTGTAAGGGCCCCTTATCCCGTGACTCAGCCTCTCACCCACAGGCAGGAAAACTGACTTCCGAACCATTTGGGGGCCTGCCCTGGTCAGGTGAGGCCACCACAGGGCTTGAACGTCAGACGGGCCTGACTTTGGGCTCCACTGCCGATTAATCGCGATTGTAGGAAGTTATGGGAGTTCTCTGGGCCTCTGTCCCTCCTCTGTGAGGTGGGGGGTTATTAGAAGAGCCAGTGAGGCGACGAGTCAGGTGTCCTTCTAACTGTACCCTGTGTGTCACCTGTTGGCAGCTGTTCGCGCTACAAAGTAACCCTTTCCCCACAGGAACAAAGCCGGCTGGTTGGACAGCGAGCTCAACATGTTCACGCACCAGTACCTGCAGCCCAGCAGATAGTGGGTGGCCTGGCGCCGGGCCGCGGGGAGGGCCCCCAGCAGCTCCGGCCGCTGCTGCCACCGTGAGAACGAAAGCACCCCGTCTCATACCATTTTGAGCCCCTTAAACGCTAGTTCCCCCCATTTGCCTGCCGTTGCAGGAAGATCTTCAGGCTCGTACCCCTAAAAGGAGACTTTTTTTGTTGTTACTGATGAGCATGGGCAGCACGGTACCGAGGAATCGAGTCTTTGCTTTGTCAGCTGCGCTTGATGGTGATCCATCCGAATGCTCAACGGGGTCTTGGGATCTGCCGGCGCCCCTGAGGGCATCGGGCAGACCCCGACCTCGGCGACGCTCATCCTGACCTCGCACATGGCGGCTCTGCACCCACTCCTCACCCGCAGAGAAGGGCCACCCGGGGAGGTGGGCTTCTCCCTGGATCGCACCGGAGCACGTTCCCAGCGGGGCTGCTGCCTGCGCGTCAGGCCCTGCGGCTTCGGCTTCGGCTTCGGCGCTGCGCCCCGCTGGCAGAGTGGTTCCCACGCGTCGTGGGGGTGGGGCTTGGGCTGAGACAGGGCCTTGTGCCATGAGGTGGCGGGAGAGATACTGCGGAAGGCTGGGGGAGGGTCGGTGGCTGAGGGGAGGGGGCGCGTGCAGAGAGCAGGTAGCTGGTACCACGATGAGGAGGGGCTTGGCCTCCCTTTTCTTTACTGCGTCCCCTGTCCTGTTTTCAGTCTTTAGCCTGTGTTGTCCGGTTTTATTATTGATCATAGGTGGTTTGGTCCAGAACGTTAAAGGATGTAGCAGAAGGCAAGATGGTGGAGGGAGGGGGCCACCCCATCCAGGGTGGCTGGAGAATTGTGGAGTCCACGGGGAACAGGGCCCTCTGACCTTACCCTGTGAGGGGCTCACGGGCTCTGAGAGTTCACACGGTTAGCTTGACTGCATCCCCGTTATGCCCCCCGCCTCGGCCCAGGCTGTCCTTGGCCACCAGTCAGCCCCCTGGACTGAGTCTCCTGCGCCGGTGAGGCTGCAGTTGGCCGAGAGACAGCGTGGGAAACCCGGCAGTCACCCTCCCTGACCCCCAGAGCCTCTTCCCCTCATCTGGCCTCGCGGTGACCTTGAGAAATGTTTCCTGTTGAGTTTGGGATTGTTACTGGTTGGAGTGGGGGGCAGGTTCCTGTCTCCAAGGTGTTAACTGGGGCAGGCAGCCTGTGCAGCTCGGGTCGGAGACCTTCCTAGAAACCAGCTACGTTGGCTCTCCCAGAAAGAGGTGGGGCTCGGGCAGAGGGGTGGGGCCTGTCCTCTTGAATCCCCCCGCCCCCGCCCCCCAGCTTCCGGGAAATGAGTTGGTGGCCTCTGCTTACCGGTGGGCAGCCACGCGGGTGGCATCTGCTCCAGGTGCCCGCCTGTCCTTCAGACCTTCAGTGGACGGCGTGTGGGACCGAGTGCTAGACTCTGCCTAGACGGGCACACGCCAGGGGGATGTTCTGAGTTTTTGCCAGGCCTAGACGGTGGCCACTTCACCGCGTGTTGGGAGGAATTAGCGTCACACAATGCCAATGAACTTTGTGCTTTTCAGGGGGGAAACATATTTTTATTTAGAATAACTCAACATGAATTTTTTTGAATGTAGCCCCCGGGCAGTGAATGGAATTTTGAGTTTCTTATACAATAAGTAAAATTAAATGTATCCCACTGAGGGAAAGACTCTGACTGAAGTGTGGCAGAAAGCACTTTAATTTAATGCTGCTAACTTTGTTTTCTGTCTTTACATTCATTTGCTGGCGTGTGAGACGTGCTTGACACAGTGAGTTTTTCCTCTGATGTATTTAAGGTGATATATTAGCCTGAATTACTCCTGTATCATTGCTGATAATATTGGAACTAAAATAAAACCTAGTTGGAAACCCTCTGTGGCATCTTCAGTTTACCGTTCTTAACGCAGACCAAATCTGCAGGCCGTATTTTGAGATGACCTTCAGTTTATTTAGGGGAAGTTCCAACTGTAATCTTCCTGTGGGTTCCTCTGCCTCTTGGAAGGACGCTGATACTCTCAGAAGAGTAAGAGGCAGAACTGATCTTTGAGAACCAGAAATCTAGAGTGATTTCTTTACAGATTTCGCTGTAACTCCAAGCCATTCATTTTTCACTTACAAAGCAATGACTCAGACTGGCCCACCCTAGTTTGCCTTCTGAGAACTTGGTTGTGAGCTTTTCTTTTCTGGTTTTTGAAGGGCCCGCAGCAGGGACGGGGCCGTCTCCAT
>NW_027530007.1:536674-552609 GCF_008692635.1 Crocuta crocuta | reverse complement strand
GCTCTGGTGCCCCCCCTCCCTGCACGGTGGTGGGTGGGAGCCTCATCCCACCACGTTCCCAGGCCATAAACTTGGGGATCATCCTGGACTCCGGGGGCCCCTCACGTCATCTGACCTGTCAGTTCCGTTCTTCAAAATACCACCAGACCCCGGCCACTTCCCTGGTCCCTCGCAGCCCCCGCACTGCCACCTAACCCGCCCCCTCCTCCCACGCCTGCCCTGTTGTGCTTGTTCCAAGGCAGCAGGCAGCCAGTGACTTTGCCGTAGATTTGAACTAGAACTCGGCTCACGTTACTCCTCTACCCTGGCTCCTGTCCCACCCAGAACAGGCCCAAATCTCCCCCGGTGGCCTTTCGGGGTCTGCACCGCCTCTGTCCGCTCCTGGCTCCCTGGCACCCTCTGCTTTGGCCGAGCTGGCTCCTTGCTGTTTGGACCCGCTCGGCACATACCTTAAGTCTTTGCACAGGCTGACCCTCTTCCTGTTCCTCTAGACATGGCTGCGGCCACTCCTTTACCTGCAAGCCTGTTGGAACGTTCTCTCATTGGGTCTACCCGGACCACCCTATTTAAAATCCCTCTCTCTGTCCCTGTTGCCTGGCACTTCTGAGGACCCTTGCCCTGCAGTGTACGGAATCGACATGCTTCCTAACGGCCGTCCCCCAGCACCTAATGCTGTTTTGTGTGTCCACATGCTGCAGCGGAAGCCCTGCAAAGCCTGAGGGTTTTGTCTGTTCTGCCCATTGATCTGTGCCAAGTGTCCAGTCCAGGGCCTGGCACAGAATCAGAACTCAGTAACTACCTGTTGAATTAACAAATCCTGTCCTGATAACACACATTATTAGCCCTCCGGGGTTGGGGGCCAGAGTTATCAAATGTTCCTGGAAACTTCCTGAAAGTAAGCATGCCACTAAGGGCTTTGAAATGTTCAAATCCCAGCAGCCGGAGGGGCTGATGGAGCCTGGATTAGAGCCCAAGTCCTAATTTCCCCAAAACCCGGTGCCTTTCAAACTTTTTTTTTACCCTTACCCACAATTAGAAACATGATGAACCAGCACATGCATGTATAAGTACGTTGTGAACCCAAAATTTCTGATCACTCAGTACCCTTTCTCTGTGACACAACTATTTTCTCTTCAGCTGCTATCTGCAATGCACCGACTGCTTCCCAGCTACTCCGTGGCGATGACCCATCTTTTTAAAAGACGTGTTCTGTGCGGTTCCCCACTCGGCACCGCCTCGTTCTCTGTCCCCAGTCAGGACCAGATGCCTGTGGTTTCTCAGCCTACCTCATCTGCCCACTGAGAGTTCTGAGGAATCCAAGAGGTGGGACTTCGGTCCTCCGGTAACAGCATCCCTATTTAGTCACAAAGGGTGTAGCCAGAATGTACCCCTTCTTCCAAGCTTGGGCCCTCTTCACAGATGTCATCTAAATCCACTCTGTCCTCCATAACAGAGATCTCTGTCTCTGGGTCAGACTCTCAGGCTTAAGACGAGAACAGCCAACTTTTAATGAGAACTTGGGGCGTGTATACTCATGCACCCAAATTTCCCCCCAAAATATCAGTGACTTTTTTGCTTCTTTGTGCAAATGAGGAAGTTCACTAATTCAGTGAAGTATTTGAGTGCCTACTCTATGCTAAGGAGCACAGTGCAAAGCATTAGAAATAGCAGCAGCGAATAGGTGGATAAAAATTTCTNATTTTTGGTTTTTTTTTTTTTTTTTTTTTTTAACGTTTAGTTTTGAGAGAGAGACAGAGTGAGAGCAAGGGAGGGGCAGAGAGAGAGACACAGGATCCAAAGCAGGCTCCAGGCTCTGAGCTGTCTGCACAGAGCCTGATGTGGGGCTTGAACTCACGAGCTGTGAGATCATGACCTGAGCCATAGTTGGATGCTCAAACCAACTGAGCCACCCAGGCGCCCCCCAAATTTGTTTTTTTTTTAGAGCCAGTATGCTAGTGGGGGGAAGGCAGACCATAGGCCAAACCCATTGAGTGAAAGACATAGTATATCAGAAGGACTGTGGGGGAAGACGAGTGAGGCAGGGCAGGGTATGGGAGTGTGGTTGGGGTAGGCCTATAAGCAGTGCTTCTTGGGCCATTCCAGCACTTGCCCTGGTGCACACAGGACCCGTTACATGGGCCTTGTGTATAGGGGACCTGCTGTGTGGGCTGAGCCGGCGCACGGCTCTGTAGAAATTGCCCAGCAGCTCTGCATCAGCAGATGCTCCCCCTCCTCGCCAGCTAGACTGTGTCAGCTCTTCCAAGTTTGGTCTTTCCGCTGTAACGGGCTTTATTTGCATTTCCTTGGTGACTGGTGAGGCCGAGCACCTCTCACACCCCAGCTATCCTCTCTGTCAGGGGTGATGTGCCTCTCCCATCTTCTGTCCATTTCCCCGTCTTGTTCAGATCTTCTCCCATTCGGTGGCTCCTTTTCCATTCTTCTCATGGTGTCTTTTGATGAGAAGTTCTTAATTCAGTCCAATTTATCAAGACAACATTTGGAGGAAGACAGTGGGGAATGAAACCGGTTCTGTGGATATCTGGGGCAATGTGTTCTAGACAGAGGGACCGGCATGTGCAAAGACCCTGCGGTAGGAGCATGCCCAACATCTTTAACCAAATGAGACCAGTGTGGCTGGAGCAGAACGATGGAGGGAGAGATTAGTAGGAGATTAGGTGTAAAACAGAACTGGAAGCAGACCGGGATCGTACGGATAAGGACTTTGGCTTTACTCTCAGTGAGGTAGATGGGATTGGAGAGCTTTGAGCAGAGGAGTCACAGGAGCTGACTTCCAGCCCGGGTCCTGTGGTGGAGGTGGTGAAAAGCGCTCAGGTTCTGGAGGCCTTTTGAGGACAGAAATGATGCGATGATGTGCTGACAGACGTCACATCATGAGCCATGGATCATTCAGGCTTCTGGGCGCATGGGGGGATGGGGAGAGCTGCAGTGGAGCAGGTTTGGAGGAAATCAGGAGTTCCGTGTTGGACACGTCCAACTTAAGGTCCCTCTTCATTAGTTGGATATGAGAACTTGGAGTTCGGGTGGAGTCTGGCCCAGAGATAACGCATTTGGGAGTCAGCACATGGATGGTGCCTTGGCCAGGCTTCCCCAGAAAGCAGAGCCTCAAGCAGAAGGCTCACGCGCCCTCATTTTATTCTGCAGAACAACCCCAGGGAGCAGGAGGGGAGGGAGGCAGAGAAAATCAGGAAGGAGGGCTACCAGAAGGATGCTTTATCGAATTGGCCACCATTAACTGTCCCTGCAGAATAATGGGCTGTGACCTTGAGACGCCAGGCGCCATTATTGGTGGGGAGGAAGGGGGAAGAATTTATCCAGTATTTCTCTCTTCCCATTGGTTGAAGCTTTGCCCCACGGGGCACTGACTCTGCATTCTGCGTCGCACATATGAATGTTGGGCGCCACGGTGGATGGTGGAGGTGAGGGGCACGGGCTCTGGCTGGGGGACGGGCACGGGCTGCGGGTGTGGTGTGGGCAGGCTGTGCTCACTGCAACTCACTCAGCCCAGGCAGAGCTAGTGCACGAGGCAAGTGAGGCCGGGAGGGGCCCAAGGGGTGTAGCAGGCGTGTGCAAAACAGCCCACCCCGCAAATCACTCAGAGCTGCGCTTGCTTTCTCTCCCTTCTTTCCTGAGAGCGGGCAGGGTCTGAGTCTGACCCAGCAGAGCCCTACAAGGTGGTAGCCAGCAGTCTCTTTCTCAGGGGACTGGTGGCCCTAGCTACAGCCCTGCTGCTACAGCTGGTCCCTCGACCACGCCCATCCTAGATCTCCCTTTTCCCTTACGCTGCCCCTGCTCTGGTCATGTCCTGGTGGGGTGATCCAGACTTCATCCCTGGGGATCCCAGCCCTCAGCTGTCATGCCCTGGACGGGCTGTGATCGCCACACTTACTGTTACCAGTGGGTGTGGAGACACCGAGAGACAGACACCTAAGGGCGTTCCCGACACCTCCCTGCCCCACTGCGCGGCTCTGGGTCCTCAGGGTGATCCCATAGGCCTGCTGGTCTGCCAGCGGGACTGGGACAGTGAGTGGGTCACATCTTCTAGTTGGGACCCTACTGTGTCCCTGGGCAGACGCTTCCTGCCCCCAGGCACAGGAAACATAAAGCCCAGAAGTGGGTCATGGCGTGATAGGGGGTGAGGCCTTCTGACTTCCACCCTCTGCTTCCTGTGCGCATGTGTGTAGCCGCAGGGGACACCGTGGCACATCTCAGCTCCTTGGAGAAAAGAGCTGCGAGGTATGGTCCCTGAGTTTGGCCCTTCCAGGCTATGCCACCTGGGTGTTGGGTTCCTGGTAAGATCGCTGCATCCTTTAGTCAGATGCCCATTGTTCCACATTTTGCCAAAAAAATGGGTCCATTCGTGTGAGGCCATGTGCCTATACCAGGTCACTACATCAGGTGGTCTAAAGCCCTCACCTGGTGGTGTGGGTGAGCGCCCCACAAGCGGGTTGGGGGAGCTGGTATCTGGAGCAGCGTCAATTTCAATAAATACAAACGGCCCCCTTCCATCAGGGGACTGACGCTATCGATCTGCTACCAGTGGCTGGCTGGTCTCTTGGAGACGGCATATTGAGGGCTCAGCTTTGGTCCTGTTTCGGCAGACGAGGTGTTCAGTGGCAGAAGGACCTTCATGAGCCTTCGTGAGAGGAGCCCAGGCCACTTTACCCCCATATTCATGGCTGCTCTGTCTGTCATTGGACCCACTGTACTCGCTCTAGGGTGGCTGAGGAGGAAGACATGCTGACATCTAGCAGCACATCCTCCCTTCCAGCTGCTTTTTTTTTTTTTAAGTGTTTATTTACTTTGAGAGAGATAGAGTGCAAGCAGGAGAGGGGCAGAGAGAGAGGGAGAGAGAGAACTGGACGCAGGCTCTGCACTGACAGTGCAGAGCCTGATGCAGGGCTCAAACTCAGGAACCGTGAGACCATGAATTGAGCTGAAATCAAGAGGTGGATGCTCAACCCACTGAGCCAGCCAGGCGCCCCACTCCTGCTGTTTGTGGACCAACCTTTTGCCCTGCGGGGGATATTCTCTGATGGATGTGAAACGTAAGACAGAGACTTCATCTGTTGCGCCCCTCTCACTGGTTATCACCGGTTCATCTTCCTGCCCCTTCCCCAGTTCTCCTGCGCCCCGTCTTCCAGACTTTTCCTCTCAGCTTCCTGACTGCCAGCCGTTTGCCAGCACCCAGGGCACTGTGTGTGTCTGTTCCTCGGGCCGTCCATCCCTCTTTCTGCGTGGGTGACCAAGTGTGCAGCGCACAGCTGTGTCCACTGGGGCAAGGATTAGGCTTTGATTTGTCCTCAGGGCCACTCCGGAGAGGGCATGGTGGCCCGAGAGTGGCAGCTGTCCATTCCGGCTACTACAGACACACTGTGCCCAGTGAGGCCAAGTTCTTGTTTACTTGCTTCACTTTTTTTTTAAATTTTTTAAAAAGTCTTTTATTTATTTCTAGGAGAGAGAGAGAGACAGTGTGAGCAGGGGAGGGTCAGAGAGAGAGGGAGTCACAGACAGAAACAGGCTCCAGGCTCTGAGCTGGCAGTCAGCACAGAGCCCGACGCGGGGCTCGAACCCACGAACCGCGAGATCATGACCGAAGCGAAAGTCGGACGCTTAACCGACTAAGCCACCCAGGTGCCCCTACTTGCTTCACGTCTTTTAACAACTGTATCGAGTATTTATTTATTTATTTAAAAGTAAGCTCTACACCCAACATGGGGCTTGACCTAACCACCCTGAGATCAAAAGTCATATGCTCTACCAACTGAGCTAGCCAGGCACTCCTGTCAAAATATAATTTTATAGGGGCGCCTGGGTGGCTCAGTTCATTAAGCGTCTGACTTGATTTTGGCTCCAGTCATGATTCCATGGTTCATGCGATCGAGCCCTGGGCTGGGCTCTGCAGTGCACAGCACAGCTTGGGATTTTCTCTCTCTCCTCTCTCTGCCCTTCCTTCCCCACCTTCTCTCAAAATAATTAAACATACATTTAAAAAGCTATAATTTATATAGAGCGAACTGGACATTTAAACTGTACAGTTTAATAACCTTAGACATATATATGCACCACACGCACCATGAGACCATCACCACGACGAAGACAGCGAGCGTTACCCGTCACTGCCAAGCTTCCCTCCTTGCCCTTTATCCTGCTTCCTTCCACTCCATCTCCTAGCAACCACTTAGCTTCCTATCACTATACAGCTATAGATCAGTTTACATTTTCTAAAGTTTTATACAGACGGAAGATACAATATGTACTTTCTTTTCCATGCAGCATAATTATCTCGAGATGCATCCATACTGTGCATATCAATAATTTATTCATTTTTATTGCTGAGTAGTATCCGTTGTATGGATATACTGTGATTTGTTTATCCACCTACCTGTTGACAGACGTTTGGATAAAGCTGCTATGAACATTCCTATGCAACTCTTTGTATGGGCAATTTTTTTTTCTTCTTGGATAAATGCTTAGAAGTAGAATGACTGGATTGTACAGAGGGTACGAATTCAATTAAAAAAAAAACAGCTTTATTGAGGTGTAATTTACATACCATCAAATCCAATCATTTAAGTAAATTTACAAGGCTGTGCAGCCTTCACCACAATCCAATTTTAAAACATGTCCATCACTCCAAAATGATCCCTCTCTCTCCCTTTCTTTTCCTTTTTCCTTCGTCCCTTTTACCTTTTCTTCCTTTCTGTTAATTTGCTGAATTACACTGATTGGTTTTTAAATGTTCTGAGCAAGTCACTTCATCTCTTACGACTTCGTTTTTGTTTTCTCTGTGAAACGGGGCTGGAATGCACCAGCCTGTGGAAAAATAGCGGGAACACAGCACTCCGCACACATTATAGGTATCTGTGTCCGTGCTTTACCCATTGCCTCTCCCTTTCCTCCAGGCAGGGACCCCTCTTCATTCTTCTCTGCCTCCCAGTGCCTAGTACAGTGCCTGTTGGCACAAAGTAGGCACGATAAATGCCGGAAAGAAAGTATGGAAGAACGGGTGTCCAGCCGCCGCCTGCCCCAGCTCCGCCCGGCGTCCCTCCGCTGAATTCCGCTTGGTGGGAGCGGCGCCAGGTACGGACTCGGAAACTGCCGTAGCCAAATTCTGCGTGTCTGGCCGCCCCATCCTGACCAATCGGAGTTCGCTCTCCGGGAGCCCGCCCCATTCCGACAGTGGACGTCCAGTACGCGACCTCGGCAGTTGACCAATCAGCTGTTGAGTCCCTCTGTTAGTCCCGCCCCAATGTTGAAACTGCCCCTTCTGAATGCCGAGTAACTTTCGCAGGAGCGTCCGACTCCGCCCGCAACCTGACCAATCAGAGTGGCCGGATCGGGCCCCGCCCACAGCCGGTGAAGCGTGGGGCAGGCAGGGCGGAACTCCGGGCTACGAAAGCGGCAGCGGGCTTGCGGCTCTCCGGGTTTCCAGGTTTCCAGGAGGTGAGGGCGGGAGCTGCGGGGCGGGTGTGGGGAGGANCGCGATGGGAAGGAAGGCGGTAGCCTTCCTTTCCCGGGAGCCTCCGGCAGTTTTGCTGCCCTGTGTTGTGAACATCGCCTTCCTGTTGCGTTTGCGCAGCTGTTAGCTTCCCAGAGCGCGGCAGGAGCCAGGATCGTCTATACTCGGGACGCGTGTGTGGGGGGAGTGTCCGGTGTAGTCTAGTTTCTTTCGGCCTCAGCCCCTGCAGCCTGCCCTTGAGAAGGGGGCTCCTGGTGAGGGCGATCCAGGTGTGTGGGTGGGAGGGAGGGTTGGGGGCCGGGCCGGGTTTCTGTGAGTAGGGTCTGGCCCGACCCAGTGTTAAAACCGGGATGGGGCACGTTGAGGGACCCCGGGTTTCTGGGTGGAGGCTGGGCCTGGGGCCCTGAGAGGGTTAGGCAGCCCCTCCCCCTAGTCTGCAGAAATCCCTTCCAGAACATCTGTCCCTGAACTGGATCCTGCGGGGGGTAAAGAGTGAGGAGAGAAGGCTTCCCAAGCACCTCTCTGCCCAAGAAAGAGGCTGGAGTGAGCATGGACCCTGTAGCCAGATTTGGGTTCAAATCCTGGCTTTGTCACTTACTAGCTGTGTGACGTGGGGCAAGTTGGGTAACTTTTCTGAACTTTGGTTTCTTTTGTTTTTTTTTTAATGTTTTATTTATTTCTAGGAGAGAGAGGGACAGCGTGAACAGGGGAGGGTCAGAGAGAGAGGGAGTCACAGACTGAAACAGGCTCCAGGCTCTGAGCTGGCAGTCAGCATGGAGCCTGACGCGGCACTTGAACCCACGAACCGTGAGATCATGACCTAAGCGAAAGTTGGACGCTTAACCGACTAAGCCACCCAGGCGCCCCTGAACTTTGGTTTCTTCATTTGTAAAAAGGAAGGGAAGATGCATATTATCCTAATTCATTGTTAAAGGGGGAGTGTTCTCTTTCGGCATGTAAGTGAACACACTATGGCCAGTTTAATAATAGATATTTATGGGATGCTCACTATGTGCTCACTAGGTCCCATACTAAGGTTTAACATGCATTATCTCATTTAATCCCTACGGTAACGCACCCTCTCTCTCAAAAATAAACAAACTTAAAACAATGAAATTAAAATAGGGCGCCTGGGTAGCTCAGCTCAGTCGGTTTAGTGGCTGACTCTTGGTTTTGGCTCAGGTCATAAATTCAGTTTGGGTTCGAGCCCATGTGCTGACTGCGTGGAGCCTGACTGGGATTCTCTCTCTCCCTCTCTCTCTCTCTCTGCCCCTCCCCTGCTCTCTCTCTCTCAAAAAATAAATAAACCTTAAAAAAAATCCCTGCAGTCACCTCACGAGTTAGAGCATCTCTGTTTGGCAGGTGAGGAAACTGAGGCACAGCGAGATTAAATCGCTTGCTTGAGGCTGCACAGTGAAAGTGTTCCAGAGCGGGGATTCGAACCCAGGCCTCTGGCTCCACGGGCAGCCTCCTCCGCCCAGTGTCATGCTGTCTTGGCTGCAGGTAGAAGAGCTGGGCCTGGTTCCCCGCCTGGAGGGGGCTCCGCGGCCCAGGAGGAAGCATGGCAGCGCCTGGGATGCTGGAGACCAAGGACTGGGCGCGGCTCCGGCAGCTCAACCTGGTGCTCCTGAGGCAGCTGCGGGTCGGACAAGATGCTGTGCGGCGGTCGGTGGCCAAGGCAGCCTCAGGGGTGAGCGCCCACCTTGAGGGCTCCGGGGGGCGGAGGGTGCGGGGAGGGGGCCGCCTGACCAGGCCGGAAGCCAGACCTCAGGTGCGGCGTGCCCAGGTTAGTGATGAAGGGAAAACTGAGGCCCGGCCAGGAAGGGACTGGCCGGGACATGCAGAGGCCGGAGCAGGAATGAGGACCCAGGCCTTCGTGCCTAGTGCAGGCCAGCTGGGTGCGGGACCGGGCCGCCCCGGTCACCTGGCCTCTCGGTTCCAGTCAGCGTGGGACTCCAGCAGCAGCTGCGACTCCCAGGAGGCGTCCTCGATGGCCCCGAGAGCCTCCAGCCTTCGGGATACCCACCAGGGTGACCCCTGTGATATGTCGCGGCCTGGCGGGGCCAGCTCTGGAGTGACGTCTCTCCCACCTGCCACGCACCGACACCGGCCGTCCCTGGGTTCACTGAGGCCCTGCTTGGCACCCTCACTGGCCGTCTCAGACCCAGATGACCCAGAACTTTCAGGAGAGCTGGACAGTCCAGGACCTCAGGAGGCCCAGGCCCAGACCTCCATCCTGGGTCAACAAAGCAGGCTGTCCAAGGTAACACGGGAGAATGGAACTTCCTTGAACTTCAGTTTCCCTGTCTGACAAACGCACCCATGGGCAGCCCCCCTTACAGAGTGAGAGGCTTCCAGAAGATGCCTCGAGTCATGTCCAGCTCCCCATACATGCTTGAAAAGTGGTGGTTGTTAGTTTCTCAGCACTTTGGGAAGAAGGTGATGAGCCCATTATACAGATGGGAAGACCAAGGCTCAGAGGGAACTTGGGGGCCGGTTCTTGTCTTCCAGCTCCCAGGTCCTTGGCCGAGCCCCGG
The DNA here is from genome assembly GCF_008692635.1 of Crocuta crocuta. NCBI lineage: Eukaryota > Metazoa > Chordata > Mammalia > Carnivora > Hyaenidae > Crocuta > Crocuta crocuta. Next base: position 542,592 of record NW_027530007.1, on the reverse strand, counting down.
AGTCCATGTCAGGGTGTAAGCTAAGACACGGCTCATTTCCTTCCCCCAAGGTGGGACCTCCTTCGGGCTGAGCCTTCAGGCCTAGTCTCTGTCCCTCTTTGTCTCCCTCCTCAGCCAAGAGTGACCTTCAGTGAGGAGTCTCCAGTGCCTGACAAGAGTTGGCGCCTCAGACCATACTTGGGCTACGATTGGATTGCAGGTATGGCCTCTTCCACGTACCTGTCTGAGCCCCTATCGGGGCTGAATGGATGAGTGAGAGCTGCCATATTCTTTAGTATTTATTGGTGTGAGGCCCCTGCAACGCTCCGTATGCACAGCACTCTGCATTNCCCCCCACACCCCCACCCCCTGCAACCTCTGGCCCAGCTGCTCTCCCTTTGGCTTCGTCCACCCCATCACTGTCCATTTTTGACATGGCAGCCAGAATGAAGTTTTTAAACATGGCAATCAGAATACTTAGCCGTTAGAATAAAATCCCAAATCCTCATTTAGACTTAGGAGGTATGACCTAGCCTCAGTTAGTCCTGTTGACATGACCTCTGCCTGTCCACCTTCCGGCTCTATGCTCCAGCCTCACTGGTCTCCTGGGTGGTCCTTGAACCTGCCACACTCATGGCTACCTCAGGGCCTTTGCACTTGCTGTCCCCACTGCCTGGCATGCACTTCCCCAGGTTCACACCCTGTGGTTCCTTCTCATCACTGAGGGCCCAGCTTAAAGGCTCAGCCTTCTTGCGAGCATAATGTAGGGCCACCGCCCCCTGCATCACTGCCGGTGGCATCAGTCATTTGTATGTTCTTCGTACCATTCGTTCTCAGGAATGATCTTGTTTCCTTGGTTCTTTCTTTTTTTCTTGAAGTTTTGATTTCTTTTAAGTAATCTTTACACCCCCATGTGGGGCTTGAACTCACTGCCCCGAGATCCTTCTCTTCCAACGGAGCCAGCCAGGCCCTCTGTGTTTCCTTGTTTCTTTTTTTTCTTTTCCAATTATTTTAATGTTTTAGTTATTTTTGAGAGCAAGAGAGATAGCATGAGCAGGGAGAGGCAGAGAGAGGGAGAAGGAGGGAGAGGGAGACACAGAATCCGAAGCAGGCTCCAGGCTCCAAGCTGTCAGCACAGAGCCCCACGTGGGGCTTGAACCCACAGACCGCGAGATCATGACCTGAGCTGAAGTCAGATGCTCAACCAACTGAGCCACCCAGGCGCCCCTCCTTTGTTCTTATCTAGAACGTAAGCTTCGTTTGAGCAGGGCCAGGGCTGTCTTGGTGTATTTCCCAAGTGAGAGCCGGGGAAGGTGCGAGACACATGGCGGGCCCTCAGAAAACACTTGTTGAATGAGCAAGAGTGAATGGCCTGAAGAGGTGGGTGCTGTTTGGATCCTCCTTCGGCAAAGGAGGAAGCGGAGGCACAGAGAGGTTGAGCTACTTCCTGAAAGCAGGTGCTCCGTGGGGTGGCTGGGACCCAGGGGTGGCGTTCTTTCCTTTACTCCTATTCTCTCCTGTGCTTTTCACAGTGACCCTATCAGGTGGGTGCTGCTGCTGTCCCCATTGAGGGGTGACAGGGCTGAGCCACTTAGCGAAGTCTCCCCTCTGCTCGGGGGTAGAGCTGCGACGTGCTCTTTTCTATCCCGATGAAACGTGTCTCTTCATCTTACGTTTGCTTCTGGTTACTGCCTGTTTTCTCTGCTTTTCTTTATAACAGAACTTCTCGGAAGGGCTGTCCTGGGCTCACTGACTCCGGTTTCCCTCCCTCGCTTTTTCTGGGCTGGGCTCTGGCCCCGGGCCCCCGCCGACACCATCCCGTCACCCGTGCGCTCTGTGTGGCCAGCGCTGGCCTCACTCTGCCCTTTGGCTTCCTGGCAGGCGTTAACTATTCGGTGTTGTGACACGGGTTTCAGTGGTGACTAGTTGGTTGCCACCATATTTATAAGGCTCAGGAGGGTGTGGGGCGTCTGGGTGGCCCAGTCTTCTAAGTATCCAACTCTTGGTTGCATCTCAGGCGATGATCTCACGGTTCGTGAGTTTGAGCCCTGCGGCGGGCTCTGTGCTGACAGTGCGGAGCCTGCTTGGAATTCTCTCCTTCTCCCTCCGCTCCTTCTGCACGTGCTCTCTCTCTCTCTTTCAAAATAAAGAAATAAAACTTAAAAAAACCCAGTGTCTGGCCCCCACGAGGGGCTCCGTAAATGTGGATGGTTGCATGCACGTCAGGGGTAGACACGCACGCGCGCAGTGAGCAGAGGGCCCCCTCCAGGTCTGTGGGGGGCACCGTGGGGGGCAAAGCTAAAGCAGGCAGACTGGGGTGCTGTGCCGAGCTCCCGGAGCCTCGGCCAGGGCCCACGCGGCAGCTCCCCGGTGCTTTGCCCGCTCCAGGGTCTCTGGACAGCACCTCGCCCATCACCAGCAAGCCCGAGGCCTTCTTCTCGGAGCTGCGGCATTTCCGGGAAGCCAACAAGGAGGAGTGCGTTCACAGGGACCCCAAGTGAGCAGGGCTGGCCGAGGGGGTGGGCAGGGCGGCTCGGGGACCCCGTCGCCTGGCCCGCTCACCCCTTTCACTTTACAGGCCCCAGTTCCTAGGCCTCCGGGAGAGCAGTGGGGAGGAGCGAGACCACGAATGTGAGTGTCAATACGTAAATGCTCAGGAGCCTGGCCCGCGTCTGGGGGGGGGCAGGGGGGGCGGGCCTAGGGAAGCAGCTTGGGTGGCGGGGACTTGGGGAGGGAGGCCTGGGGTCCGGACACGGTGGGTGGAGCAAGCCCTGGGTGGGGGCCGTGGCAGTGGGGGTGCGCTGAGGCCTGGCCTTGTGGAGATCAGGGCCCGTCCGTTGTCACCTCACCTCTCGCCAGCTGCCTCCTTTCCTGTGTGACCCCCACTTCCTCCACCCGGCACTCTGGGGAGGCCTTGGGGGGGGTGCCGGCTCAGTCACAGGAGCCCAGAGCCTTTGCTTCGGGTTTGTGTCTGCAGCACGTGGTGAGTAAGGAAAGGCTTACGTGTGAATGTGGGTGTGCCACACACACTGTGTGATTGCCAGTTTAGGCACGTGCATGAGTGTCTGTGAATGTGACCGTATGGAGCCGTGCTTCACATTTGCACACGTCACATTGACGGCTGTGAAGGTGCTAGCGTGTGTGCATGTGCAAGCGTGTGTCCTCTGATCATGTGAGCGCAGGTGCGTGCACGTGTTCTGCACGTGTACATCTGTGTGCCTGTGCGTGTGGCCGATGGGCACCGGGGCCGTCGGGAGCCTGTGTGGTTGGGGCGGCGAGGGGTCCGGGGATCCGGGCCCCCGGCCGAAGGGAGCTGCCGCTTCTCATGGCCCCGCAGGCGTGTACTGTTACCGTGTCAACCGGCGCCTCTTTCTGGTACCTTCGGATCCTGGCACCCCCTGCCGCCTGTGCAGGACACCCCGGGACCAGCGGGGCTCCGAGACCCTGGCGGAGCCTGCACAGGTCAGGTGAGTGGTCAGAGCAGGTAGGACAGCTGGAGGCAGTCAGAGGGGCGGCAGCGACCGAGGAGAGGAGCCAAGCCTGAGGCCCGCCAGCCTTGAGGGAAAGCTGGGTCTGGGGCTGTGGCCCCACTGCTGCCCGGAGGTGCCCAAGCAACCCCTTCTCTGCCCACTGCCCCACCCCCAGGGTGAGCGTCCCACTGTCTGTTCTGGACCCGCCGCACCAGCACCGCATCCACCGGCGGAAGAGCTTCGATGCCTCCGACACGCTGGCCCTGCCCCGGGTGAGCAGCGAGTGGGGCCTGGGCGGAGCTGGGCATGCGGCCCGGGTTTCCAGGCGGATCCTGAGGCCCAGAGAGACCACAGACTGTCTCAGGGCCACACAGCGTGGTCCCTGGAGTTCTGGCTAGGCCACTTCCATCACCTGTATTCTGCTCGTTCCCTGTTCCCCACCTGTGGCGGGGCTTCCAGGATGCGTGTGCCCACGTGCTGGTGTGACACACACGGGTGCCATTTATTGAGCTCTCGTGTGCTGTGTGTGAGTCCTTAGGAGGGTGACGTCATGGAGCCCTCATAGCCGAGTTTGCGGGGCCTGTTGCTGTCCAGATGAGGAGACAGGGCAGAGGGAGGGCCCTGGCCTCGGGCCAGCAGGTGGAAGAGCTGGGATTTGAATCCAGCTCCTTAATGTTTCCATAGCGTCTCTTGTAGAAACGTTTTTTGTGTCTCCTGGGTAAGGGTGGGGGTCAGCGGGGACCCCTCTCCCAGTTGAGGCTGGGGAAGCGGGGATTGGTGGGGAGAGAAAGGATGCTGAGGGCAGTTAGCCTGCTCATCTGTAAAATGAGTGCAGCATACGGTCCTCAGAGGGGGGCAGGGGGTGGGTGGTTCAGTGAATCAGTACCGTCAGGGGCAGAGCCCGGCACAGCTGGAAGTGCTCTGTCCGCATCCACGGCCTTCCCTCCTCCCCTCTCAGCCGGGGGCCCAGGGCCTGGGTCAGCCCGTAAGGAAAGGGAGGCCTGGGGTAACCTCGTGGGAAGAAGGGGACCGCTGCCCTGTGGGAGCCTCAGTCTGCAGAGGACACCGCGACTGTTTGGGCCCCATCTAGGGGATGCAGGCGGTCCCAGGAGGGCCACAGCCCCCTCCCTGGGGTGCGCCCTATCAGGGGGGAGCTCTGCCACAGGCCAGGTGCATTAACCCCTTGCTCTCCACAGCACTGCCTGATGGGCTGGGACATTCTCCCTCCGAAGCCTGAGAAAAGCTCAGCCCCCAAGAGCCTCGACCTCTGGTCCTGTGTCTTCTCCGAGCCCCAGCACCGGAAGCTGTTGGCTGCCAGCCCTTCCCACCCGGGATGGCCCAGGGTACCCCAGGAGGGACAGATGCCTCGGAGTAGCCCTGGGGTCTGTGGAGTCCCCGGGAAGGGGGGGGCGGGGAGTAATTGGGGTGGGGAGTGCAGAGTCTGGAAGCATCTCTGCAGGGTCCCATCCCCCCGGCTCACAGCACCCTTCCAGGCTCTGCTGCTCCTTGCCAGCTACCCCACCCTCCCCAGGAAGGAGGACGTGGGAACTGGGGGTGACTTCCAGAGTGGTGCCCTCTGACACCCCTCCCCATTCACCGTTCCAGGCAACACGAGTCCCACCCTCCACCCCATTCTGGTCGGAACTGCAGCCCCGCGCCCCCCGGCTGAGGCCCTGAGGACTGGCCACCCGCAGGAAGAGTGAGCCCCTGTCATCCCCTCTCCTCCCTCTCCTCCTCCGGCTGGGCGCCCACCGGAGGGGACCCTGCCTGGCTTTAGCGGGAGGTGAACACAGGCCCCGCCTTCCTGGGCCGGGCAGGTGGGACGGGCCCAGGCCTTTCTTCTTCCTGGAGACAGAGGTGGGGACTCCAGGGTTGGGGGGCATGTTTGTAAATAAAGCTTGGTGCTCTGTGTAGCCCCGATTCCCACGCGTGCTGGGTCTGTCCTGCTGATGCCCTCAGTGCCCAGGAGCTGCCCTGGCAGCGGGCTGGTCCCCTCGCCTGGGCAGAGACTCATCTGACAGCCTGCACCGGGCCGAGTGGATCCGATGCCCCAAGTTTGGTTCCCCGTGCAGCTTCCAGCTCTGAGTAGATGGGTTCCCAGGTGGGAGGGAGGCGCTTGGACCCTGGGGGGGTGGGTGTTGGGAGGAACCAGAGTTGCCACCACAGGACCCAGCACCAGTGGGGAAGCCACACCGATGGGGAAGCCGATGGAGAAGCGGAGAGCCAGGCAGGGAGGTGGAGGGGTGGAGGCAGGGTTGGCGGAGAGCGCAGATCCCGCTCCTGGTTTAACAGCCGGTGTCTGTGTCCCCATAGATTGAACAATACGAAATTCCCGTGTTTGTAAGATGAATGTGGAATAAATGAGGAACCGAAGCCCAGAGGAGGCACCTGGCTTTTCTGAGGTTTCCCCACTTTGAGGGCTGGAAGTAGGGTTGTGGTCTCCTGTGGCTTCCACAGGAAGCCCTCACA
>NW_027530007.1:419370-536666 GCF_008692635.1 Crocuta crocuta | reverse complement strand
CCCGCTCCTCCCCTCTCCCGTTGCTCACATCACACGTGTGAACCAGGGTGAGGGAGGCTCTGCCGAAGTAACTGCTGACCCCCTAGTGGCTGGCTTCTGTGGGGCCAGTTTCTCCACAACCTCACCCAATGCTTCTTTTCTGCCCTTTTTAATTTTTTTTTTAATGTTTTATTTATTTCTGAGAGAGAGAGAGAGAGAGAGACCGCGTGAGCAGAGGAGAGTCAGAGAGAGAAGGAGACACAGAATCGGAAGCAGGCTCCAGTCTCTGAGCTGTCAGCACAGAGCCCGACGCGGGGTTCGAACCCACCAACTGTGAGATCATGACCTGAGCCAAGTCAAACACTTAACCGACCGAGCCACCCAGGCGCCCCTTTCTGCATGTTTTATGCATCCTAATGGGTGTGAGGCAGTGTCTCACTGTGACTCTGTTCTGTATTTCCCTGATGATCGCGAACGCAGAGGCTTTTTGTTTGTGCTTATCAGCCTTTCATGCATCTCCTTCCGAGAACTGTGCATCCAGGTCCTTGGCTTATTTTCAAATCTGGTTGTTTGCTTTTTTTCATGTTGTTTAACATGTAATTGTAAGTCAGAGGGCCTGTGGGAGTCCGTGGTTTTGGTAGAAATTCTTTGGCCAGAGGGAGAAGAGGTTCTGAACACTCTGTGTCAAATGAAAATTAAAAATTTACAACCGAGATCAGCTCCTAAGTTCAGCTGATTCAGAATAACCACAGTTTAAACAAGACAGAAATGTTCCCCACAAAAGTCCAGACTGCAGTGCTGGGTCCTTTATGTCCTCCGGGTAAGTGGTTTTTCTGGAAGGACAATTCTTTTGAAAATGTGGGTTTCACCTGGCTGTAGTCGCTTCTGTGTGCGAGAAACCACCCCCTTGGGCTCCTGGCCCTGGGTCACCGGTGCCGGCCAGACTCCCCCTTCTTTTGTGTACCAGGAAAAGTGCTAACTGACACGCACCCCGGCTGTGAGCTAATGCTAATTTCAGACGTGTTAAAATGTGAAGGAATTAGCATCTTAGCACTAATGAGATGCACGGCCTCGCACGGCCTCCGGGCTCTCTGTGTGCCGACTCCTGGGTTCCTTGCACCCCTGGCGGTCTCAGTGGCTTCCCGGGGCCCGTCCGGGACAGTCGTCTGGGCTTGGAACACAGCAGCCTTAACTTGATCTTCGGTGCTGGTCGCCTGGCAACGTTTCAGGGAGGCTGAGGAGGGCTTGGCCCCGGGCTCCTATACTGCCCTCGCGGCCTCTCCCCAACTGTTCGTGTGGCTGCTTCAGTCTGGGGACTAGGCCTGTCTTCAAGCCTAAGGGGCCCCAAGAATGAAGGTCACAGGCAGAGACCCCTGGACAGAGCTTCGCACCTCCCAGGCCAGCAGCCTCCCGCCCCGCAGCCGTCCTGCCCTCCCAGCTGCCCGCAAGCCATTCCCAGTTCTTCAGGCCCTCCTCCCCCCCGGGGTTGCCCGGGCTTCTTCTTGTCCCGTACCTTCAGCCCTTCTAGCTCTTACCCAGCCTTCCATATCTCAGCTGCTGAGCCCCTCAGACGGGGCCCACGGCTCACACGCCTCCCCTCCCCCGCACCGGGCCGTCTCAGGCCCTACGCCTTCCCAGATCCCTCCTCCTGAGGTTCCTTGCCGTGTGTCTCTCTCCTCTGCTAGAATTTAATGACTTCAGGAGAGCCGAGGTAGTTATTTTTTTCTTCCTTGGGATGGTTTCCCTCCTATTTTCTCAAAAGGCCTGTGTTCAGGATTTGGTGTTTTCCTCTCGCCTGGCTGCCCACCTGCATCGTGAAGGTGATAAGGATGCTGTCATTTCTCTGCACCGAAGGAGACTTATGGTTGGGCCCACACAGGGAGACGTCTTACAGGTTTCTCCCTCCTCCTGCAAATTAATAGCGTTAAAAAAAATTTTTTTAATGTTTTATTTTTTTGAGACAGAGGTAGAGCATGAGCAGGGGAGGGGCAGAGAGGGAGGGAGACACAGAATCCGGCTCCAGGCTCTGAGCTGTCATCACAGAGCCCGACGCGGGGCTTGAACCCACGACCTGAGCCGAAGTCTGACGCTTAACCGGCTGAGCCACCCAGGCGCCCCGATAGCGTTCTTTTTCTTTGTTCTCCAAGTATGTGGCATAAATCCCAAAGGCAAAAAGCAAGACCACCTATGTCTTCCCAACCTGATGTCTTGTGTTTGTCACTTAGAAATAGGAACGGGGGCTGGGGGCACCTGGTTGGCAGTTAAGTGTCCAACTTCAGCTCAGGTCATGATCTCACACAGTTCAGGAGTTTGAGCCCCATGTCGGGCCTGCTGCTGACAGCTTGCCGAGCCCTCTTCTGATCCTCTGCCCTTTTTCTCTGTCTGCCCCTCACTGGTGTTCTCTCTAAAGAAACATATTTTAAAAAATTATTTAAGGGGCGCCTTGGTGGCTTAGTCGGTTAAGCGTCCAACTTTCGCTTGGGTCATGATCTCGCGGTTCGTGGGTTCGAGCCCCGCGTCGGGCTCTGTGCTGACTGCCAGCTCGGAGCCTGGAGCCTGTTTTAGTCTGTGACTCCCTCTCTCTCTGACCCTCCCCTGCTCACGCTGTCTCTCTCTCTCTCTCTCTCTCTCCTAGAAATAAATAAAACATAAAATAAAATAAAATAAAATAATTTAAAAGAAGTTAGAACAGGGGCACCTGCCTGGCTCAGTCGGTGGAGCATGTGATGCTTGATCTCAGGGTCGTGAGCTCAAGCCCCACCTGGGGTGTAGACATTACTTAAATAAATTAGAAAAAAAAAGAGCAGAGGGACTGACCTCGGTTGCCTGTACCGCAGCCTAGACACATGGACCCCGCGCAGGTCATCCATTCATTCGCTCACTTCATTCCCCGTGTGTGCATCGAGCTCCTGCTGTGTGCCGGCCTGCGTCCCAGCCCTGCAGGGCGAGCGGTGAACCTGACAGTGGTGCCTGCGGTGCCCTGCCCCCACAGAGCCCCCGGGCAGGGGCAGGGACATGGACTGAAAGAAGCCAACTCTGTAACGTGTGACGTGGTGGTGAGTGCTGACCGCCTCTCCTCTCTTCTGCATCTCCCGTCCCGCCCCTCACAGATGAGGCTTCAGCCCTGCGGAAGCTTTTTTTCTAGGTCTTAAACCTGCCTCTGCCCCCGGCCTCCGAGTCTGGATCCATGCAGCTCCTTCTGCCCAGAATTCCCTTCCCACCGCTGGACTGCTCCAGCCTCCGCTTCCGCATCTGCCCGTCAGAGGCCTCCCGCGATCTCACAGAACTGGCTAAGGCCCCCCAGGTCTGAGACCCGCCTCGGCTCACACCTGTCGTAGCTTTACACCGGACAGAAGATGCTGGGGGGCAGGCACTGGGCCCAGACTTGTCCTCAGGTCTGTCCTAAAACAGCATATGGCACGTGGTTGGTGTTCAGTAGTAGATGGTGGATGAGTGAATCAATGAGCCCCTGGTTCTGGGGAAGACAGAGGCCACACAGCCCTGGGACCTGAAGACAGTGTGTCCCAGGGGGTTGGCACCGGTAGGCAACCTGTGACTGTTACTAGTTCTCAGTACATCATGTTGTCCTATGTCTCGGGCGGTTCATGGGGGTCTGGCCTCCTGCGATGGGATGTGGGGGGCGGCTGGGGACACTGTGACATCTCCATCCTGAGAACAGGGCCCTAACTGGTAAGACAGGACAGCTGTCCCCAGCTCTTCATGTCCCCCACCCCGTCTTGTAGGAAGACCGGTGCCGACTGGACGGGGCCCAGCCCTCTGGGTTCACACTTCCTTGTGCGCCCTTCCCTGGGGGGCGGTGGGAGCCCTACAGTGTGGGGTCTATGGGCTTAAAGTCTTGTTCCCCCAGCTGCTCTGGGGGCTGCTGCTGAGAGCAAGAGGGTGACAGAGCAGTCCTGTCCTTGGGGCTCTGCCTGCAGGGAGTGGGACGGGCGAAGTCAGCCACAGGCCCGCAGGTGACCAGGGCCTTCCCCAGGGCTGGCGCCCCAGGCGTGAGGGTAGCCGGCCAGGCTGTGCAGGAAGTCCTGAGGGGAAGCCAGGGCTCCAGGGGATCAGGCTGTGGCCAGTGGGGGTGGCCTGAGGTTGGGCCTCGCTGACTGGGTGCCTGAGGGTGGCTTGTGTGGCCTTCGGGGACACCCCCCTCTCGTGGCACCAGGCTGAGCCCTGACCACAGGGTACTTGTTTTCAGGCTCCCTTTGTCTGATGGGAGGTGGCAGGGTTTCTCTCTCCGTCTTCAGAAGCCGCCAAAACAGCCTCTGCAAGTCACCAGAGTCCTCCCTGCCTTATGGCAAGGCAGCAGTGGGTCTGGGCGCTGAAGGGACCATTCTCGGCCACCCAAGACTGGGAATCCATGGGATCTCAGCTGGCAAAGAAGGGGAGGGGGACTTGGAGAATTTTCCAGATCTCAGATATAGTGGTAGTGGGGGGATCTTTCCTGCCCTCAGGGCTGGGGAGTCAAAGGAGACCCCTCCTTTCTCCTGCCAACAAATGCAGACACCCTTCCCAGTTCCCCTTGCCAAAGTCTGCCTGGAGAGGGAGAACAGCATAAGAAACAGCCTCCTGGGTTGGTGGGGTCAGTGCTAGCTGAGTAGGCAGAGCACTAGGCCTGGAGCCGTGGGCCCCCAAACCTCAGTTTTCTCATCTGTTGAATGGGGATTATAGTACTGCCTACCTTAGGAGGGTGTTTCAAGGACTAAATGAGATAAGTTAATAAAATGCTTAGTGCAATAGCTAACACTTTGTGCTTGATAAATACGAGGTACTGGGATTGAAAGCAGGGTCTGTGTATGTATTGAAAGGTGGAGGCCCCACCAGACCCGAAACACAATAAGGAATGAGGGAGGGAAGGGAAAGTTCTAGGTAGTTTCTCTGGTAACTGATTGGTAAAAGGCCTTGCCTGGGCCCATGTCCCTCCCAGAGGGGGCCCCATGGGCCTGCGTGCCCGGGAGAGCTGGCTGGGTGGGCGAGAACAGCCTGGCTGGGCTGACCGGAGGCCTAGGCCCTTCCAGGAATCCTTGGGTTAGAACTCGGGGTGCGGGGCTGGCTGACACAGTCTGGGAAGAGAGCAGGCCGTGGGTGTGAGGTTACGCAAGCCTCCATCCATCTCCTTTAGGGATAAGCCTCTCTCCTGTTTTCCCTTTGAGAACTATTGTCCAGACCTTTCCTCAGACTCCCTGCCTAGCCCTGCACTCCCTGCCCCAACCCCGCACCTCTGGAAGCCTTTCCCTCCCTAGGCCGCCATGTTGCCCTTCATCTTCCCCTGTCTCTTGACCAGGGGCTCATTGGATCTTCTCGCCCCACTGGACTGGAGCCTTCTGAGGGGCGCGGTTCCCCGGGTGCTGCTCAGCACCGTCGGCCCCAGCTTGACAATGCCCTTGGAGGATGTGGTGGCCACCAGCATCGGGAAGAGCCAGTATCGCCCCTGGGCCCACAGAAAGTGGGTTCAGTGGTGGCCCCAAAGATGGATCTTTCCAGAACCTCAGAATGTGACTTTATTTGGGGCTGAGGTCTTTGCAGATGTCATCAAGGTAAGGTGCCCAAGATGAGGTCATCCAGGACGAGGGAGGGCCTTGACTCCAGTAGTGAGTGTCCTTGTAAGAGAAGAGAAGGCACACGGACACTGGAGAGGGGATGTGACAGTGGAGGAAGAGACTGGAGTGACGTGTCTAGAAGCCGAGGACACCCGGATTGCTGGCCACCAGGAGCTGGGAGAGGGGCCCGGAACAGATTCTCCCTCAAGCCTCCGGCGGGAACCAACCCTGCAGCCACCTTGATTTTGAACTTCTGGCCTTGAGAACTGTGAGAGAGCACATTACAGTTGTCTCAGGTCCACCGTCTGTGGTGACCATCGGCCACCCCGTTCACGGGGAGCTTGTGGGGGGAACGAGGCACGGCCCTGGGCTGGGTTGGCCCATTTGATGGCCGCCCGCACAGGCGCTTCAGTCCTCAGTTGGGCCCTTAGCTGCAGGAGCAGACTTTTGTGGGTGAGCAAAAGCCTCCGTGTTAATAGGCTGAGCGTGCCCCTCCCCCCCAATTCATATGTCGAAACCATAACCCGAGCACCCCAGAAGGTAACCGAATTAGGAGATAAAGTCTTTAAAAAGGTGATTCAGTTCTTTACAATCCGGCATGACTGGTGTCCTTATAACAAGGGGAAATTTGGACTCAGATACACACACACGCACACAATGCACACACACCTCGCACGCGGAGGAAACGCATTTGCGCTGTGTAAGCCTCGGGGCCTGGGGACCTTTGATACACACACCCTGATCCCCCCGCTGCACACACACGGCCTCCTGCACGCTCACACATGCCCTCACACTGAGCACCCTCGCATGTGCGTGTGCACACACGCACACACACACACACGTGCTGCAGGGGACCGTGTCATTGTCACTGCGGCCCCAACACTTAGTCATTTAACACCCCGCTGGCCTGCGCTGCTTTCATGGAAGCCAACGTTTGGTTTTTCTTTTGCCGAGAGCTTCTCACTCAATTTCTCTCGGTCTCACTTTTCATTTTGACTCGGAAGGATTTTTTTTCTTGTTTCAATCTCTCTCTCTCTCTTGTGGTTTTGACTGTGCCAGTGGCTGTAGCTCCGTCCCCTTACCTCCGGGCTGGCTCTTGCCTCTCCGATATGTCCACTGTGGGGGGGTGGGGGGACGTGCCTTGCTTGTCAGCTCTCCACACCCCCCTCCCGCAGCTGCCCAGCCCTTTACAAAATGGAAGGTAGGGGGGAAGGACGGTGAGGGTAAGACGTGAGGTCACAGCGAGGGCTGGGGTTGAGGCCCGACCCCAAAGGCACGAGTGTGTCATTCAGCCTCCTCAGCTGGGAGTTCCTGTGAGCAGTTCGAGAATTGTTTGGGCACAGAGAATCGTGACGTGATAGCTAGAGCCCCTTCAAGGACTTGGGGTCACCAGCTGATTGCAGAGCTTTCCGGGGGACGCTGACACCTGCTTGCCCCAGATTCTTGCCCCTCCCCCCAGCCACCCCGCTTGGGGTTCTCTAAGCCGGGCCTCCACCCCCTTCCTTCAGACTGCGTTCAAGTCCAGTTCTGCCACTGCTAACAGAGGAACTCTGGGCAAGGCACGCCATGCCCTCTTTAACTCAGAGTTGTGAAGTATGGAAAATTCTAGAACAATCTGTGGGAGAAAGCAGCCTCTTCCTGCTTCCAGACTCTTCAGACCTCACATCCTATGACTCCCCTCTTCGTTTCCAGATGATTTGGAGTTGGGGAGAGGGGTCACAGAGAGATGTTCATCACTGAAATATCAGAAAATTGTACTTTTCTTCTTCTTTCTGATGTGACATTGGATGATTCGCCTCTCAAGTTCGTATCCATAAACTGGCTATTGTAATGTCTACCTTGTGGGACATGGGGAAGAATAAATGAGCTCCTGTGGGTAAGGACCGTTGTAGATGGAGATGTGTTTTCCCCAAATCCATCTGTCGAGGCCCTAACCCCCAATTTGACTACATTTGAAGATAGGGCTTCTGGGGATGTTCGGTGAAGTGAGGTCATAAAAGCCCCAATCCAGCAGTGGGATGTCTCAGAAGGAAAGGACACCGGGGTGGCACACCTAGGAGCCAGGTCGAGTGAGGACACCGAGAAGGTGACGGTCTGCAAGCCAAGGGGAGAGGCCTTAGGAAGAACCAAACATGCTGACACAGTGACCTTGGACTTTAGAAGTAAGCTTCTGCTGTGTGAGCCCCCAGTCCGTGGTGTTCTGTTACAGCAGCAAGAGCAAGCTGACATAGAGGCTATTTTTTTATGTTTTTGTTCTGTTTATTTATTTTGAGAGAAAGAGAGAGAACGCAGGGGAGGGACAGAGGGAATCCCAGCAGGCTCTGAGCTATCGGCTCAGAGATGGAAGCTGGGCTCGATCCCACGAACCGTGAGATCATGCATGACCTGAGCCAAAATCGAGAGCCAGACACTTAACTGATGAGCCCCCCCCAGGTGCCCAGGGGCTATTGTTTTGATCTCTGGCAAGCGAGAAGAAGCTGCTCAGTAAATGGGAGGCAGTATCGTCGGTGGGAGGTAATTCTCCCTGCTGTTTCTACACATCACGTGGCACTTTTGGTTTTTGTCCTGGGCAGTCCATGTGCACAGTCCACAGCCGACAGACCTAGCGACTGTCTCCCTGTGGGTCAGAGAACAAGTCCATTTACCCTCTGGGATGGGAGGGTCGCCCCCACCAGCCCCAACGGAGATCTGCTTCCATTGCTGGGTAATACAAACAATATCACGTTGCGGCAGAGGAGCCTTATGAGATTGGGGGTCTCCTAAACTGTGACCCAGACAACGGTATGCTCAGCATTGAGCTGGGCCAGTGTCACACACCGGCCTGGGGCTTTGAGGGCAAGGGGATCCATTCAAACATGGGGTTCAGGCCGCCTGCTGTGCGGAGAGCGGTAAACCATGTAAATCCCTTTGGGTTCATTGTCTAAAGCAACCGAACGCCACTGGAGGGTGGCAAGCCGAACTAAGTGTTTGACAATTGTTATCACTAACTCAGGATGGCTGTACTCATTAAATCAACGAATATTTATCGTGCCAAACCCTGGTGGGGAAAGCATTGAAGAAATCCTGCAAAACTCCCTGTCTCATTGACCTTGCCTTCCAGTGGGGGTCCTGAGACTATGGGCAAGTGCTTCCGCCTGCCTGAGTGCCTTGAACCCTTGGGGACCTGGGGGCCTGCAGGGAGAACGGTGGCCTCATCTGTACTAGATGGTGGCATATTTGCATATTTAGAATAGATCCCGGTCTTTGTAGTAGTTGGGCAATGAATATTCAAGAGCTTCCTGTGTATCCAGCACTATGTGAAGACTTAATCAGCTCCTTTAATCTCTGCACAGCCCTGTGAAGTGGGTGAAGCCAGCCTCTGGGAGGTTAACCAGCTCGCTCCGGGTTGCCCAGCTGCGGCCGAGACAGAGGCGCGACCTGAACCCAGCTTCATTTGACTTTCTCAAATTCTTGCTTGCTTGCTTCTTGTGATTCTTCTTCTTCTTCTTCTTCTTTTTTTTTTCTTTCCCAACAATACCCGGCTACCTCCAATTCATTTACACAAGGCGTTTCTTTTTCTCCTTTTTAAAAAACATGTGCAGCCCAGATCACATGAGAAAGGTTCTCCGCATGCTGTTCATTCTGCTGAGTCCTGGGGAAGGTGGATGGGGATGCAGCTGTCGCAAGGAAAAGCTTGCCTCGGTGCCTGGGCTCTTGCAGCGCAGAGCTCCCACACAGGGGCCCCGGGGGCTGAGCTCTGCCTGACCTGGTCATTTTGAAATCAGGGGCCCCTCCGGGGAAGGATTCAGGCTGGGGAGAGCTGCAAGGCAGGCTCAAAAATCAGGGCTTGAGATGACTCATCTGTGGCTATTTATTATCCATCTACATTTCTCGGTCTGATTGGGCTGCTCGAGGGCCAAGCCTCCTTTTCTCTGGGTGCTGAGTAAGCAACCCAGGGTCCTGCCCACTCTGGCCTCATCTGGAGCTCGCTCTTCTTGCCCTAGGCAACACTCGGCCCCGCGGGGCTGCTGGAAGTTCCCCCCAACTGCCCTCACTGAGGTCTTCCCAGCAGCAGCCCCTGCTGGTTCCTGTTCTTTCCCCCGCAGACGGCTCTTCCTTCTGCTGTCAGCTGCTGTGTCACCTCCTCAGGGAAGCCCTCTCTGACCACCACGCCCACCCCACCGCAGTCTGCTTAGAGAGCAAGATGGAGTCATTCATGTCAAGCAGGGGCTCGTGTCAAGCAATGACACAGCCATTAAAGGCATCACAGCTATAAGATATCGCCGGGGCCTGTAGCAGCTGACCCCCCAGATCTGGTAACAGCCAGAAGCAGAGGAGTCTGCAAGGGCCCAAGACTGATTTACACCCCTTTCAAAAGGGGAGGATTGTTTTCAGTAAACCGTCAGACTCTTCTTCTGATGTGGCCCCTCCGCGTCTGATCACTTCAAAAAGGCAGCTCCCGCCCAAGGCTCTGCCCCACGGATTTCCGAACAGACCTGGGGTCGTTCTCTGCTCCAACAGAATAGGCCATAAGCGCCGACGGCTGACCCGGACCAGACGGGCCGAGGCCTTCGTCTCAGCTGCGCGCCCACAGACTGACTTTGCGTTTGGCTCATTGACTTCCTACGCCCCCTGCTACCTTGTCTGTTGTGTGGCTTGTCTCCCGTTCTGCTCTGGGTGCCCGGGTAAGAGGCCAAGTTAATCACGTGGGGAAATGTCACTGAGTTTGGAATCCTGAACCTGCTCTAGAACCATGTTAACTTTGCTTTGTGACTGAATAAAGCTGACATCCTGCAGAGGGACACAAGTCGTGTGTGTGCCTTCCAAGCACGCTCGTGACAGTGTGGCGTGGCCGGTGTGACTCCACGTCGTCGACTCATCGTGTGTTGGAAAATTTAGAAACATTGGGGCGCCTGGGTGGCTGGGTTGGATCAAGCATTTGACTCTTGATCTCAGCTCAGGTATTGATCTCAGGGTCGTGGGTTCAAACCCTGCATAAGGCTCTGCCCACTTAAAAAATTTTTTTAGGGGCAACTGGGAGGCTCAGTTCATTAAGCTTCCAACTTGAGCTCAGGTCATGGTCTCACGGTTCGTGGGTTCGAACCCCGCGTTGGGCTCTGTGCTCACAGCTCGGAGCCTGCTTCGGATTCTGAGTTTCCCGCTCTCTCTGCCCCTCTCCTGCTCATGCTCATGCTCTGTCTCTCAAAAATAAATAAAAGCATTTAAAAAATTTAGAAACCAAACATTTAAAAATAAATAAAAGTGCAGCTTCTTGAAAAAAATAACTGGAGAAGGGGCGTCTGGCTGGTTGAGGCAACTCTTGTTCTCGGAGTTGAGGGTTCCAGGCCCACGTAGGGTGTAGAGATTACTTAAAAATAAAATCTTTAAGAGGCACCTGGCTGGCTCAGTCGGTTAAGCTTCCATCTGACTCAGTTTCGGCTCAGGTCATGATTTCACAGTTTTGTGAGTTTGAGCCCCACATCAGACTCTGCTGGCAGCATGGAGCCTGCTTGGCTTTCTCTTTCCTCTCCCTCTGCTCCTCCCCCACTCGCACCATCTCTGTCTTTCTCAAAATAAATAAACTTAAAAAAATAAAATCTTAAAAAAAAGACTAACTGGAGGAAAATTATATACTGGTGGTGTCTCATATTACAGATTAGAAACCTGCTATATATTCTTGTGCCCCTACTTACTTTGCACTTACACATTATAGGACAAGTCAAATACATGCACACTCACTCATATTATCAATTAGGATATGAAAATGCAACGCCGATCTCGTTTCCTGCCAACGATGCTGCTCAGCAAAATAGTCCTTGTAATTGTCAATATTGTATTGATTTTGCCAGTATTCTTTATAATTGCCAATATTCTCTTGAATGAGCCCCCGGGGCTCAATCTCACAATCCTGGGATCACGACCTGAGCCAAAAGTTGAGTCAGACGCTTCACTGACTGAGCCACCCAGGTACCCCTAAAGATTTTATTTTTAAATAATCTCTACACCCTATATGAGGCTTGAATTTACAACCCCCTGGGTCAAGAGTCGAATGTTCCACCAGGTGCCCTGGTTTAAAAAGAGCTTAAAGGGTGTAATTCCCAATAGGAGAACATTCTCTGAATGAACACCCTAATGGCAAAACCACTGTACAATGTTCCAGTTGCAAGTGGGGTAGAGGGGTAGGGGTTAGCTTGACGGCACCCCGGTTGTCTGCATAAGAAGGTCAGAGCTACACTGATTTGTACTAATGCAGCATTTGTGAGATGGCTGAAGTTGCTTTTCCTTCAGGGAGGCTTTATCTGTCAGGAAGCCGTTGAGCTTCATCTCCAAACTTGGCCGACAATTAAGATTCATGACCTTTGGGTGGCTGTGATACTTGACACATTTGCTGGGTTCTGGGCCACGTCCTGGAAGGCCACCATAACTTCTGGATCCTGCGTGGCTATAAAGACCACTGGGTCACTGAGAATGCCATTGAGCCCGGGCACTCCTGCCTTTCCAGGCTTGACCCCTGCCATTCCTCTGGGAAAATTACCAGGCCTTCTGGCAGGAAAGCCACCTGAGCCGATTATCCTGTGGCTCTTTCCTCCCCCCTGGGGATCTCCCCCCGCCCCCGAGCCTTCTTAACCCTTTCTATTCTTTTTTTAAATTCTATTTTTAATGTTTTTATTTATTTCTAGGAGAGAGAGAGAGAGAGACAGCATGAGCAGGGGAGGGTCAGAGAGAGAGGGAGTCATAGACTGAAACAGGCTCCAGGCTCTGAGCTGGCAGTCGGCACAGAGCCCGATGCGGGGCTCGAACCCACGAACCGCGAGATCATGACCCAAGTGAAAGTCGGACGCTTAACCGACTAAGCCACCCAGGCGCCCCTAACCCTTTCTATTCTTTCTTCGATCTCTCGCTCCTCACGTCTTCGCTCCTACTTTCTCCAAGGTTCGGCAATTTTCGAGGCCCTCGCTTGAACCTCTTTCAGCGTTGCACTAGCATCTTTATCATGATCCAGTTTGCAAGGAAGGGCAAGGTCGCATGCTGCTGCTTCCCAGATGCCCAGAAGGCAGTGCGCTTTCCCCCTCACCACTTGCAAGGCTGAGCTGGGTCAGGATTTGCTTCAATAGCTCTGTCACAATCTCGGATGGCAGCTTTTGGTTTCTGTAATCTGATGAAGACACTGGCTTCCTTAGCATACAGAATGGCCAAGGGAGGGTTCAGTCTGATGGCATCTGTCAACAAGTCAATGGCTTTCTATAGTTCACCATCGCATCGATGGCAGCCATTTTTTTTAAATCATTTGCCCAGTCCATCATTTCCTCAATCATCTCTACATTGTCATATCCCATTTCTTGAGGGGCACCAGTATCTGGTTCAATCACACCTTCATTGTCAATTTCTAGAACACCTTCCCCACTTGACGACGGTTTGTGTGTCTTTATGTTTTCCTCTGCCTTCTTCCTTTGTGCTTTTTCTTCCTTGATATTGTCTTCTGTTTGAGTTTTATAAGTAGCAGGTGGTATTTCCACGCCCCCTTCCCCGTCCCCGCCAAGCTCTGCACCAACTCCCTCAGGAAGCTCATTTCCTCGGTGTGCAGAATGCTCGGATCCTGCTTACACATTTTCACAAAGATCCCAAGCTCACTCACTGTGTGCAGGTCCTGTGCGGTGGGCCTCGCAGAGGTTGCTGCTGGATCCCAAGTGCGGGTGTTGGTGCAGCGTGATTGTGATCATGTAGAAGAGGGTAGCCGGTGTGAGCTCTCCTGATTTTTTTCTCTTGTTGAATTAACCAGATACTTCACCTACGGCCACAACAAAAAATGCCATGGTGGTAACAGGACCCAACCATTGTGCAAAAGATTAACCAATCATACCACCTGCTTAATTTTTTTAAGTTTATTTATTTTATTATTTTAAAAATATTTATGTACTTATTTTTAGAGAAAGAGAGAAAGCAAGTTGGGAAGGGATCAGAGGGAGAGAGCGGGGAGATAACTTTTTTAAAATGTTTGTTTATTTGTTTATTTATTTTGAGAGCACACGCTGAGGAAGAGCAGAGAGAGGGGGACAGAAGATCTGAAGCAGGTTCTGCACGGACAGGTTGGCAGCAGCAAGCCCATGTGGGACTCAAACTCACGAACTGCGAGACCATAACCTGCACTGAAGTCAGACGCTCAACCGACTGAGCCGCCCAGGTGCCCAAGACGGTGAGGATCTTACAGTCTCCACGCTCAGTTCAGCTCCTGACATGGGGCTTAATCTCCCAAACTGAGATTATGACCTGAGCTGAAATCGAGAGTCAGACGCTTAGCTGATTGAGCCACCCAGGCGCCCCACCATCTGCTTAAATAATGCAGCACTAAAAGCATAAAGTTTTTCACAGTAGTGGAGAAAGAGAGACAAACCAAACAGGAGACCCAACCATACCAGACCTTCCAGAATCTTCCGACAATGATCTACATATGCCACATATAACATACAGGGATGATCCAGAAATTGCCCTGTTAGCTGAAAGAGCCTGGGAAGGTCTCTCATATTTTTCAGAAGACATGTCAGATGACGATGCTTGGCCACAACAGGTAAATGCCGATTGGTTCGAGTGCCAATAGGTGCTCACGCCCATGAGGCATCCTTATTTTAATGATTGCTTCTTGCCTGAAATAGCAGCAACACTAGGAACCTTACAACGATTACTAGAAGTCTCAAAGAGATGACTTGTTGGCTTTTAATAACCTATTGTCAATGTCTCCAAGGGATGATTCATCAGAGAGATAATGGAGGACATTATTCTAGGCTACAAACGTACCCCACCCCATACACAGTACTGGCAAAATATGGTGGCCAGTCTTAGGTATCATAACCATAACTGTGATCAACTCCCCGATGAGCTCAGAAGACAAAAATAATACTTCAGCTCCTAAATAAAACATAACATCCCTTACATCACAAACCCAGCCTACACCTGAGCTCAGTTTTTCAAATCACGTCCCAACCACACCAGGATTGCCAGAGCATATACTGGGCTATATTTTATATGATAATAATTTTTCAGAGCTGAATACATATGCACTTAATTCTACTAGAGCTCAGAAAACAGCTTTAAGACACTTTTCCACAATTTCAGAACAAAACTTTTACTCTAGCTTACAAACTGCACACCTGAGGGCACCTGGGTGGTTCAGTCGGTTAAGCGTGTGACTTTAACTCAGGTCATGATCTCATGGTTCGTGGGCTCAAGCCCCGTGTTGAGCTCTGTGCTGACAGCTCAGAGCCTGGACCCTGTTTCAGATTTTTGTGTCTCCCTCTCTCTCTGCCCCTCCCCCATGTGCATCCTGTCTCTCTCTTGCTCAAAAATAAACAAACATTTAAAAAAACCTGCACACCTTTATCAAGCAATATAAATTAACCACACACTAGATGATTGTGGACAAATATGATAACATGTGAAAGGCCAGAATTATGATTTTTCAATGAAGATTTTTTTTAATGTTTGCTTATTTTTAAGAGAGAGAAGCAGAGCATGAGTGAGGGAGGGGATGACAGAGAGGGAGACACAGAATCTGAAGCAGGCTCTAGACTCTGAGCTGTCAGCACAGAGCTCTACTCGGGGCTTGAACCCACGAGCCTTGAGACCATGACCTGAGCCGAAATAAGAGTCGGATGTGCAATCACAAGGCATGCAGGTGACCCAGGAATTGATTTAATGCAAATTTCCTGACACAGATTGATCCAGGTATGCGACAACATTTCTTCTCATTGATCCAAACATCAGATGCCCAGTGGGTGCGGCACATATGGTCAGAACAGCATCCTATCTCTGAGAATATGACCAGAACTGATTCATCCATACCAATTTACGTAGCTAAAGGAGTCACCTTTGACAAATGTGTTGCATTACCCAACAGTCCAGGCCCATGTACTATTTAAAAAAATTTTTTTTAATGATTATTTATTTTTGAGAGAGCGAGACAGAGAGAGAGCGAGAGCAAGAGCGAGAGCGAGAGAGAGTGAGTGGGTGAGGAGCAGAGCGAGGGGGACACAGAATCTGGAACAGGCTCCTGGCTCTGAGCTGTCAGCACAGAGCCAGACGCAGGGCTCGAACTCATGAACTGCAAGATCATGACCTGAACCAAAGTCGATGCCCAACCAACTGAGCCACCTAGGTGCCCCAGGAATAGTTTGCATTTAAAAAACATGTGAACCCCCTCCTTAATGCAGTAGGAAGCTAAGGTTCCAAGAGCCCAACATTCCAAGAACTATATTCCCTTGTCTCAACTATGCATGATTACCATGCTTACCAACTGGAATTAAAAAGTATTTTTAGGGGCGCCTGGGTGGCTCAGTCAGTTGAGCGTCCGACTTCAGCTCAGGTCATGATCTCATGGTTCGTGAGTTCCAGCCCAGCGTTGGGCTCTGTGCTGACAGCTCAGAGCCTGGAGCCTGCTTTGGATTCTGTGTCTCCCTCTCTCTCTGACCCTTCCCTGATCACAGTCTGTCTGTCTCTCTCTCTCTCTGAAATAAATAAAACATTAAAAAATTAAAAAAAAATTTTTTAAATTATTTATTTCTGAGATAGAGTCAGACAGAGCATGAGCTGGAGAGGGGCAGAGAGAGACACAGAATCCAAAGCAGGCTCCAGGCTCTGAGCTGTCAGCACAGAGCCTGACGTGGGGCTTGAACCCGCAAACCCGGAGATCATGACGCTTAACCGCCTGAGCCGCCCAGGTGCACCTGCGCGTGCAGCATTTCAACAGGCCGCCTGCTTCCCATCACCTGACATTTCACCAACCTCTACAGTCACCCTTTGGCACCGTCCTTGCCAGGGTCTGAAACTCTGAGGTCAAGCCTTTGCTCCCTTGGAGAAGGCAGATGGTACAAAGCAGCAAATAAGCACAACAAAATAGGTGGTGGCCAAAGGGCTGGGAAGGGGGGAGGGGAAGGGGGCAGAAGCCTGGGGTCTGGGGACTGTCCCTCTACTAACTTGNGGGGTTGTCCCGTGGGAAGCGACTCACAGTCTTCCAGATCCCTTTCTCGCTCACACTCTGAGCCACCTTCTTATGCAAACCAGCAGCTGAGTCATGAGTAGCTAAGGGCTGTGGGTGACAACTGTTGGGTTTTTCTCAGAGGGTCCCAGTCTCCAGCGGGGACCCCGTGAGTCTCCAGACCCAGCTGAGGCCCGAGTTGGGGCCGTGCCTCAGGTTCCCCAGATCATGAAGATTCAGGCCTTAAGGCTTCTTGGCTCCTATTCGGAGGGAGAGGAGGCCCTGGGCCCAGCGCTGGAGGGACTGGGGCTGGAAAGCGCCAGGGGATTTTCTGAATGAACTTCGCGTGCTGATGGGCAGCTCTTGCTGGGAACAGGGTCCCTCCCGGCTGGGACTGTGGCCTGTTCCCGCGCCCTCCCCTGCCCCCCATCCCTGTGCCGTGGATGGTGCCACGACTCTGTTCTGGGTTTTACTCTCAGAGCAGTGCCTGCTCTTCTCAGCCTCCACGCTGCACCCCTGGAGGGGTCCCCAGAGGCAGGGCCGATGTCTGCCAGGCCTCCTGGGGGCCCCTGGCCTTTTCGTTCAGTCATCCAAAAGAAATGCGTTAANCCCCCGCCGTGAGCTCCAGTCCTGGGGGGAAGTCAGGCTCCCGGCAAATAGTTTCAGAAGGTGGTGTGAGGCGCTCCTTGAAAGGAGCGAACAGGGTGAGGTGACAGAGACCCGCACCAGCAGCTTGGGGGACAGCCTTTTTGAGGTGCTTTCATCCAAGCCAAAGACCCAAAGGATGAAAAAGGCAGCATTTAAACAATTTATTATTTTTAGGGGTGCCTGGATGTCTCAGTGAGTGGGGCATGCAAGTCTTCATCTCAAGATCTTGAGTGTGAACCCCTTGTTGGTTGTAGAGTTTACCTTAAAAATTTATTTTGGGGGGCGGCGGGATGACTCAGTTGATTGAGTGTCTGACTCTTGATTTCGGCTCAGGTCATGATCCCAGGGTCATGGGATCGAGCCCTGCATTAGGCTCCATACTGAGCATGGAGTCTGCTTGGGATTCTCTCTCTCTCTTTCTCTCTCTCTCTGTCTCTCTCTCTCTCCCTTCCTCTGCACTCCCCCCTCACTCATGTGGTCTCGCTCTGAAATAAAAGATAAAAATTAAAACTTTTCTATTTTTTATAGCTTTATTGAAGTATAATTGACACATATACTTTACCTATTTAAAGTACACAATTTGGTGTTTTCTCATATGTATACATCCATACGCCCACCCACAACCAAGGCACGGAACATATCCATCGCCCCACAAATTTCTTTGGAGGGCCAGCATATTGAAAAGTTGGGGAATAGGGTTTCAGGCAAGTGCAAAGGCCCTGTGGCAGGAAAAAGCTTGGTGGCCCCAGGAGCAGAAAGGAGGCCAGTGGGGAATACGATAGGGGATAAGGTGATGGTGGTGAAAGGCAGGCCCCACATGGGGGTCTTTTTGGTCTAGGTAAAAGCTGATTCTGAATCTAAGTGCTTCCTCGACACCTCGACACTGGTGAGTAAGCGGCCACTTTATACTTGGCCATCAGGTCCTCTGGCCCTGTTCTCACCAAGGCTCTTCTGAGAAACCAGCCATGTGGGTCTGTGACACCCGCTAATGACTTAGTAAGTGGTTTCCCCCAGAAATGATTTATATTTTGACTGGGGCCTTCAATACCTCCACCCAAAAGAGTGAGTAATGGTGGAATTTCAGGCTGATGGGCAGGCCCGTGGTTGGAGCCTTGATCAATCATTCATCTGTTGCTAAATTCTCAGCCTTCAGAGAGTGAGGCTGGCTTCTTGAATGTTCTGGTTGTAAGTCATGATTGGAGGACGGGGTGCCTCTGACCCCCTCCAATCCTCCAGAGTTGGTCCTTGGGAGCCTCCCCGACTGGACTGTCAGAGGCCGGGTCCCACGTGGGGAAGGAGGGGGGTTGACAGAAACACAAATTCCTTCACAACAGAGCAAACTCCTTCACAAGAGACAGCTCTGGGAGCTTGAAAGCAGACTGTAGGACACCCGGGAAGCGTGGACTACGCTTGGGGCTTCAGGACAACATGATTTGGGGGTGCCCGTTACAGCAAGGACAGCCACCACCCTAGAGGGGAGAGAGGCCTACTCTGGAGTCACAGACTTGGCTTTGAATCATGGCTCTAGAAACTCAGTCACTGGCTGGCTTGAGCAGATTATTGCTCCGAGCATCCGATTTCTCACGGATTTTAAAAAATCGTCCCTTGAAAAAAAAATCATCACTTTGCAAGGCCACTGTCCAGGTCCATTGTAAGTACCTTTGATTCCTTCATTCTGCCTTTCTTTCTTTTTTTTTTTTTCTTTAGCCATACACCCATTTTATGCCAGGCATTGAACACAGTGGCAAAATCTCTGTCNAGCGGTGAGTGCTCCCTGGAGAGAAGTGTGGCTCATCAGGATAGGAAGGGCTCTGTGAGGAGTGGTTCCCTCTTTCCTGAGAAGCTTCCCGGGTAACTCCTGTCCAGGCACGCAGGATCGGGGACCTCCCTGCAAGGACAAGCTCAAGGGGACACCCTCTCCTCACTTGTGCCTCTGACTGCACTGCTGGTACCATCCGTTGCTTGTGTCTTTCTCGCACCCGAAGCCTCTGATTCCGTGATTAATACTGGACTAGGCTTGGTTTCCTGAGAGTTGAAATGACTCACCCCCATTCACAACGGTCCTGCTGAGCAGGAAGGTCTGGGGGAGACGGGGACTCCGTGACGGGGGGGCCGAGGCCCCCCGGGGTCATCCCTGCCACGTCTGGGCCTTGGGCAAGTCTCTTTCCCTCTCTGGTCTTAGCTTCCTCCTCTGTCGCTCTGGGAGGTGGAAGGGAATATTGGAAACTGTGAGGAATAGTGGGAGCCCCTGCCCGGCTCCTGGTCCCAGGAACTTAAGAGGGTTAAAGCTGCCTGCAGGGGCTTGGTCAGAAGAGCAGGGCCTCCCCACGGCACTAGTCACATGAACCTTCTTAAAGTCCTCACTGCAATCCTTTGCAGCAGATATCACTGTTCACATCATGCATGAAGAAACTGAGGCTCAGAGAGGGTGAGTAACTTGCTGCAATCCACACAGCTAGTATATGGTAGAGACAGAGCTTGACCGGGGTGGGGTCCTAGCGTCTCCACCAGCCTAGAAGAGCAGGACTGGAAATGTCTCGCAGGCCCGGATGAGACCCAGGCCTCCTCTCCATTCTCCCTGGAGCCCCAGACCAAGAGGACTTAAAGCAGACTGTCAGATGTCAGCTCCCCTTTAAACAATTTTTTTTAATGTTTATTTATTTTTGAGAGAAAGAGAGAGAGCAGGAGAGGAGCAGAGAGAGAGAGAGACACACACACACACACACCATACAGAATCTGAAGCAGGCTCCAGACTTGAAGCTGTCAGCACAGAGCCTCACGCGGGGCTTGAACCCACAAGCTGTGAGATCACGACCTGAACCAATGTCGATGCTTAACGGATTGAGACACCCAGGCACCCCCAGTCCCCCATTTTACAGATGAGGGCACTGAGGCCTGGAGGGGGGTAGTCGCACAGCTGGATGCAGACCTAGGCTGGACCTGGGCTTCTTACCCTCCATCTAGACTTCCCACCCCTACAGCTGGCCCCTATAAGACTGAGCCCAGCACGAAGGGTCAGGGAAGTGCCCACAGCAGCTGTGTGACTAGTGGGCTGGCCTGTGCTGAGGCACAGGGGACGGTGGCCCATGTGGCATCACCTGAGAGGCCAGGGATGATCTCTGACCCCTAGGCTCTCGCCTGTGGACACCCAAAACCTCATCTGAGTCACTTCTAGCTGGAACGGTGAATGCCATGGGAAACTCATTCCTGGGGAAGGGGAACCCCAGGCTGTGAGTGTTTCATCCCTGGTCCCAAACGGAGAGTCTGGGGCTGCAGTGGGGGCCTGGATTCCCAGCGGGAGTATCGCTCGCTCTGCCCTTTACATCTCTCCCCTTTCATCTCAGAACTTTCTGCGTCCACTGTTTTATTCAGGGCTCGTGGCAGCCCTCAGCATCCTGCCTGGCAGCTTTATTTATTTTATTTATTTATTTTTGAGAGTGAGAGGCAGAGCACAAGCAAGGGGAGGGGCAGAGAGAGAGAGAGAGAGAGAGAGAGATTGAGAGAGAGGGAGGCACAGAACTCTAAGCAGGTTCTAGGCTCCGAGCTGTCAGCATAGCACCCCGATGCGGAGCTCGAACTCACAAACCTTGAGATCATGACCTGAGCTGATTAACCGACCGAGCCACCCCTGCATCCCAGCCTGGCAGTTTGAGAATCCACGTCTGGCAGAGAAGGCAACGTGCCGCCAGCGGACTCCGTCCACCTCCTGGTATGCACCCACACTGGGGAGAGCCAGCCTGTGTAACCAGTAACATAGTGCGGAAATGACAAAACATGACTTCTGAGGCCAGATCATCAAAGACGTTGTGGCTTCCATCTTGTTCTTTGGGGATCACTTGCTCTGGAGGAAGCCGGCCGCCATGTTGTAAGGGTACTCAAGCCGCCTTGGGACTGACGTCTCCTGCTCGCAGCCCCGTGAGTGGCTGATTTTGGAAGCGGGTCCTCTAGTCTCAGCCAAGCCTTCAGATGCCTGGAGCCCCCCGGGGACATCTTGACTGCAACCTCTTGAAAGACCCTCCCCCCCCGCAACCAGAATCACCCTGTTTAGTGCCCCCTGAACTGCTCACCCACAGAAACGGTGTGATTTAATGTTTATTGTCAGTTTAAGCTGCCAAGTTCTGAGATACACAGCAACAGATAACAAACACACTCGGAGAAAAGAAAATGTCCTGTGACGCGGCTAGCCCAGGACTCCTACAGCATTGATCTTTCTCCTGGGGAAAGCAAGGGTGGCAGGGGCCTAGAAGGAAAAAAGAAGGCAGCTGAGGCCTGAAAGTCAGACAGGATTGGAGCCAAATCCCA
This sequence comes from Crocuta crocuta, assembly GCF_008692635.1. NCBI lineage: Eukaryota > Metazoa > Chordata > Mammalia > Carnivora > Hyaenidae > Crocuta > Crocuta crocuta. The sequence continues at coordinate 515,240 of NW_027530007.1, read as the reverse complement.
GCTCTACCCACTCTCAAGCTGTGCGACCTCAGGCAAGTTATTTAACTACTTTGAGCCTCGGTTTGTTCATCTGTGAAGTGGGGACAGCAGTGCTGACTTGAAATCTTGTTGCCAGGATTAAATATGGAGCCAAGGGCCTGGGTATCCTGCGGGGGGCGGGGGGTGTACTCCTAGAACTTACCCAGGCAGCTGGGAACCCCTCATGTTTGTTCCTTCCCAGCTTTAAGGAGTGAACTTCCTGCCCCCAGCCCTCTGCGGACACCAGTCCCCACCTTCGGAGAGGCCCGAGCTGAGTGACTAGGATCCACCTAGTGTCCTGGGCCACGAGGCGGGGGAGACCTCTGAGAGTCTGAGTTGGAGGTGGCCAGACTCATAGGTCCCTCCAGAAAAACTCCTGGGCGAGAGTCTTCCTTTCATCAAGGCCCTCAGAAAAGCACCGGGGCTACTCAGAGCGGAAGAGTCCAGGCTTTTCTCTTCCGGTTTGCAGTCTCCTACCTGCCTGCTTGCTGCCTGTGGCAGAAAGAATCCCTTTATCTGCCGAGGGTATTTTGGGGCCATTTGGGGCTGGGGTTCCCAGCTGTCGGGGAAGTCCCTGAATTTCCTGAGCCTTGCGTCTTACTTGCATCTCTTTGGTGACACAGGCTCCCTGTTCCCTTCCCAGGGCTTCCTGCTGTGCCCACCTTCTGTCCCCTTCCTCTGAGATGAGACGGTGCAGGCGGGCACTGCTCACCTTCCTGCCTCCTGCAGGCCGGGGCGGGTGCTCGCTCGGCTGGCTGGCTGGTGTGGTGGCCTCTGGCCCCCCGCGATCCCACAGCGGGGCCTGCCTGCCGCGCCTCGCATGGGGCCCAGGGACTTCCCCTCCTGTTCTTCAAAGCACTTTCACACTTGTTGGGGGGTTCGTGAGCCGCCCGGAGCCTGCAGGCCGTGCCCAGTCGGCCCTGTCCACTGTCTGCTCTTCACACCCCCGGGGCCGCCATTTTCCTGAGCTGCTGCACTTTCTCCAGTGGAGGCCGCACTTTCCGCCCGGGTTCCAGCTCATTCCCTGGCCGCAGAGCGCGCCCTCCTCCCTGCTGGCCAGCTGTGGGCTCCCGGCCCCCGTGCCAGGCACTGCCTCAGGCTCCCGAGGCACCCTGGTTCTCCAGGAGCCCCCAGTTTCCCGGGCCAGATGGATCCACGAACTAGTCATTACAGTCATGAGGCCGTAAGACCAGTTCTAGAATTGACGTGCCGAAGAAACGACAGAAACCGCCTTTCTGACTGGGAAGGTGGCTGGGGGAGGGGAAGAGACAGTGCCAGGAAAGCGACAAAGAGGTGGCCCCGGGGCGGCTCTGGAGGTACACAGGAGCCTGAGGTGTGGTCCAGGTGGGAACCAGGATGAGTAACGGCATGAGAGCGTTGGGGGGCGGGGGGCCTGGAGGTGAAGACGGAGCCGGGCTGAGAAGGGTCTTGAGAGCCATTGGCTCTGAGGAACCGTAGCTTGGTGGATTCACCGCGCTGTGCCTCAGTTCCCCACCTGCACAATGGGCATACAACCTTCCTCATGGGATTTCCCAGAGGATCAGAGTTACCAACGCCGGAAAAATCTTAGCACCAAGTAAGCACCCAAAGGCTGTGATTGTTATTACCATTAAGTAAATTATATGATTTTTCATGTAATGAGAGCCCCACCCCCACCGCACGTCCTAGGCTTCTATGCAGAGGAGCTTTGGTGAAATGTCCCTTAAGAAGCCGATGAGGGGAATGCCAGGGGGGAGACTCAGGCTTGCACAATATCACTATTATGATCATTTTTATTTTTATTTATTTAAAAAATTTTTTTAACATTTATTCATTTTTTTTTGAGAGAGAGAGACAGGGTGTGAGTGGGAGGGGGGCGGAGGGAGAGGCAGACACAGAATCCGAAGCAGGCTCCAGGCTCTGAGCTGTCAGCACAGAATCCGACATGGGGCTTGAACCCATGAGCGGTGAGATCATGGCCTGAGCCAAAGTCGGACACTCATCGGACTGAGCCACCCAGGTGCCCCTATAATGATCATTTTTAATGGATGTGTAGTATTCTAGAAAGCAGATATACCATAATCTTCTTTACCCTCAACGTCTGTTGTTGTGATTCTTAGGGTATTTCCAAAATTTATAAATAACATTTTAGGAAACATTGCTATGTTTATGGTTTCCTTTTTTCTTTTTTCCAGTTGAACTATTACCTTGGTTTTTCTTTATGGGGGTGAAATGACTGAGCCACAAGTTGTAAACATTTTTTTTTTTTTTTGCAGGGGGTGGGGAGAGGCTTTTGCTAAGAATTGCTATATTGCTTTCTGACAGGGGTTGTTAACATTTACCAGCAGAGTATGAACCCATATTCCAGTTTTACTACAACTTTGGGGTTGGATTTTACCAAAGTTGCATTTATAAAGAAAAAAAAAACCCTGATGATTTCATGAGTCAATGAATGTATCAAAGGTTGCTTTAATTTGTGTCTCTTCACTTGCTAGAAAGGTGGAGTTTTTAAAACTTGTAATTAACATTCATTTCTATTTCCCCTGTGTCCACTGTTTTGATGTTGTTGTTTGGTTATGCATGTGGGTTTTATTCAGGGTACCGGCTCTTCTACAGTAGAAAGCCCTGAACTGAGAAGCAGGTGAGCTGAGTGGCTCTTGCCCCTGCCTGACTCTATGAACATCATGGGTGGTCACTTCCACTATTACTCACTTAATTTTTATTTAACAGACTCTTTTATTACAAAATCTTTTTAAATGCTTATTTTTGAGAGGGGAAGAGACAGAGTGTGAGTGGGGGAGGGGCAGAGAGAGGGAGACACAGACTCAGAAGCAGGCTCCAGGCCCTGAGCTGTCAGCACAGAGACGAGGTGGGGCTGGAATTCATGAATTGCGAGATCCTGACCTGACCTGACCTGACCTGAGCTGAAGTCGGATGCTTAACCCACTGAGCCCCCCAGGGCGCCCCATAACAGACTTTTGTTGNAGGGGAAGAGACAGAGTGTGAGTGGGGGAGGGGCAGAGAGAGGGAGACACAGACTCAGAAGCAGGCTCCAGGCCCTGAGCTGTCAGCACAGAGACGAGGTGGGGCTGGAATTCATGAATTGCGAGATCCTGACCTGNCCCACCCACCCATCCATCTACTCCTCCATCCACCCATCTATCATCCATCTGCTGATTCATTTTTCAGCATATATTTCCTCATGGGTGTTGGCTTTCTCTGCAGTCTCCTGACTCCAGCTGTCCCTTTGAAAAGAATCCCCACGGCAAGAGAGAAGGTCTGGGTTGATCTGTATCAGAAGCAGGAACCTACTCAGGTCTGGGCCTTTCTTGGGGTGGGGGTGAGACCGTTGTGCCTGGAGCCTCCCAATCCCCCGAGTCCCCCACCTCTAGGAGCAGGGGCGGTGGGCAGGGTGTGGGGCTGTGATGTGGGAAACAAAGGCAGAAGGAAATGGTAGATAAAATAAAATTTCCTTATAAGCTGCAGCCAAGGGGCTCCTTGATCTTTTCAGCAAGGCAAACCTGGTCCACATGCCAGCACCCACTGTAGTCTAGAATGTGATAAGGGAGCAGGGGAGGGCTGAGCCTTTATGGCAGGCGGTGATCACAGCGATTTTGTTCTAGGGATTCCTTGGGTTGCTTTGACACCAGGAACCTCTGACATACTGTGTGTGTGGGACGCCATCCAGGAATCAGGGTGGGGGTTCTTTGTAGTGGACCGTGTCTCCTTTTCTAGGATCAGGGAACTTCTTCAGCCCCCAAGGGATCTCCTTGACATGCCTTTTAACCCACTGGAAACAATTCCGATTGCAAAGATTTAAGAAAGGACTGATCTCCTGTAACACTGCATGGCCTCGGTAGGGGTCAATCTGTTAGACCTCCCCTGCAGAAAACTGGACAAATGGACGTAGGTACCCTAGGTCCAGGCCTTAATGGCTCTGAATCAGGACCCGGACCTAAGGGCCTCTGACAGAATGTGTTTGGCCACTGATCAGGCCAACAAACCTCCTGCTCGATTGGATGATAATGGTCTAAATAGGCCTCCTCCATAGAAATCCAGGTTGCTGGAGGAAACACAGGCCATCCTTAATGAGGAGGATACCGTGCCTCTCTCTCGCGGTTCCTCCTAATAGATGTGGGCGTCTCTCCCTCATATATTTCCTGGGTTCGTGGCTATAATTGGGATCAGCTGTCGCTGGTAAGTCTCCCTCGGGACAGGGACTTTAAGTAATACTCCCAAGCAGCTGCTGAAACTCTCTTTGTTTTGGGAAAGTTCCCCATTCTCCTGCCTCTCATGGACTGAATATTTCTACTTCGGTGGGGAAATCATGGTGTCAGCACCTCTGTCCGAGCTGGCGAAGTTTAGATCTGGGAAACTTCTTTCTCTGCCCTTTGGTGACACCCTGCCTCTCCTGCCCCCTCCTATTTCTTCACCCCTTCGGGTGCGGGCTGCATAACTGGCTCCCGTGGCGCGTCTTCTGCGCCTCCCCAGGCACCATCTGCTCCTTGTACTGCCTTTGCTGTCAAGGAGTGAGGAGAACCCAACCAGAACTTGCTCCCCCCACTTCAGATTTCCCCACTAGTGTCCCAGGTGAAACACTGACAACGGGGAGCTAATTGACTTTTCAGTGGACATAGGTGGAACATATTCAGTACTTAAGCTAATTTAAGTTTGTTGGTTTGATTAAAATAGACATGTCTTTAGAGTTATCAGCATTAGGGGCGCCTGGGTGGCTCAGTCATTTAAGTGTCCAACTTCAGCTCGGGTCATGATCTCACCATCTGTGGGCTCTGTGCTGACAGCTCAGAGCCTGGAGCCTGCTTCAGATTCTGTGCCTCCTTCTCTCTCTGACCCTCCCCTGCTTGCACTCTGTCTGTCTCTCTCTCTCAAAAATAAACATGAAACTCTTATTTACCTGGGTTTACTGAAGGTCAAATAAACTATCAGTGTCTGTTGCAATTTGTTAGCAAAAAGTTGACTTAAAATGATGATTAATTCTGTCTCAAAGTTTTCATGGGTAACTTAAGATAGCTTCAAAGTCTTTGGTAACTTGAAACTTCAAAGCTTTGCATGATAAATGGGATTAAATCCATTAGACATCTAGATCTTTTCCAAATAGGCTGGAGTGGTGAAGCATTGATTTCTGAAGATAGGTGTGTAGTTTTTGGTTTCTTCTTAGTGCACAGAAGCTAAGGATACTTGGGTCTGATGGTAAACATTGTTTTAAGTTTATTTATTTATTTTGGGAGAGAGAGGTGGGGAGGGGAAGGGGCAGAGAGAGAGAGAGGGAGGGAGGGAGGGAGAGAGAGAATCCTAAGCAGGCTCTGCACTGTCAGCACAGAGACAGACTCGGGGCTTGATCTCATGAACTGTGAGATCATCGCCTGAGTCAAAATCAAGAGTCGGACGCTCAATGGACTGAGTCACCCAGTTGCCCTGATAGACATGCTTTGTGCTTAAATGTATTCATAAATTTGCCATCTAAAGAATTCTGGTGTAACAAACCATTCATAATAGGTTACTGCTTAGTTTTCACTGGAGACTAAAGTTTCTAAGAGTTAAAAGTGCTGCTAGATGTAATTAAGACTGATAGAAATTAAGGAATAATTCTAAATTTAAAAAAAAAAGGATTTTTTTTTCTCTTTTGTCTGCCTGGAAAACTAATTTCTATGCTCTTTCTTTATCAGGTCTTTGATTACTTAAAGTTAAAACCTCTCAATATAAAAGGAGCTAAGTGCTTTTTAAAAGTTTATTTACTTTTTTTGAGAGAGAGAGAGAGAGATGGAGAGAGAGAGGGAGAGGTAGAGGCAGAAAGAGGGGAGAGAATCCCAAACACGCTCCACACTGTCAGTGCAGAGCCCCTCTTGGGGTTCGAACTCAAGAATCATGAAATCATGACCTGAGCTGAAATCGAGTCAGAGGCTTAACTAACTGAGACACTCAGGTGTCCCAGAGCTAAGTTTTCCTAACAAACATATAATTTTACATATTTGCTTTTGAGATCTCTTGTCACCTTGGTAAAATAAATAGTTAAGTTTTGTAATGACTTGTAATTCTATCTACAACATGCTTTATAACTTTCTAAGTTTTTAACAAACTTCTCAAGATTTAAATTGTAAATGAAGTCTTTTTGACCAAGTAGACCTTTGTATTTGGTATTGTTAAGTTACTCTGGGAGTACTGTCAAACAAATGACAAGTCTTATATAGTAATAAGTCTTAAGTTATGTTTGGGTAAATGCTGTAACCATTCTAGAGATAATATGCAATTCATAAGGTCTTAATATGTTTTGGTAATAAGGTCATCATGTGATATTCTGATGATTGAAGTGTTTTGTGTTACAGAAATAAATGGATTTCGTTGTCAACTGCATCATAATGAGCTCTCATATCAGATTGTTAACAATATCCATTCCTGGGGCACCTGGGTGGCTCAGTCGGTTAAGCGTCCGACTTTGGCTCAGGTCATGATCACACAGTTCATGGGTTCGAGCCCCGTGTCAGGCTGTGCTGACGGCTAGCTCAGAGCCTGGAGCCTGCTTCAGATTCTGTATCTCCCTCTCTCTCTGACCCTCCCCTGCTCATGCTGTTTCTCTCTCTCTCAGAAATAAATAAAACATTAAAAAAAACAATCACCAATATCTATTCCTGAGATTTTGTCATATTAAATTGTTCTGATGCTCTTCCCAAAAAAACCTGTTTCATCTTTAAGGTGATTTATAAAAAGAACTTTTAGGGAGTGCCTGAGTGGTTCAGTCATTAAGCATCTGACTCTTGGTTTAGGCTCAGGTCATGATCTCACATGAGTTCGAGCCCCGAGTTGGGCCCTGCGCTGACAGCTCGGAGCCTGCTTGGGATACTCTCTCTCCCTCTCTCTTTGTCCCTCCCCTGTGTGCTCTCTCTCTCTCAAAATGAATAAATAAACTTAAAAAAAAATAAAAAGGAACTTTAGGACAAATACAGGTATTTGACATCTTTAAAATCATAAAACTGAAATAGGTTCAGAATTTCGAGAATTAAAAAGCTGCATTCAGGAGTGCCTGGATGCCTCAGTCAGTTAAACATCCTACTTCGGGGGGCGCCCGGGTGGCTTAGTCGGTTAAGCGTCCGACTTTCGCTTAGGTCATGATCTCGCGCGGTTCGTGGGTTCGAGCCCCACGTCGGGCTCTGTGCTGACTGCGAGCTCAGAGCCTGGAGCCTGTTTCAGAGTCTGTGACTCCCTCTCTCTCTGACCCTCCCCTGCTCACGCTGTCTCTCTCTCTCTCTCTCTCTCCTAGAAATAAATAAAACATTTAAAAAAAATAAACACACATTTAAAAAAATGAATAAAAAAATAAACAAATAAAGCATTAATAAATAAATGCTTTCAAACTAAACAAGAATTAGTAATATGAGGGAGCATAACGCAAGCTGATAACCCACAATTCCCCTCCCGGTTTTGATGGGACACATGTGACATTCCTCAGGGCAATCCTCACTGCCCGAAAGCCAAAAAAAGGAGAGAAAAACAAACGGTTTACTGATAGAGATTACAGTCACGCAGGATATGAGTCTCCACCAGTTTATAAATGTCTGTAATTTTATCAATAGCCTAACATCTGGAGACCCATAGATTCGGCTTCCTGGAGCCCTAACATCACGGTCCCCTCCATGGGGATGTGAGGAAAAAAGGCAGAAGGAAATGGCAGATAAAATTAAATTTCCTTATAACCTGCAGCCCATTGGCAAATACTTGAGGCAGGCAGAGTATGTCATTTCTCCAGAAACTCCCTCCCGCCTTAATGTTCCTGCTTTGCTAGAGGGAAAAACATCCTTAGCTTGACAATAGCTAGGCCTCCAGGATCCTGGGAGTCTTCTGTGGCATGTGAAAGTCCATTTGGAAATCTCCCTCTGCCTTTACAGCTCCCAGTGCCATAATCAGTCACTCCTCACAACCCCAATGCAGCTCTTTCTGCTCACAGGTCCTGTCCTCAGGCTTTAATAAAATCACCCTTTTGCACCAAAGACATCTCAAGAATTTTCTCTTGGCTGTGGGCTCTGCTCCCCTCCCCCCGCCTCCCAAACGTCATCAGTAACATGGGATTAAATAAACTGAGGAAGATTATAGTTTTGTGATTCTTGTTTTAAAACATTGCTGGTTTTCTAGTGTTTGCTCTCCCAGATTAAGGAAGCTTTCTCTTCAGATATCTATGATCTACGGAGATAGGATAAAGTAGGGGGCCTGGGTGTAGGTTAAGGTCTGACTTCGGCTCAGGTCATGATCTTACGGTTCGGTTCCTGAGTTTGTGAGTTTGAGGCCCGCATTGGGTGAGCTCGAGCCCCGCTTTGAGCTCTGCACTCTCTCTCCCTCTCTCTCTCTCTTGCTCACTGGTGTTCTTATGTTATTTAGAAAGAAATTTTTAAACATTTTTATTTATTTNGAAATCATGACCTGAGCCGAAGTCAGATGCTTAATCGACTGAGCCACCCAGGTGCCCCATTGCGCTCTTATCTTATTAAATAAATATAAATAAATAAATAAAATTCAAATCTACTTTGTGTGCAAATTATTAAAAAAAGAAAGAAAGAAATAGGATAAAGTATACCTCTGTGAACAAACTGAAGCATGTAACTTTCTCTCTACCGGAGCCCTCTGAAATTCACATACTCTCATTGAGTGTTCTTCCTTTCCTGGCAATCATGCTTATTTGGATAAGTTCACTAAGAATTTGCTCTCTTTGTAAGAGGACACCATTGGAAATACTGGTTATTTTACTATGGCTTTGACTGGAATGTCATATTTGAGAGGGACATGCATAGACTCAGATATGACCATACAGTTTTAAGGAACTAAGGTTGACTTTATAAAGCATGAAGCCATAAAGCCCCTTGGAAATGCCTTGCTTACAGAGCTCCCGGCAGCCTTCCCGTCTGAGTAAAGAATGTCACTTCCTTGCAGGTGCAGGAAACTCAGGATAAATTGGGGACCTCGTGAAGAGGAATTCAGCCCCTTCCACAGTCATGCCTAATGGCAAGTACTTGGCTTGGCTTCTGGCCTGGAGAGGCCACCAAATGTTCAATCTAGAAATTCCTTTTGAAAAAGTTCCAGCAAAGCAAAAAACTTTAAAAGATCTACATGATCAGTCACTATTCTTGCTTAGTTTATGTAAATAATTGGGTTTGTTAAAACTAGACTTGTTTTATAAATGAATAGATCCTGGATTCTTCTGGTTTCCTCAGATATTTGGCTATGACTCTCCAAACCGAGGTTTCCAATCTTCTTCCAAAAAGCCTTTTCTCACTGTAGCCCCTATCAGTAGATGGAGAATATAGTGCTTTATTAAGTTATTCGCTTGAAGCCATGTTAATTCATAAGTTTTGTAATAAATATACAATCCCTATCTTTCCTCACCTGATCTGATAGTACTAGAAATCCACCCCATATAAACCCAGGAGACCTGGTTTATTTATTTTTTTAAAATGTTTATTTTTGAGAGACTGAGACAGAGTGCAAGTAGGGGAGGGGAAGAGAGAGAGGGAAACACAGAATCCAAAGCAGACTCCAGGCTCCAAGCTGTCAGCACAGAGCCCGACGCGGGGCTCGAACCCAGAAACTGCGAGATCATGACTGACTGAGCCACCAAGGCGCCCGAAGACCTGGTTTATTTAATAGATTGGAAGTCTAATAAAGCAGGGGATTTAACTCCAAAATGGAAGGGCCCCTGCCAGGTCACATAATGCACTTCCACTGCAGTAAAAGTAGGACGTTCCTCACGGACTCCCATATCAGGAAAATTAAACCTGTACCTTCCGCACAAGAATCTAGCGCATCAGCTGACATGTAAACCTGTGGATGACCTCCAATCTCTCTTCAAACGACAAGGAAGAATTGAAGGGAAACTCTGATTAACTGTCAAAGGTCATTTTTTATGGGGCTGCTCCTTCTCATAATAACACTAACCATATTCTGTTGTCTTTTCCCTGGTCTCTGCCTGGTACCAAGACTCCTTCGCCACCATAACTTCCAGCTGACAGATGTTTCTTTCTACTGAATGAGGTTCATATATGCTGTCCTCCTTGGATTGGCTGCCTCTTGTCAGCACTAACACACACACACACACACACACACACACACACGATATATAGATATATAGATATATATCTCCCCACTGACCATTGTTGACCCATAGTTAGGGTCACCCCACCACGCCCAGTCAGCAGGTAGAATTTACAGAAGAAAAGACCTTCCACCCTCAGCAACCTTAAAGATTTAAGGGTCAAAACTGTTCTGGGGGGAATGATATGGGGAACAAAGGCAGAAGAAAACGGCAGATAAAATTAGATTTCCTTATAACCTGCAGCCCATTGACAAATACTTGAGGCAGGTAGAGTAAACCAGTCTTCCAGGAACTTCCTCCAGTCTTAAGGTAAATGATTTGCTAGGGGGAAAAAAAAGCCTTAGCGAGCCAGCAGCTTGGTCGCCGGGACCCTGTGAGTCTTCTTTAAGCATTTCAAAGTCCTTCTGGAAACTTCCCCTGCCTTTTCTGTCCCCAACTCCCAAGGTTATAATCAGCCACTTCTCACAATCCCCAGGGGCAGCTGTTTCTGCCCACGGGTCCTGTCCCCGGGCTTGAATAGTCACCTTTTTGCATCCAAAACGTCTTAAGAATTCTCTCTTGACCCTCCGCTGCAAAACCAGCCCCCGGGGGAGCTGCCTGCCAGCCCCTCACGCAGCTGGGCCGGGCGGCCAGCTCCCTGGAGCTGGGGACCACGCCTTCTGTCCAATCGCGGCAGGTCTGTCACCCAGCTCGAGGGGAGTGTGGCTGGTCCTGAGTCATCTCTGCACGTGTTTGTCGCGCTTACTTTGCTGCCGGTAGCGTTCCTGGAAACAGTTCTGGGTGCACCTCGGGATGGCGGGGGGGTAGGAAAGAGCTGAGGCAGAACCCTCGGAGAAACAGCAGTCACTTTTGAAGTGACTTTGCAGCTGCGGCTGGAGCCAGCGGGGTGCGCCGTGGGAAGTGGGCTGGCGCCCCAGGTCCACGCAGGTGCGGCTCCGGGGGGGGCCCTGGCACCGCACGTGGGCGCAGCGCGCTTCCCGGGCCGCCTGGGTGGGCACTTCCCACTCGCCGCGATGCGCCCCCTCCGCGCCCTTCTGGGACTTCTGCTCCTGGGGATGCTGGGAGCCTTCCCGCAGGTAAGGGAGTGGCCGGAGCCCCGAAGCGGTCCGGAGTCCCCCTCCTTGCCGCCACTGCCGAGAGCCTCTGGCCGTGTGGGGGGCATGGGGGGCGGGGGAGGTCAGGGAGTCTCCTCCCCTCCTTACCGCCCAGTTGGAGTGAGGGGGCACAGGTGAGGAGGAGGGGGGCCGGAATGTGCAAGTATTCACAGGTGGGAGGTGGGCCGGCTGCTGGGGGTCCCCGCCTCCCTCGCCCAGGCAGAATGCTGGCATTATTCGTTCCATCAGCAGTAACTGAGCCGTGGGGGGCTGCCTGGGCGAGGTAGGCTGTTTGTGGGTGGGGGTCCTGGGCAGGCCAGGTGGGGCCTCCATGGACAGAAGCCAACGATTGGCTTGGGGGAATGGAGTGTGAGGGGTGAGGGTGCTAGACAGGCCAGATTAGTATCCACCCCCCCCACCCCTGTCTGGCCAACATGTGGATTCCTTGCCCTGGAGCACGTGGTAGGTGTCGCAGCACCTGGAGAAAGGTCAGTGGTGGGCCTGACGTCTGTCGCAGGAAATACCCAGAAGCAAATTTGGGGACTTCTTTAGGAAAACTGTGCACTTACCAGTGGCCAGCACTGCTGTAGGCATGGGGTGGGGGGCGAGCTCAGATTAACCCAAGGTGGTCTACGGTGCCAGCGCCCGAGCGCAGAGACTACTGAAGAGGAGAGACAGGCCGGTGGCGGACCACAATACGGGTGGAACGCAGTAGGTGTTGGTGAGGACCTGCTGGATCTTGGTGTCAAGGGCAAAGGCGGGGACAGCCGCGGTCTGTTGGGGGAGAGGCAGACCCACGCTCCTTAATCCTTTAGGAAGGGGGCCTTCCAGTGTGGAGGTCATCCCTGTTCATCCCAACATCGGGAGCCGGAACGGGGAGGAGGATAGAGGGGTGGGCTTCAGGCAAGAGGAGGAAGAGTTTAGGTAGAAAAGGGGACACACAAATGCCCCCCACCCCGCCCAGGTCTTCAGCGGGGCAGTAGGAGACTATCCCCCACCAACAGAGGGCAGAGGGGCAGCTGACACCCTGGTTAGAGAACCCTCCTGGCCCTTCAAGTCGTCTGCAGCGGGCCCCGGGGGAGGGTGTGAGTTTGGGGAGCCAAAGTCTTGGGGAGATAAAGGGAAGGAAGGAATGTGAAGGGGGACTTGGGGGCTTTGCTCATGTTTGGTGGCTGGGGCTTCCATGCTCCCTTTCTGTAGAGCGAAACCCCTGTTTAGATGAAAAAACCAAGTACATATTTAATGACCCAGGGATATATGACTATATCCTCAATGCAAAAAATACAGATAAAACTGAATCTTTGGACCTTCCCTCTTCTTGATTCCTCGGAGGTATAACTGCCTTTACGGCTTTGGGACTGTTTGTGGCTGGGGGTCCTGGGCAGGCCAGGTGGAGCCTCCCAGGCCTTGATAAATGCGTGTCCATATTTTATCACTGTTGTAGAGGTAGGTAGGGTTTTCCATATACTCCGCAGAGCACACCATTCTTCCTTTGGCTTTTACTATGTCTGCAGTATGTCTGGGACATCCACTCAGTGATCCCCCGTGAATCCTTTAAAATGCTATGTACTATTCTACCAGATGGGGGTCTCCATCATTTTATTTGTTTATGTCCTTGATGGGTGGGTGATGAAGTTCCTCCTGCTGTTTTTTGTTGGTTTGCTATTGCAACGCATGGCCCCGCAGCCTCCCGTGGATGCTTCCAGAACGTGTATGCCGCTTTCCCCGAGAAGAGGCTGGCTGAGAAGAGAATGCAGAGGTTGCAGGGTGAAAATGCATTCAAATGGCGAGCCCCCACCGAAGTGCCTTCCAGGGTGGCTGGACAATTTACCCTCCACCACTAGTGCATGAGTATCGACTTCCCCACATCCTAACCGACCTTTGATCTTATCAGTTTTTATTTTTGTCAACGTGACCGGTGAAAAGGCCCATATCCTTGTTGTCTTAATTTGCATTTCCCGCTTACTAGAGAGGCTGAGTGCCTGTTGTAGGCTCAGACACTAGGTCATTTCTTGGCAGGAATTGGGCTCCCTGCGGGCGTAGGGGCAGCAAGCTCAGCCTGGGACACCCTCTGACTCACCCAAGCTACCTTCTGCTTCTGTTGTCCCAGTAAAGTTGTGGGAATTCATTATTAAAAAAAAAAAAAAAATTCCCAAGTCAAGGGTTGCATTTTAAATCCTTTTTTCTCACCGTCTGATTTGAGACTCCATCATTTTGTGGTTGATGCCCGAGATGAGAATGCATTCTTGCTGTGTGTCACCTGAGAAAGAGATTTGGCTTCTGATGCCTGATACCAGAGTCTCCCCAAGAGTGGTTTTCGTAATGTGACCCACGATTGCTCTGATGTGACTCCTGAGAAGAATTCATTGCTCTGATGCCTCCCCCTCACCTCCATCCTTCTCACCTGGGTGCCCTGGTGGTGGCCTCGGTGTGGCTGCAGCAGCAGGGCAGCGACGCCCAGGGCCTTTCCATGAGCTCTGCAGGCTTCACGTTCCCATCCGGGGTTTCCGGCGCTAAAGTTACAACACAGCTTCCTCCCACCCCCACCCCCTGCCATTCCATCTCCTTTTCCCTCCTGCCAAATGTCGACCTTTGAGGCTCCCGCTGGGCACCGTTCTTTGGTTGCTAGCTTGCTAGCATGATTAATAAGCTTTGTGTGTCTCTCTTCTCACCAAGCTTTCCGAAGCTGGGCTGGTGACCCCGTAGAGTGGAGTGCTAACAGTGGGGTTTAGGTCCTGGCACTAGGAGAGGAGAGCTTCCGGTTTTGTTCGGGAAAGGAGACTTTTCTGATTTTGCACCAGGAGGAAGGGACCTGGAGGGCAGGGGTGCTGCATGTGGAGAGCGGGCAGGGGAGCTATGCGTGAGTCTTAGTCAGGGCCTCCCCTTCCTCAGAGAGAGGCTGGGGCAGCCAGGAGAGCACAGTGGGGTTTGAGAGGGGGGACATTAGTCAGCTTGAGACCAGTCAGTGCTGGAAGGAGGGCAGCATTTACTGTAAGTTTCTGACTCTGCTCCCACTCATATCTGACCTAGACTTGTTTCTTGAGTTGATTGTGATTCATCCTTAAGCTCAAATGCACCTTCCTCAACACGCCTTTCATCTCGGGAACATCATCAGAAGGAAAATGGGGCCTAAGGGATGTGTGTGTCAGGGCCTGGGGAGCACCGGAAACTTGGGGGTCCTTGGCACTGATAGTTTAGGCCAGCCGGGGCCATCATGACCTCATGGTCTGTCCGGGGTCATGGTCCCCGTTTTCCAGACAAGGAGGCAGAGGCTCAGAGGTGGAGGAGGGCTTTGCCCACAGACCCAGGACCGGTCAGGGGCTGAGCAGGACCGCCGCCCCACACCCAATGGATAGAATGTCAAAAAAGGCAGCTTAATCAAGACAGTTCTCCAACATCTCTCTCTCCCTTGCCACCTCCCCAAGGGGTCCTTGGGGTGGAGGGAGGAAGATTTCAATCCCAAATTTTTGCTGCTTATGGTTGGAAAACATTGGCATTCTCAGTGGCCTCGCTGGTGGGAAGGGACTTTTATACGTCACCCAGTCCAATAGCTATTGACTTCTTCAGTCTTCAGGGATGTTCATCCAAGTGCTTCATTCATTCATTCATTCATTCACTCATAAAGTCATAAAGTTGCTCTGTGCCTGGCATGTGCTGAGCGCTGTGTAAAGGTAAGCCATTATTAAGTTCTTGTTGTATGCTAGGTATTGTGAATGAAGGATAAAGGCAAACTAGTCCTTGCCCTCGAGGGTTGTGGGAAGAGGGACACAGAGGAGAGTGACCAGCACTATGGGGAGCTCTGTCCTCCACCAGCGGGATCCTACAAAGGGCCTGTTCTCTCCTTCACCTGGGTTGGTGGGGGACAGCTTTTGCAGCGGGGGAGATGAGATGGCCGGGCTGTAGAGTTAGTGACAAGAAAGTGTGTACCGTGGATGGTGCCAACGTCCTCGCCAATGGCCGGGTGGAAGAGCATGTCAGTGAGGGTGTGTGGGGTGGGCCTGGCGCTTAGAAGCTCCATCATTAGCTTCCATGTGAGGTCTCTGAGCCTCCCAAACCTACGTGCCTGACACGCTTCCTGCGCTGGGGGAGTGCACACACTTCTGAAATGGTTCCAGTCGCCCAGGACCACAAATCCCCTAAACCAAACCTTCGCCTTCCTGCCCAGAACGTGGGTGGCCACTGTTACTCTGTCAGAGGAGGGAGGCCAAGAGTTGGGTCTGTCCCAACGATTTTGGGGGGTGGGGGGCTGGGAACCTGGCTTCCCTCTTGTGCGGGCTGGGATGGAGGTGGTTGAGGAAGTAAGCCGGCTCTTCTAGCTGGGGCCCTTTTTACCCTCAAGGGGGGGGGGTAAAGCCACAGTACCACTGGCCACTTCTTTAATGCCATTACATCTTCCCTGGGAGCTGCTGGTGTCCCACAGTGGCTGCTGCTGGGACTGGCGGTCTAGACTGGTGGATTTGATCCCCTCTGAGGTATAGCTGAGTGTGAGGCCTGAGGGCTTGCTGCAGCCCTAGAACTTTCACAATTGGCTCAGGCAGCCGGCCCAGGGTTACTCTAGGGCAGGAGGGGCTTCGGTGAGGAGTGAGGAGTGAGCAGTCACAGAATTTGGACTCCAGGCCAGACCCTAACAATGCTGACTTCCTCGCCTCCATCCCATCCGGTTCCTCACCTATGAGTGGCTCTGTAACCTTAAGTGGCTCCCCATGGCCGATGGCACCATTTCCCAAAGTCACTTCCAGGGAATGAATAGGAGTTGCATGAAGACAACGTTTTATGGCCAATTAAGGTTGGGGAAACCATCTGTGTCCCTCCCGCCACACTTTTCCTTGGAGAAATGGAGAGCCAGCAGGCACGTTAAAGGCCCTCCAATTTAAAACGTAAACCTCTCTAATGGGATCCAGTGGTTGGGTGGTTGGTTGTATTTTGGGTTTTGCTGGTCACCCTTGGACATCAGGTCGCACCAGCATTGGGTGGAACAGTGTGCGGGAAATGACAAGTAAGTGCAGGCTTTGTGGCTCTGAGCCCTGAGTTTCTTCTCCTTCCACAAACCACTGAATCCCCCTGCGACTCTGTTCTTTCCTGCTTCTGCACCCTTCACTTCTCCGGCTTTTCCTGCCAGGAGTGCTCTCCCCTCATTTCCTCCTGCCAAGATCTTACCCTCCTTCCAGAACAGAGAAGTGCTCCTCATCCAAGAAGCCTGCGCGAATACCCTGTGCTAGCTTTTTTCTCTCCTTACCTTGTGATACTTGCGTCATTCTGCTTCGCTTATGGTGGTTCACGTGCTCTTCTGGTCTTGACTTTGAGCTTCTCCTATAGTCATTCACTCCAGAGGTTGCTGTTTAGTGTCTCCCACGTGCCTGTCACGGGAGCTGCGTTCATGAGCTAGAACCATCTGGAACTGGCTTTGGGGTGGCCCCTAACACCTAACCCAGCACCTGATTCCTGCTGGGCCTTTGAGGAATGCTTGGTGGAAGGTGGGGAGGGACTTGGCTTTATTCTTTGCCTCTTTGGTTGGGGGCCTGGCTTAGTTCCCTGTTGTGGCTGTCATTACCATTTAGTGGGTCAGAACACAATGATTATCCTTCCAATCTGTAGTTCCTAAATCCCAAATGGCACGGGGCTGGAATCAAGGTGCGGGTGGGCCTGGCTTCCTCTCCGGGGGTTCAGGGGCAGAACCCTGAACCATCCCCTTGCTTGTCCAGCCACTGGAGGCTTAGGCTCCTTCCTCCGTAGCATCTCTCTGACCCTGCTGCGTCCCAGCTTTCTCTGACTCTGACCCTTCTGCCCTTTCGAGGACACTTGTGATTGCCCTGTGCTCACCTGGATGATCCAAGGTTGTCTCCCCATGTCAAGGTCACTGATTTGCAACCTCAGTCCCCCTTTGCCGCATAAGGTGACATAGTTCTAGGTTCTGGGGATCGGGATGGGGATGTCATTGGAGGGGCATTATTCTGACCACCATGGCCCCCTTCTCCTCTTCTGTTCCACAGGGGAGATTCTCTGCAAGAATGGCTGCTATTCTTGTGAACTGCAGCTCAGAAAAGGTCCTCACCTGATTCCTGGTGTTCCCTCCTGCCAGGGGTGCCAGACTGCATCCTCTGTGGCTGTTTCTGTCTTTGGGTTTGATCTCCAGACACGGGGCCAGGCCGCGCAGAGCCACGCACCCTCCCCCTCCCTGGAGGCCAGAGGTGGGCGCTCGGGAGAAGCTCACCTGGCCCTCGCGCACAGGTGTGGGAGCTGCGAGGGATGTGGCCCGCAGGCAGGGACAGACTGCGTGTCTGTGGGTGTGTTAAGGGCGGAGAGGAACATGACTTCAATTTCAGCTGGTGTCTTGGCCTGGAGCTCAGTCTGCCCTGTGGACAGAGAGTGGGGTTCAGAACCGTCCAGGACTAGGAGATGACAAAACCCAGGCTGGTGGCAGAATAGCCTTGCGGTCACTTACAAGCAGGGCTGTAGTCGGTAGAATTATAGTCCCTTAAAATGTCCACATCCTGACCCCTGGAGCCTTATGGAGAAAGGGGACTTTGTACATGTGATTAAGGGTCCAGGCCTTGGGGGCGGGGGCGGAGATTGGCCTGGCTTATCGGTGGGCCTGCTGTCCTCACCTGCATCCTTAAAAGCAGAATCTTCCCTGGCTGTGTGAGGGAGGGAGGGGTGAGGTAGAAGAAGGGAGAGGTGGAACGGAAGGGTCTGCCCCATCAGTATGGGCAGAAGGAGGAAGGGCGGGGAGAGTTTGGAGGAGTCGAGCAGTGCAGTCTAGGGAACACAATGGTCTCTAGAAGATGCCCTTCACTGCTTGGCAGCAATGCTGGACCTCAGTCTTCACCACAAGGAAATGGGTTCTCCCCCATAGCCTCCAGTGAGGATGCAGTCCTGCCCACACCCTGATTTTAGCCTGCTGAGACTTGACCTGAATGGGAGTGAGAAGGGAGGGGTCCCTGAGGACGTGGAGGCACATGAGTGAGGGCAGAAGGATGGGTTGGGGTGTGCTGAGCAAGGGGAATGGGGTGTTGAAGGATGCACAGGCCAGCTGGGTCTCCTGGGCCACTGTCCGCACTATGAGCTTCACTCACAGTTAGGTCAGGACCCTTCTAAGTGTCTTCAGCAGGTGGAGAGGAGGCCACCAGGTCTGTGATTTGAAAAGATCCCTCTGGCACCTGCTCTGTGAGTGGGGCGTGGAGAACAAGGAGGGCCTTCAACGGCTACTTTAAGTCCAGATTGGGGGGCAGTGAGGAGGCGCTGGTGAATCTGAGGGTAGCACTGAGGCTAAGCAGGCGGGACCAGTGACAAGCACTGTGGCTAAGAGCCTGCACAGGACGGTTCTGGCCAGATCCTGGCTCCAACGTCGCCCCCTTGTGTGCTTTGAGGCAAATTTCTTAATCCCTCCGTGCCTCAGTTTCCCCCATCTGATAGTAGGTGGGGCTTGGGATTTTGCATTTTCAGGGAGCCAAGTGGTGCCGGTGCCCCTGGCCCAGGCACCTCACCTTGAGTAATAGAGGTGGGGATCCCCTCGGGTGGGAGTGGGGTGCACCCCTCAGCTCTGCCTGGCTCTGACCCCTTTGGGTACTTTGCATTTGGTCTGACCCCTCCGAGCCCCCCGCCCCCCGGGCCCCAGCTTGGTACCTGCAGGTGCGGCCCTGCTGCTGTTCCCCTCTGCGGCTGAAACCAGGTGGGGCTTTTTGAAAGTGAAATTTACCAGGTTTTGTAGGGAAAACCAAACCCAGCCTGAAAATAGGCAGGTTTAGAAATGGGAAGGTTTCAGGCCACTCTCTTTTTATCTTGATGCCACCAAAGTAGGGCCTCAGGCCTCGGGTTGCACAGCTCGTTACCCTGTGGACACCTCGCTCTGCCTTCACCCTGCTGGGGAACCCCACCCAAAAGCCCCCCTTCCAGTCCCTGGGCTTCCCCCTCCCACTCTCCCCTTTCTGACGCCCCTTCTCTTCCAGGCCAGGGCCAGTTCCCCAGGGGCGGCAGGAACTGATGGGCCATCCGGGGTCTGGGCCCATGGCCAGTGGGGATTGGCGGTGCCCCAGTATTCAGAGGGTCAGGCTTCTCGGGGCTGCATTGTACCAAGGTAAAGGGTCTGTGTGAATGGGCAGTGGCGCAGGGCAGCAGGGGATATGGGGGCAGGTGGAGAGATGGCCGGAGGAGGAGAGTAACGCACAGGCCCAGAGGTGAGGGCTGTGCCTGGGGTGTGCGACTGGGCCAGCTCTGGGAGATCACAGTGTTGCAGAGGTGAAGCCCAGGGCCCCAGGTGCCATCGCTCTCTAGTTTATGAGCCCGGTATGCCCTGGGAAGGTGGGATTGTCTTCCCTATTGGAGCGCCAGCTCCCAAAGGGGGTCTGGGGGCCCGGCCGGCTTTCTGGTGCTCTGTGGGCACTGTATGTACTCCCAGAGTGGTCAGGAGTCAGCTGACCCGACTTGGATCCTGCCTGCCCCAAGGTGCCGTCTTGGGCAGGTCTTTCTCCTCTCTGAGGCTAGTTTTCAGGGTATGAGGGTCTCACAGGGCTGCTGGGTTCAATTACTGCTGTTGCTTCTACAACACGTGTGCACTGCACTGGCCCCATTTTCTGGGCACTTGTAGAGTCATGACATCATAGGCAAGAAAATTCCCCCAGTGTCTCTGCCAGAGACAGCCAGCCACAGCTTCCTGGGAGCATCTGCGGTGGATGCCGGGGGCTGGCCCTGAGCTGTGCCCGTCCTGGACTCCGCTGATGCCCCTTTCCCCATAAGTCCCACCTGGGAACAAGGCCATCACGACCTTGACCTCTCCCGCGGCATCCTGGCTGAGGTATCCCCCCACTCCTGTGGACCGCGGGAAGGCAGCGCCCCCTGGCGGCGGCAGCCATGGACTTACACAGGTTTATCGTTGAAACTTGTTGCCATCCCTTCCCGGGGAACCTATTATTGACACGTGTGGTTTTGTACAATTGCTTTATTTCTCTCTCATAATGTATGCTCCCCCTCCTCTTCCTCTTCCTCTTCCTTTCCTTCTCCTCCTCCTCCGTCTTCTCCACCTTCTCCTCCATCTTCTCCTTCGCCACTTCCTTCTTCTCCACTTCCTTCTTCTCCCCCTCCCCCTCCTCCTTCTTCCTATTGCCATTTTCTTTCGCTGAACCATTTGCAAGTTAGTTGCAAACATTTTGAGTTTTTACCCCTAAATATTTCAGCAGGTTCTTCTACAACAAGGACACCTCTTAGGTAAACAGGTTATCAGATTCAGGATTTCAACATTGATAGGACAGAATCAGATATAAAGACCATATTTAGAGTCATCAGCAATCTCAATATGCTCTTTCATAGCCCCGCCCAGATTCAGAATCCAATGCAGACATTGCAATCAGCCACCATGTCTCTTTAGTCTCCCTATTCTGGAATGTTCCACAGTTCTTCTTTGTCTGTCATGCCAGTTGTCCATGCTTTGTCATGTCCAGGCCAGTTGTTTTACAGAAAGTGCCTCAGTTGGGTTTATCTGATGTATCCTCATGATTTGATTCAGATTATGGACTTTTGGTAAAAAGACCACGGATGTGATAGGAGAGTCTTGTCAGCACAATAGACAGTTTTTGTTTTACAGATGGGCAGCCTGTGGCCCAGAGAGGGGAAGAGAACTGGGGACACAGTGAAGCTCAAATACCATCTCTGCCTTTAGCTGCTGTGTGACCTCGGGTGGGTGACTGTACCTCTCTGAGCTGCAGTTTCCTCACGTGTAACATGGGGTGGTGAAGTGTGACAGGGAGGCGGGGGAAGTGATACGCAATACCATGAGTTCCCTGTTCCCTTCCATTGACTCAGGATTGGCAGGAAGTGAAGAAGAATTCAGCTGTCCCCCGAGACCCAGGAGACAGAGGAGGGCCTGGCCCTACATCTCCTTCAGAGTCCATAGCTACTGATGAGATGAGCAGGCAGCCAGGAGGGGAAAACCCAGGCCAGACACCAGAATTTTCCCCACACTCAGCAGGCCCAGCAGGCCTGAACCCTCGCACCCCGATTGCACCTCACCTGTAGGCTTCCGAGCTCACGGGGTGAAACGCTGTGGGTCAGAGCGAACCTCCAGTTGTCCTGGGAGGTCCCTGACCCTAGAGAGGCCCCCAGGGGCTCCCCGCTTTCCTTGAGAAGAATGGGATTCTGCTGGAGGGAGGAGGCTGGGTGTGGGGGGAGGGGAGCGGGAAGAGAGGGTTGTCAAGGCCTGTGGCTCTGGATTAA
This sequence comes from Crocuta crocuta, assembly GCF_008692635.1. Classification (NCBI taxonomy): domain Eukaryota; kingdom Metazoa; phylum Chordata; class Mammalia; order Carnivora; family Hyaenidae; genus Crocuta; species Crocuta crocuta. Next base: position 493,847 of record NW_027530007.1, on the reverse strand, counting down.
GTGAGAAAGGAGGCACACGGGAGCCACGTGACTAGTGTACAAATGTCACATCGGATTTATTATTTCCCATGTATACAGAGACATTTCAGATGTGCAAAAACAAGAAACAAGGAAAATGTAACAGTGCTCTGTGTGTCCACTACCCTGCCATGCTGGCCTCCTTCTGCTCTCTGACCATAAAGGAAATGTTTCTTACTTTTCACTGTTCCCTTGGCTGGAGAGGAGAGTAGGGAAGCCCTGGAGGCCAGCCAGGCCTCTCCTGCCGCGGCCCCTGCTTTCCCCCAGTCCAAGAAAGCCCTTTCATCTCCTTCATCCATCATGCCAGATGTCAGGGAGCCTCTGGGAAGCTGCAGATAGAGAGGTGGGATGCGGCTCCCTCCTTCTCCCCGCCTCCCTTCCTGGAGTCTATAAACCTGATTTCCCCTTTCATTCTACCAGGACAAAGTGCCCTCCCCAGGATGTCAGCAGAGACCTTCCTCTCTTATGGCCCCCCTAACAAAGGGGCTTCATTTTCAAAGAGACCTGGAAACCTATGGAGCTTGTTAAAAATGCATATTCCAGAAAAAAGTGAATCATGACCCCTACTTCACACCGTGCACCAAAATGAAACCTAATTATGGCAGGTTAAGTGATAGCATCTAGTGGATAAGGTGGGAGAGAATCTGAATGACAGCAGGCTGGCAAATATTTCTTACATAGGACATTAACTGTGAAAGAAAAGACTGATAAATTGTTTGTCATTAAAACTAAGAACTTCTGGGGGTGCCTGGCTGGCTCAGTTGGTAGAGCGGTAGAGCGTGTGACTCTTGATCTCAGAGTTGTGAGTTTGAGCCCCACATTGGGTGTAGAGCGTACTTAAAATTTTTTTAATGTTTATTTTTGAGAGAGAGAGAGCACGCATGAGCAGGAGAGGGGCAGAGAGAGAGGGAGACTGAGGATACAAAGCAGGCTCTGCACAGACAGCAGACAGCCTGATGTGGGGCTCAAACTCATGAACCATGAAATCGTATCCTGAGCCGAAGTCAGATGCTTAACCCACTGAGCCACCCAGGGCCCTAGGTGTAGAGATTACTTAAAAATAAAAATCTTAAAAAGATTAAAAAACAAAACTAAGAACTTCTGTTCATCAAAAGTCTCCCTTAAGGAATTGAAAAGACAAGCCACAGAATGGGAGAGGATATTTGCAGCACATCTACTCACCAAAAGGTCTGTATCCAGAATATATAAGGATTTCCCACACATCAATAAAAAAAGTCAATCTCATTTTTTAAATGTTTTTTTATTTTTATTTTTTTATACTAAAATTTTTTTTGTTTTATTTATTTCTGAGAGAGAGAGAGAGAGAGACAGTGTGAGCAGGGGAGGGTAAGAGAGAGAGGGAGACACAGAATCTGAAACAGGCTCCAGGCTCTGAGCTGTCAGCACAGAGCCTGACACGGGGCTTGAACCCACGAACCGCGAGATCATGACCTGAGCTGAAGTCGGACGCTTAACCGACTGAGCCACCCAGGTGCCCCTTTAATGTTTATTTTTGAGAGGAGAGAGAGACAGAGCGCGAGTGGGGGAGAGGCAGAGAGAGGGAGACACAGAATCTGAAGCAGGCTCCAGGCTCTGAGCTCTCAGCACTGAGCCCAGTGTGAGGGTCGAACTCAAGAACCTCGAGATCATCACCTGAGCCGAAATCAAGAGTTGGACACTTAACCGACCAAGCCACCCAGGTGGTCCAACATGGCTAAAAATTGTACAACTGATAATACCAAATGTTGACAAGGATGTGGACCATCTGGAACACTTCTAAACTACAGTGAAGTCTCAGTCCAGTTTGGAAAACTGTACAAAGTCTATCAAGGCTGAACATACACGGGGCACCTGGGTGGCTCAGTCGGTTGATCATCCGACTTCCGCACAGGTCATGATCTTGCATTTGTGGGTTCAAGCCCCTCATCGGGTTCTGTGCTGATGGCTCAGAGCCTGGAACCTGCTTCAGATTCTGCGTCTCCCTCTCTCTCTGCCCCTCCTCTACTCGCTCTCTGTCTCTCAAAAATAAATAAACATTAAAAAATGTTTAAAAAAATTTTTTAAAAAGGCTGAGCATACACATACTTTATGACCCAGCAATTCCATACCTAGGTATATATCCAGAAGAAGTGTATACATTTGTGCACCAAGATATATGAATAGGAATGTTCCTAGTGGGATTACTCATAATGATCAAAAGTGGAGATAACCCCAAGGTCTATCAAGAGTAGAAAAGATTAATAAATTGCACATATTCACACGATACAGTGCTACAAAGCACTGAACTTGAATGAATGGTCACCACCTGCAACAATGTGGGTGATTCTCACAGTACAGTGTTGAGTTAAAGAAGCCAGTTGTAAGAGAGCAGAAGTGATCCTACCTACGTAAGCTCCAAAGGTGACCAAGCAAAGCAATGGTGCAGAAGCTGGGTTAGTGGCCGCCTTTTGCGTGTAATGCGTGGGAAAGGCCAGAGGGAGGGCGCTGGGGTGTTGCCAATGTCCCGTTTCTTGATCTGGGTGCTGCCCGCAAGACGTGTTCACACTGTAAAAATTCAGTGGGTATGCATCTGAGATCTGTGCGCGTTTCTGTATAAGCGTGTTAGACTTCACCAAACAGATTTACTAGAAATCTGTATTGCTGGGTCCATGCCAGAGGCCAGGTAGGAGGCAACTGAGTGAATTAATCCTGGAGAGAGAGGATGGGGACTGGGATCAGGCTGGCGGGGGGGACATTGGTCCAAAGAGGCCGAGAGAGAGAGAGAGAGAGAGAGAGGGTTTGCTGTTGGGTTGGATGTGAACATGCAAAGAGAGAGCCAGGGGAGACCCCAGGTTTTGGGTGGAGTTATGGAAGGGGTGAAGTTGCCCTCACCCCCAAGCTGGGGCATTTTTGAGGCAGATGTAAAATCAGTTATTTCTGTCCCGATGCCTTCTAAAACTTGAAGCTTTGTCTCAGGTCTGGCCTTGACAATGAGTGGAGAGACCAGGCCTCTTGGGACCTGAGGGGCAGGAGGGAGGGAGGATGCGTGTCTGGGACTGGCCTGGTCTCACTAATTGATCCCATCCTCCAGGATCGAGTTTCGAGGGACATTTATGCTGGAGACCCTGGACGCCATCATGATAAAAGTGCCGGTAGGTGCTGTCACTGCTGCCCTGTGGGTGAGTGGGGAGTGCTGGGGTGGGACAAGGGGGGATTTTTGTCCTCAAGTTATAAAATCCCTGGGGGGAATTGGTGAGTGGGCGCGATGGGAGCCCACATGGCCATGTTGGCTATAGGTGTCTGAAGGCCAGCCCTCTGAGTTTTTCTTTTTAGTTATTAGTAGCTGCTCCTTATGAACTCGTACCATACATACAGAGACTGGTCTGAGGCCTTCACATGCATTGCATGAGCTCATTGGATCCCCCACAAGTATCCTTTATCATTCCTACTCTGCAGACGAGGCTGTTAGGGGTGCTGTAAGGTTAGGTAACTGGTCCAAGGTCACAGAGATGGGAAACAGTGGGGTCTGCCTGGGGCTGGAGTCCAGGGTTTCATGACCCCAGAGCCTGGGCTCTCAGCACCCACCTGACTGCCCCTCATTTCTGGGCCCAGAAGCCCTTTGTGGTCCTCATGTTTTTCAGCCCAGAACATGCATTTATCCCTGGGCCCCCTGAACTGTAGATCTCTCTGGAACCAGGCTCTCTGCTCAGAGCACATTTCTGGAAGTCTCGCCCACCCTCAGCACAGTGATCGGCTCTGAGTAGATTATCAGCCTGCCCGTCCTCACTTCGCAGGTGATGCTTAGGCCCCAAGAAGAAGCAGCACAGGGTCGTGAGGCGCTGCCCTGCGCTGTGGTTGTTATGGAAAGTTCCCAAGGCACATCCAGGGGCCTTCGCTGGGTGGGGCATGAGATAGAGCTGAACTGTGGGCTCTGACCTCTGGTCGCAGTCTTGAGGGGGAGAGTTTGTACGTGGCTGGCGATGGGGGGGTGAGGGTGTACGTGGCTGGTTCAGGAGAACTCCTCATGCTCGGAGGCCAGCAGGCCACTGGAAGTGGCGGCGAGTGACCTTCAGGGTAGGTAGGGGGGTGATGCACAAAGTCACCTAGGGTAAGTGGCCTGAGCCGGGCGGGAACCGCAGTCTGTCCCGCACGCGCCACTTCGAGGGAAGGCCCAGCCGGTGCTCAGGCCCCCAAAGGACCGAGGAAAGCATTTTGGGAAAGAATTTGATATGTTCTATTTCCAAAAATGATTCAAAGTAGTCATTGTAGGGAAAAAAATAGACGTATTTTCTCACTTTTATTTTGTGGGTTAGTATGGGTTTTGCAGGATATATCAGGTGGGTGCCTATGGTTTTTTTGGTGTTTGGGACTCCAGTGCCTGACTGGCCAGCCCCACACCCGTATGCCTGCCCATCACCCCATCCCTTCACCCATGCTCTTACCTGCCCACTCCTCCCCTTTCTGCCTCCTTCACCCCCCTTCCTCATCTCTTCTGCCACCCACCCCCCATCCATCCACCTGTCTACCTCAGTCCACTCTGGGGGCCATAACAGAACATCACAGACCGGGAGGCTTCAACAACAGACAGGTGTTTCCTCACTGTTCTGGAAGGTTTTCTGGAGGTTAGAAAGTCCAGGGTCAGGTTTCCAGCAAGGTTTGGTTTCTGGTGACAAGTCTCCTCTTCTCGGCTTGCAGCCAGTCCCCTTTGTTATGGCTGAAGGACAGAGAGAGAGAGAGAGAGAGAGAAAGGGAAGAGAAGAGATACATTTTTCTTCTTTCCTTATAAGGCCACCAATCCTATCGGATCAGGGCTCCACCATTATGATCTCAGTTTTCCCTTTTGTTTTTTAGTGTTTATTTATTTTTGAGAGAGAGAGAGGGTGTGAGTAGAGGAGGGGCAGAGAGAGAGGGGGACAGAGGGTCCGAAGCGGGCCCTCTGCTGTTAGCATGGGGGACTCCAACCTGCGAACTGCAGGATCATGACCTGACCCAAAGTCAGACACTTAACAGACTGAGCGCCGTCCCCCGCCCCCCCCACCTCATTTAACCTTAATTATCTCCTAAAGACCCTCTCTCCAAATAAAGCCACACTGGGGGTCAGGCCTTCAGCATATGGATTGCGGGGGAGGGGAACATAATCAGGCCACAGCACCACACTGCTCCCACCCAGCCCCTCCCATCTCCCCACAGCTCCCACCCCCTTCACCTGCTCTTCTTTTTTTTTTTTAAATGTTTTATTTATTTCTGAGAGAGAGAGAGAGAGAGAGACAGTGTGAGCAGGGGAGGGGCAGAGAGAGCGGGAGATACAGAGTCCGAAACAGGCTCCAGGCTCTGAGCTAGCTGTCAGCACAGAGCCCGACGCGGGGCTCGAACCCACGAACTTGTGAGATCACGACCTGAGCCGAAGTCGGACGCTTAACCGACTGAGCTACCCAGGCGCCCCCTTCACCTGCTCTTCTGTCCACCCACTCAACAATTGTTTATTGTTCCTTCTTGTCCTGAGGTCACTTGCCGCCTTTCCAGCCTCTTTCCCCCGGGCCTTTCTACTGGAACTGCTGTGCTTGGTGTCCCCTGAACGCACCGTGTGCTTTCAGGTCTCTGGGTCTCCGTTCGTGCCTGCTGCACCTGGGATGCCCGCCCCTGCTGCCTCCACCTGCTGCATCCTGGCACCCCTTCCTCCGTGAAGCCTTCCCTCACCAGCCCAGTGCCGTGTGGCTGCTCACACACTGCTTCTCCCCAGGACAACTGCAGTCAGGGTTCCGGGGCGGGGTGGCCCACAGGGCCCTGTGACTTCCCATAGGAGCCATACTTCCAGCTGCAGGAAGAAAGACACTCCTTTCCCACGCCCTCCAGCTGCCTTCGCCCCTGCCTGGCAGGGCCCTGCCGGTGAAGTGGGTGGAGGCAGAGTGACGTATGGGTCCCCAGCTCCCTTCACTTAGATGATGTGACTTGGGAAGAGGGGGCTCCCCTCCCCCCATGTTTCCTCTCCATGGCCCAGAGACTGGGGGTAGGTGAGCACTTCATGCTCGTGTGGTGGGCGGGGCATTTTGCTGGAGTTTTATTGACTCTGTGCTTCCGCCAAGCAAGCGGAAGAAAGAAAAACCCACAAAAACCCCTTCCTCCGTCTCTGGGGGAAATTTCTGACATTTTGCCCGCCCTCTGCAATCAGCGCTCAGCTCAGCTGTGTGGCAAGGTTGGCCAGGGGTTAGTTGCTGGAGGAAGGAAACTGGGAGACCTTTGAGATTGAGAAATTTAGATGTCACTGAATCTCTCTTCTTGCCCAGCCTGTACATGCTCTTTGTAGCGTCCTTGACAGCTGATCCCCAGCCCTCTGCTTACACACCCCCAGTGATGGGGAGCTCACTCACTGCTACATAACCAGGACAGCCATTACCCACAATGGAGCGTGCTCTATGCCAGCCACACGGCTAGCCCTGTACCAACATTAGCTCACCAAAACCCTGATAGGAAGCCCAGAGAGGAAACTTGGACTTGATGAGGTTCAGAGATTTGCCCACAGTCACATGCTAGGAAGGAGCCAGTGGGGGGCTCCAGTGTGGCTGGCTAACTCAGACACCCGAGCTCTTCCCCCTTAGCTGGTGCCGACCCCGGAGACAGAGCATATCAGAGAAGGAGACAGCAGAGTCTATCAGCGAAGAGCCCACGTGGGGGCTACAAACCCCTTCTTATTCTAGACCAGAGGAAGGGATGTCCTTTGCAGATGTACGAGGCCTGCCCAGGTTACCAGGAAAGCCGGGCCTGGTGTTAGGCAGAGAACGTGGCTTGCTTGGGGCCTGGCGAGTATATCCCATCTTGTCCCAGGAGCAGAGGGTCTCCCCAAGAGCTGTGAGCAGGAAAGAGTGGGAGGAGGCCTCCCCAGCCCTCTGGCCCTTGGCAGAGCTTGGCTGGTCTATAGTTCCCTCCCCAGTCTGTTCTCCCTCAGTCACCAGAAGGAACACTTGGCAAACATCTTTCAGCCCCAATAAGGAAGCATCTGATGGTGCAGATAAGTCCAGATGTTCACCTCCGCTCTGGTCCCCAGGGCCAGGACTGTTCTAGACAACAGCTCAGGGGAGGGAGCGGTGGGGGCAGCTCTCCGAGAAGGGTGGCCTGTGGGGTGGCAAGCCCTCGCAAAATGTGTCTGCTGCAGTGGGCTGTTAGAACATGGGGTGGTGTTGCTGGGAGCCATGGGAACTCACTCCCAGGACACCTGACCTGATCAGGGCATGCACGGGGTCTTCCTGGAGGAGGTGGCATCCTTCTTGGAGGAGGAGTCCTAGGGATGAGCAGGGGTAGGCCAGGCCGAGGTGGGGAGGGGGTGTGTTCTGGGCAGAGGCACAGAATGTGCAAAGTCCTGGAGGGGAGTAGGATGGGCCGCTGGAGAATTGAGAAGTTTCCATTTGGCTACAGCCCAAACCCAAAGTGTGCAGGGGGAGCAGGGGAGGGCAGGCGGGAGAGGCTGGTGGCTCANGGGTTGCCTGATTGCTGAGCCAGAGGTGGGAGGCGGTGTGGGAATGTTAGCACGAGCTTTCAGGACATCTGGAGTCAGCAATGTGCCCTGAGCCAGAGTGGGTGGGGCTGGAGGCAGATCAGGGCAAAGGGATACGTGGGGACCAATTCGGGCGTCACCCCCACAGCTCTGGAGACTTTCTCAACCATTGTTCTTCCTTCCACCCTCCCTCCCTTCTTCCTTTCTTTCTTTCTTTCTTTCTTTCTTTCTTTCTTTCATTCTTTCAGTTTATTTATTTATTTTGAGAGAGAGAGAGAGGGAGGGAGAGAGAATCCCAAGCAGGTTCCACGCACGGAGCCTGACATGGGGTTCGATCACAGAAACCATGAGATCATGACCTCAGCCCAAACTGAGTCCAATGCTTAGCTGACTGAGCCACCCAGGCGCCCCTCAGCCATTTTTGTTTCTGATTATGAAAGTGATATTCAGGGGTGCCTGCCTGGCTGAGTCAGTTAAGTGTCCGACTCTTGATTTTGGCTCGGGGCATGATCTCACAGTTCATGAGTGTAAGCCCCGAGTCAGGCTCTGCACTGATGGCATGAAGCCTGCTTGGGTTTCTGTCTCTCCTTCTGTCTGCCCCTCCCCTGCTTGTGCTTTCTCTTTCAAAAAAATAAATTAATTAAACAAAAAGAAGGAAGAAAGTGCTATTCAGTGCAGAAGATCTATGTGGAAGACTGGAAAAGAAGAAAATAGAAATTCTTTGGCTTGGCCTGCTGCAGCCCCTGTGGCCTTTCTGTTTTTTGGCACAAGCCATGCTTGTGCCTGCCTCAGGGCCTTTGCACTGACAGTTCCTTCTGCCTCCAGTGCTCTCCCCACAGCCCTCTGCAGAGCTGCCTGCTTCCATCCTCGGGGACTCCATGAGCCCTCCCTGATCCCACTCTCTGGAGCTCTCACCCTTCTCCCTCTGCCTTCTCTTAGTTCCTGCTTTATTTTCTTCAAAGTGGAAACCACTTTGCTGAAAACCAACTTGCTAATTTCTTTCTGCACTTGCTTGCCGCCTCTCTTCCCTGGGCTAGAGGGTAAGTCCCATAGGAGCAGGGACCTCACCTTCTATGTCTAAGTCAGTGCCTGGCACAAAGATGGTGGTCAATAAAGGTGAGCTGACTGAAAACATAATCCCGCCGCCAGATTAGCCAGATTAGTTGCTCAGGTCCTTGAATAGATTTCCTGCAGGAGGGGATTCTAAAGTTCACCCCGAACAGCCCCTGGTGCTGAGAGGTGATTTTAAAGGGATCCAGAGAGGGGATATGGGTGGGGATCAGGAAAATCCCACCAGGGGATGGTATTTCATCCTAAACTTGCTGTATCCAGAGGGTTCCCACTGGGTGGAAATGGAGATGGACAGATGCCTCAGCCTGGGCAAAGAACATTTGTATTCGTTCCCTAGGGCTGCCGTTAACAACAAACCACAAGCTGAGTGGTCAACACAACAGAAATTTATTGTCTCACATATCTGGAGTCTAGATGTCCAAGATCAATGTGCTGGCAGGGCCATGCTCCCTCTGCAGGCTCTTGGGAAGGGTCTCCCCTCTCTCAGCTTCTGGTAGTTTCCTGGCTGGTGGCAGCATGCCTCCAGTCTTTGCCTGGCTGTGTTCCTGTGTGCATGTGTATTTCGTATCCAGATTTCCCCCCGCTTCTTATAAGGATGCCAGTCATCTCAGGTTATGGTCCACCCCAATGATTGCATTTTAATTTAATTGCCTCTGTCAGCATGCTGTCTTCAAACAAGATTGCATTCTGGGGACGCCTGGGTGGCTCAGGCCATTGAGCATCCAACTTCGGCTCAGGTCATGATCTCATGGGTTGTGAGTTTGAGCCCCGCATCGGGCTTTCTGCTGTCAGTGCAGAGCCCACTTCAGATCCTCTGTCTCCCTCTCTCTCTGCTCCTCTCCTGCTCGCTCTCTTTCTCTCAAAAATAAATAAACATTAAAAAAATCACATTCTGAGATACTGGGACTTAGGGCTTCAGCGTATCTCTTAGGAATTAAATACAGAGGGGGATATAATTCACCCTATAACAGCACTTCAGGACATAGGAGGGGTGCTAGAGAAAAGTCCAAGATGCACAGTGTTGGCTACAGCATAGAGTCCATGAAGTGAGCCATGTACAGTAATGCCAGAGCAGGAGTCAGAAGCAGAGGGAGGCTTGGGAGTGCGAGGCTGGGTCCATATTGATTGGGTGGTCTGAGCATGTGTTGATCAGAAATGTGCCAGGCTCTGTGAGATGGGAATCACTGGTGAGCTGAAAGGGAAAGATTCAGCCTCGAGGAGCTGACATTCATGAGAGGAATTCACACACTGAGGCAATTTGTCCCAGTGTGATCGATCACACATCTAGGTTAAATAGATTACGGCAGAGTTAGGTGGAGGAGGGCGAGGTATACGGGTCTCTGATAGCTTATCACAGAGACGCTGGCCAAGCTGCTGACAAAGTGATACCTTGACAATAACGTGAAGGCTGAGCAGGAGTTTACCAGGGGAAAGGGGAGAGGAACGTTCCTGGCAAAGGGCCAGCTTGTGCAAAGGCCCTGGGGGCAGAAGGGAGCATGGCCCCTTTGGGGACATGGAGATGCCAATGTGGCTAGAGATTAGATAGGGGGCGGTGTAGGTGTGCAGAACCTCCTTAACCCAGTAAGGCCCTAGACCTCTATCCTGGGAGCCATGTGAAGTCTTTGAAAGTTTTAGGCAAGGGAAGATAGGATCAGATTTACCTCTATGAAAGACCACTGGGAAGCTACTGAAGTTTTCTGAGCTAGAGGGTGTTAGCCAACAAGCTAGTATTTTTGAGAGGTTCTTCCATGTTGTTCTAGAGCAGGGGTTTGCCCTGGGGTCCACGGACTCCCAAGTGCCCATGGGTAGATTTCAGGGAGGCCCTGAACCTGAACGAGGTCACTCATTTTTCATAAGCCTCTAACTAAAATGACCTGTATTTAATTCCTAACGTTATGAATCAAGACAACAAACCACAGTAATAATATCGTAGTACCTTTTCCATCAGTAGAAATCAGACATTCTCGTGATATATTGCAATTATAGTTGCTACGGTTGTCCTGAAATATTTATGCTCATCAGTACTATGAAGCCATATTTATTAGACTTTATTTAAAATTTTTTTTAATGTTTTATTTATTTCTAGGAGAGAGAGAGAGACAGCATGAGCAGGGGAGGGTCAGAGAGAGAGGGAGTCACAGACTGAAACAGGCTCCAGGCTCTGAGCCGGCAGTCAGCACAGAGCCCGACGCGGGGCTCGAACCCACGAACCGCGAGATCATGACCTAAGCGAAAGTCGGACGCTTAACCGACTAAGCCACCCAGGCGCCCCTATTAGACTTTATTTAATGACTTTACAAAGAATCACATATATTGCTAGATCTTAAATTATTTTAATGCTTTGATAACCGTGTTCTCACACGGTTCACTTGTAATCCTTTGTATTTTATTTTATGAGCTCAGAAACACGATTCTGAGCGGTGTCCCAGGTTTCCCCAGAATGACTAGGGGGCACAAGAAATATTGAGAACCCATGGCTTGGCTTCTTTGGTCTGTAACCAACTCAGGCCGAAGTTATTTAGACACAAACAAGACAAAAGAGAAATGACAGAAGTCCACGGCACCATAAATTCAGTTAGAATGCCCTCAGCAGTCCATTTCTGTCTGTCTCTGGACTTCCGCTCGCCTTTGAATCATCTCCTTCTCAGGCACCCTGCCCATCCTGCACCTGCCACGACCTGGCAGCACTGGACTTAAACCACCCTTCCCACACCAGAAATCCAACAGTAAAGAGGCGGGCAATTTCCCGGTAGCTTTTGTGAAACTCTCAGGGATGGCCTCATTGGCTGGCATGGGTCACGGTGTCTTTTAAGAAGCAATTACAATGGTGAGGAAGATGTGCTCTGATTGGCCTATTTGGGTCATGTGCCCGTTCTGGAGGATGAAGTATTCTGATTGGCCTGTTTGGGTCATGTGCCCATCCTGAAGGATGAAGTATTCTGATTGGCCTGTTTGGGTCATGTGCCCATCCTGAAGGATGAGGCGTACTCTGATTGGCCTGTTTGGGTCATGTGCCCATCCTGAAGGATGAAGTATTCTGATTGGCCTGTTTGGGTCATGTGCCCATCCTGAAGGATGAGGCGTACTCTGATTGGCCTTGGGTCAGTGGCCATCTTGGAATCAAGCTGTGGGCGGGTGGCCCGTCAGAACGTGACTAGACCGAGAGCCCACGCGGCAGGTGACGGCTGCCTGCTCGCTTTGCCCCGGGCGGCCGGTATCAACGCGATTCACGTTGCTTCCCTGTGTAGTGGGAGCAGGGAGCAGTTTGGGGCGGCCCGCTCACCTGCGTGTGTCTCAGGCTGGCTTAGGCTGCTCAGGGTCTAGGGACTTAGGGCTCCCCAGTTCCTGCGGTGAGAAAGGCCACCCGGGAAAGGCCGCCAGTGCTCCTCCGGCGCTTGCTGTGTGCTAAGGACACACGTTTATTTTCACACCCCTGTCACCGTCTCAACAGCCCTAACAACACCGGGCCCAGGGCTCCGCCCAGCTGCCCGCGGCCCTTGAGGACAGCGGGCTTCTCACCAGCCAGCGCCTCTGTTTGTAACCTGAGAGCTGGACTGACATGTTTGGGGGCTCAAGGGGGGAGCTGGGGATGGCTTTAGGGGTGAGAGGTGACGATTGGGGAGGTGGGGTCTCTGCCAAGGCAGCCTGGCCTGGAGCTTCTCTGCTTCTTTCCCCAGGGCTGACCCCGCACCGGCCTTGTCTCCCAGGGTCACCTGACTGCAGGAAGCAGTGTGAGCCCGACTACTACCTGGACAGGAACGGCCGCTGCACGGCCTGTGTGAGCTGTTCTAGAGGTAAGGGCCACTTTCCCCTTCTAGGGGCAGCTTCACGGGAGGGCCCCCACCCCCAAGCGGGTGGCAGAGAAGGTGGGGAGCACCCCCCGGTGCCTCAGTTTACCCCTCTGGATTTGTGAGTTGGGATCAGCCACAGTGTTTTGCATCTGTAATTAGAGAGACTTAGTTAACCTGTTTCCTCAGGGAGGGACTCACATTTATTGAGTTCAATCTTCACAAGAATCCTAGAAGGTTTTGTTTTGTTTTCTTTCTTTTTTTTAATGTTTATTTATATTTGAGAGAGAGACAGAGACACAGAATGAGCGGGGGAGGGGCAGAGAGAGGGACACACAGAATCCGAAGCAGGCTCTCAGCACAGAGCCCGACGTGGGGCTTGAAACCACGAACCATGAGATCATGACCTCAGATCATGAGATCAAGACACCTCAGAGTGGGGGCCTTAACTGACAGAGCCACCCAGCCATCCCCTACTCTAGGAAGTTCATATAAGTAGAATCATAAAATATTTATCCTTTGAGACTGCCTTATTTCACTTAGCATAATGTCTCCAAGGCACTGTAGCCAGTGTCAGAATTTCCTTCCTTTTCAAGGCTGAATAGTATTCCATTGGCGGGATCTACCACGTTTTGCTTCTCCATTCATGTTGGTGGACACTGGGGTGCTTCTGCTGTCAGCTATTGTGAATACTGCTGCTGTCTGCGTGAGTCTACACATACCTGTTCGAGCCTCTGCTTTCAGTTCTTTTGGGAATAGACTTAAGTGGAATGGCTGGATCATGTGGTAATCCTGTTTAAGTTTTTGAGGAATCCTGAGTGTTATTTTTGAAACTGAGTTCAGGAGTCTGACGACTGGGTGGGAGGCCGCGTGCATCCAGAGACGGGTGTCGTCGTCCTTGCTGGAGCAGAGATCTGCCTTCCCTTCTGCGAGATAGTTATTAGCAGAGTCCCTGCAGCTGCAGAGAGGTGTACCTGACTCCTGGGGCCTCTGCTGATGTCCACCCGAAAGTTAGCCAGTCGGGCACCTTCCCACCTTTGCTCAGGTCTGAGATAACTATGTTTGGGCTACTATTCTTGGGGGGGATGGGGTATTTTTTTTTTAAGTAGGCTTTATGTCCAGTGCAGAACCCATTGTGGTGCTTGACTCATGACCCTGAGATCAGGACCTGAACTGAGATCAAGAATCTGATGCTTCATCAACTGAGCTATCTATCCAGGGGCCCCTCAAAGGGTTTTTTTCATGAATTTTCCAGTGAAATCCACTGCCTTCAGTTGGCCTGCCTCTTTCTTAGATTTTGTAGAATTCTCAGGATTGTATGCTCTCTTCAGTACTGCTTCTGGGGTGTAGGACAGAGTAAGGGGCTACCCCAGTGTAACCACAGCAAGGATGAGAGAGATGAGAGAGCCTCCTGAGATGGGTTTAGGGGCCAGGCCTGGGAGAAGCCCTTATCATTTCTGCCCACCTCCTATTGGCCAGAATACCATCATATGACCCAACCCAAACTGCAAGGGAGGCTGGGATATGTAGTCTTTCTGGGAGACCACTTGAATTGGTGAACACAGCATTGTGCTCCAGAGGGTTTCTTTTTATGGCTTCAATTTCCTTTGCTTCCTTCCTTGAGCTCCAGGGGATTCTGTTTTATAGCTGCCAGTGCCAGAGAATATTCATTGTACTGATTCTAACAGCTTGTTCTGTTTTTGTTGTTGTTGTTATTGTTGTTTTGTTTTTTTGTTTTCTATTATCTGCTTTCTCAAGAGTTCTTGTGAGTTTGGAGGTGTTTTTTTCTTGGTGCTGGTTTTCTCTCATGTGTGGTGACCTCTAGTTCTGCACATCCTATCTGATGGTGACTGGGAGGGGTTCTGTAAGTGGCTGATCTAGGCCTGCAGGGTCCCTGCCTCCCAGGTATGACCGGCCTAGGGCACTGTCCTGATACCTCCTGCGAGAGTCTCCCGGGGGAAATGCTGGGCTTCCGGGTGTGTGGCATCAGTGGGTGAGAAGCGTGGATGCTCCTGGGACACTCCCCATCAGCTTCCCTGAGGCCTGCCCCTGCCCTCACCCACTTGGAGACCAGAGCACCCCACCCCAGAGCCTCTCCCAGAATAATCCTTTTGGGTGTATTTTGGGCTTTGATCTCTTTCTTCCATGCATCCCATCTACCTTCCGTATTGCAGGAAGTCTTCATTTTCGGTGGACCAAGGTTGCCCTGAATTGCTTTCGAGGGATGTTTACATTTGTTAATTACTTATACCAGTGATATTTTTCTTCTTGAGATACAATTCACCATATAATTTCCTTAAATTAATTAATTTCTTGAAATAAGCCTCAACATGGGGCTCAAACTCGTGACCCTGAGATCAAGAGTCACATGTTCTACAAACTCAGCCAGCCAGGTGCCCCTAAAAGTCACCATTAAAAATTTTTTGTTTAATGTTTATTTTTGAGAGAGAGAGACAAAGTGTGAGTGGGAGAGGAACAGAGAGAGAGGGAGATACAGAATTTGAAGCAGGCTTCAAGCTCTGAGCTGTTNGTGGGGCTGCCAGAGCCTGTGGGCAGAGGCTCTGAGGCCCCCTTTCCTGTGGAGGCAGTTACCCCTGAGCACAGACCTCCCTGCCCCATCCAGGGGGCTGGCAGTGCCATTTCCGGCTTCTTTCTCAGCGGCGCCGGTGCCCAGGCCAGGCCCCTGGTGACCTTCTCGGCGAGCTCCAGTGCCAGGACTACGCCTCTTGGAGGGGGCACTGCCCTCACCCCCAAAGATGATCCCGAAGTGACGGGGGACCCCAGGTCTTCATCCTTTGTGAGGAAGCTCAGTCCAGATCCAGGTAATTTCTCGAGAAGCTGTGGGTTGTTTCCCAGGCCGCAGTGTCTCACTGGCAGGCGGCTTGTGTGTGGTATGGGCCGCGGGTGGTCCAGGGTGGGGTCTCTGCTGGTCTGGGGGGAAGGGGGTCTCTAGGTCTCCTTAGGCTGCAGGCCTCGAGGGCCAGAGTGGATAGAGGAAGAAGTCATTCATTTGACAGCTTAGTGCCTCCAATGGGCCAGACACTGAGGGGCTGGCAAGGGAGCAGGTGTGGATATGATGCCCTCTGATTCCTGGGTGACGGCCTGGGGTCCTCAGTTCCCTCCTGCTTGTTACTGACCTGCCTTCCGTTGTATGGGTGCACACAGTATGTGTATCCGATAGTGTTTGGATATTCGGGTCGTTTCCACTCTTTGGCTACAAGGGACAGTGATAAATTAGTCTTTATTTTCTTGTCTCTGTGCCTGTGTTTTTTAATTGACTTTTTAAAGTTTACTAATTTATTTTGAGAGAGCACGCTAGAGGGGCATAGAGAGTGGGAGACAGAGAATCCCAAGCAGCCTCTGTGCTGTCAGTGTAGAGCCCGACATGGGCTCCATCCCAGGAAGCATGAGATCACAACCTGAGCCAAAACCAATAGTTCGATGCTGAACCAACTGAGCCTCCCAGGTGCCCCGCTGAAGAGATGTTCTTAATTTTCATGTTGTCACATGGATCCATCTTTTCTTCTTACATCCTGCCTTATGTTCACTGAAGCCTTGGAGACTTCCTGCCTTACTTTCTAGGATCATTGTGCCTTTCACGGTTAGCTCTGCTGTCTGCCTACCTTTTGTGTGTGGCGGAGGCAGCGGTCATATTGAAAGAGGCCACGTGGATATGCAGTTGACCCAACACCTTTTATCAAACCAGTTGTCCTTTCCCTACTGATTTGCATGCCCTCTTTGGGGGTAAATCTAAGGTCTGTAGGTGCCTGGCTAAGATCCGGACTTTATATTCCTTTCCATCGGTCTTTTCGTCTGGCCTGTGTGGATGCCATACTGTCTCGATTACGAGAGGTTTTCCGTACAGTTGAGCAACTTCTCCATCTCTGTTCTTCAGCACTGTCCTGCCTCTTCTTGGTGATTTGCATCTCTACATCAGCTTTAGAATCATCCTTTCAAATTCCACAAAATGTCCCGTTGGGATTTTGACTGGGATTGGCCTGAGTCTGTAGATCAGGTTAGAGAGACACTGTATTTTTATAGCACCGAGTACACGGGAAAACTGTATGTTTATTCAGGTCTTCTTTATCTTTATGTATTTAATTTTACTTAGGTCTGCTTGAACTTCTCTCTCCCAATAATGTTTTATTATTTTCCACATAGTACGATTTACTTCTTTGTGTTAGATTTCTAGTTATTTGATGTTTCTGATGATGATGACAATGATATTTTATTTTTCAGTATTCCATGTTCTGAGTGTTCACTTTTAGTATTGTTTTGAGCTGTGTCAATAGCCAATATTTGGCAGACTAACCTATCAAAATAGCAGTCTCATGTGGTTCAACCCAAATGCATAGACACTCCGTTGATTTCGATGTAATAACATTATATCCAGTTCCCTGGCTAAGCTCACTTGGGAGTCCTAATAACATATCTGCTGATTCTTTTGGGTAATCTGTGCACCTAATGATGTCATCTGTCCCTGACAGACTGGTGTCTTCCTCTCCCGACCTCACTTCTTTTCTCTCTTCTCCTTGCCTTCCTGCATCGCGTGGGACCCCAGGGCCACACTGAGCAGAAGCTGTGGTAGTCGGCATCCTTGCCTCATGGCTGATGTCAGAGGGAAGTGGCCCCAGGGTTTCGAGGAGGATGGTGACACAGCAGTGGGGCTGTGGAGAGGGCTCAGGCATAGTGGCAATGACGGATCGCAGAGGGCAGGGACTGGAAGCAGGGGAGCAGTTCGGAGGCAGTTAGTGCTCTTCTCCTGTGTGGCTTTAGACACATTCCTTCCCTCTCTGGGCTTCAGGACTCCTTCTGAAGACTGATGTGACACATGTGAAGTCTGGGAGCCGGCCATGGAGCTGGTGGTGGTGGCTGGGTGAAGACATGGGGCCTTTCCCAAGGCGGCCTGGCTTGGAACTTCTCTGCTTCTTTCCCCAGGGCTGATCCCACACCGGCCTTGTCCCCCAGGGTCACCTGACTGCAGGAAGCAGTGTGAGCCTGACTACTACCTGGACAGGGACAGCCGCTGCACGGCCTGTGTGAGCTGTTCTGGAGGTAAGGGCTGCCGTATTCTCCCCTCCAGGGGCAGCTTCTCGGGAGGAGCCCCTGCAGTGGGTGGCAGAGAAGGTGGGGAGAATCAAGATTTGGTGCCTGGACTCCAGGTTGGCTCCCTGGTGCCTCAGTTTACCCCTCTGGATTTGTGAGTTGAGATCAGCCACGATGTTTTGCCTCTGTTCAGAGAGACTTAGTTAACCTGTTTCTTTGAGGGAGGGACTCACATATTGAGTTCAATCTTCACAAGACTCCTAGGAGAAGCTTTGTTTTTCTGTTTTCAAGTAATCTCTGCCAAACATGGAGCTTGAACTTCTCATCCTGAGATCGAGAGTCGCACGCTCTATAGATGGAGCCAGCCAGGCGCCAGGAAGTTTCTTTTCTCATCCCTGCTTTACAGTGAGGCAACCCAGGCTTAGGGAGGTTAGGGCCCTGTGCAGGGTTACAGAAGTCTGAGAAGGGATAGATCTGGAGTATGAGCTGTGGCCTGACACCAGGAGCTGGGCTCTCTGCCTACGGCCACAGGTGCTTTCAGGAGATCCTTCAACTGAACCTTCTGTTGTTACTTTCTTAGCCGGGTGTGTGAATGTGGTTTGTGTGCTCTCTGGTGTTCGTTTTGTTCTGTGTGGGTGTTTTGTGAGGTGAGATTGGGAAATTTGTTGAGATTTCTTGTGCCCCAATAGATGTACATATTTTTAAGTGTGTTTGGAGGAAAATGTAGTTCTGTTTGTTGTGTACAAAATTCTCTACATACCTATTAGATCAAGCTTGTTAATTGTGATTTTTAAGTAATATGCTGTCTTTTCAAAAACATTTTTGTAAGTTTATTTTTTTCAGTAATCTCTACACCCAATGTGGAGTTTGAACTTATGACCCCTGAGATCAAGAATCCCATGCTCTTCCAGCCAAGGCAGCCAGGCATATCTTGAAATAATATGCAATTTGTTTTGCATTCTTATTTATTTTTGTCACCTTCCCAAAGGTTGTTGTCTGAGATAGATGTGTTAAAATCCATTTCCCCTATGCTTGTGTTTCATCAGATTTTCATTGGGTTCTGTTTATTCTTTTTCTCTATCTCAAAGCTGTGTTATTAGGTACAGGGTTCATGAATACTGTGTTTTCTTGGTGGGTTGGACCTTTTATCAGTTGAAATATACCTCTTTGCTCCTTATAATGTATTTGCCTTAATTCCATTTTTGTTTAATAATATTGCCATTCATCTTTGTCTACAGCATTTCTCTGTTGTATCTGTAAGTTTTTAAAATTGATGATGTGTTGTATGAAATGAAAGTTATAGGCATTCATTATAAAAATTTTAGCAATACAGAAGTGTAAGGAACAAGGCCAACTCTGCCTGTTCCCCATCGTTGGATGTCTGATACTTCTCTATATATAGGGAGAAGAGGAGTGGGAAGATTTGTAGCCAGACTATACATACATAGAGAATAGGGATTAAAAATTTTTTTAAAAACATCTTTATTTATTTTTGAGAGATAGAGACAGAGCACGAGCAGGAGAGGGGCAGAGAGAGAGGGAGACACGGAATCCAAAGCAGGCTCCAGGCTTTTAGCTGTCAGCACAGAGCCTGACTTGGTGCTCAAACCCACAAACCGTGAGATCATGACCTGAATCAAAGTTGGCTGCCCAACTGACTGAGCCACCCAGCCACCCTGAGACTTGGGATTTTTAAGAGGTTGGGATCATACTGTTTATGATGTTCAAGTGATTGATTACATTTACTTTTATTCAGGTGTATCAGAGGAAGAAGAAAGTAAAACAAAATGACCACAAGAGATAGCACTTCCTAAAAAAAACAAAAAACAAAAAACAAAACCCTCTGGGGTCCTTAGGTGGCTCAGTTGGTTAAGCATCTGACTTGATTTCGGCTCAGGTCATGATCTTTCAGTGTATGAGATTGAGGCCTGGTCAGTCTCTATGCTGACAGCACAGAGCCTGCTTGGGATTCTTTCTCTTCCTCTCCTTCCACCCCTCCCCTGCTTATGTTCTCTCTCTCCAAATAAAAAAACATTTAAAAAATCCGTCTAGAATTAAGAAGAGGTGTTTAAAATCAAGAAGCAGTTAGGAATCATTTAATGAATAACTATGTCTTATGGTAAAGTCATGTTCTGTTTGTTTCAGATTTTGGATGGGTTAGAGTAGATCGGCTTCCTGTAATGAAAAATAAAGTAATTAGCTTGCCACCTCCCTGTCCTCTTCCTGACTTTTATTAGTTACATTTTTTTTTTTACTTTGTTATTGCCTATGGCATTTATATTCTTTTCTGTAACCCTCAGTCCCTCAGCATGTTAATTTTAGTTTGCTATTTAAACTTACTCACTGTGCACTATAAGCACATTGACCACAGCTTCTCCATTCCTGACTTTTTCACTTTGATTTATTGCTTGGTTGGTTAGATTTCACTGACCTGGGGATTTATCAGGAAGGACTCATCTTTACACACCTCCCAGAGGATTCTTTAATGTTTGAGAATGTTTCTTGCCTTTATACTCAAATGACGACCTGGGCAGGTATATGATTATTTCTGGGACCACTGGTCTCCAGAACTTTGTAGACCTTGGTGCATTGTCTTCTCGTGGTGAATATTCCTGGGGAGGGATCTGCTATCTGCCTTCTTTTCTCTCCTTTGTGGGTGACTGCATGAACAAGAACAATTCTTTTTTTTTAATCCTTAATCATCAAAAATCTAACCAGAATATGCCCTGATATTAATTGTTTTGAAATAATTTTTCCCAGTACCTGGAACGCCTTTTTTTAAAAAAATGTTTTTACTTATTTAAGTAATCTCTACACCCAACCTGCAGCACCTGTGGCCTCAAGATCAGGAGTCGCATGCTCCACTGACAGAGCCAGCCAGGTGCCCCTGGAATGACTTCTCTGTCTGCACACTTACTTCTTCCTTCATTTCAGGGAAACTGACCTGGATTTTAATTTCTTTTTTTTTTTTATGTTTATTTATTTATTTTAATAGAGAGCATGTGAGTGGGGGAGGGACACAGAGTGAGGGAAAGGAGAATCCCAAACAGGCCCTATGCCCAGTGCAGAGCCCATTGCGGAGCTTGAAGTCACAAACTGTGAGTTCATGACCTGAGCCAAAATCAGGAGTGGGACTCTCAACCGACTGAGGCCCCCAGGCCCCCTGGCTTTTTATTTCTGCTAAATACGTATCTCAGTATCAACTTTATGGACTGTAGTTACCCTTCTGTTTGCTTGTGTTTGCCTTTCCTCCTGCTTTATTTAACTGCATTAGTATCTTTGTCTCTTCACCTTGCGTCCACAGGTACTTCCTCAGTCCTTTCTCCGTGCCATGAACTCTGTTTTCTTTGTCATGTCTTCTGCTGCTTGCCTCCCAGCTGTCGCCAGGGCTGCCAGGACACTGCTAATTTATTTATTGGGTATCTATGCAGTGCATCTCAGTTTGCTTTCTTTAGCTCTCTAGTCTTCCTTTCAGCCCATTCTTTTTGCAGACCATCTTTTCCTTTGTTNGGCTGCCAGGACACTGCTAATTTATTTATTGGGTATCTATGCAGTGCATCTCAGTTTGCTTTCTTTAGCTCTCTAGTCTTCCTTCTCAGCCCATTCTTTTTGCAGACCATCTTTTCCTTTGCTAAACTTACATTCTCATTAAGTTCTTTACAGTATGCTTGGGATGGCTTCTGTTTGTTTTAGACCGGGTTCTTTGTCTTTCCAAAATGTATTTCTATCTTTTTTAGATCCATCTCCTTACACCCCCACCTCATGGGGCTGTACTTAGTCTTTTCTGCTCAGAGTTTCAGGTGGGGAACGAGTGTAACTTTAAAAAAATACTGTAGGAAAATATACATAACATAAAATCTAGTGTTATTTTAAAAAATACTGTAGTAAAGTATACATGTATAAAATTTATCATTGTAAGCATTTTTAAGTGTCCTGTTTAGCACTATTAAGTGCATTCATATTTTTTGGGCAACAATCACCAATGTCTAGCTTCGGAACTTGTTCTTTGCCCCAACTGAAACTCGGTCCCCATTAAACACTAGTTCCCTAATCCCCTCTTCCCCCTAGACTTTAGCAGCTGCCAATCTACTCTTTGTCTCTGTGACTTTGACTACTTTAGGAAGTTCATATAAGTAGAATCATAAAATATTTATCCTTTGAGACTGCCTTATTTCACTTAGCATAATGTCTCCAAGGCACTGTAGCCAGTGTCAGAATTTCCTTCCTTTTCAAGGCTGAATAGTATTCCGTTGGCGGGATCTACCACGTTTTGCTTCTCCATTCATGTTGGTGGACACTGGGGTGCTTCTGCTGTCAGCTATTGTGAATACTGCTGCTGTCTGCGTGAGTCTACACATACCTGTTCGAGCCTCTGCTTTCAGTTCTTTTGGGAATAGACTTAAGTGGAATGGCTGGATCATGTGGTAATCCTGTTTAAGTTTTTGAGGAATCCTGAGTGTTATTTTTGAAACTGAGTTCAGGAGTCTGACGACTGGGTGGGAGGCCGCGTGCATCCAGAGACGGGTGTCGTCGTCCTTGCTGGAGCAGAGATCTGCCTTCCCTTCTGCGAGATAGTTATTAGCAGAGTCCCTGCAGCTGCAGAGAGGTGTACCTGACTCCTGGGGCCTCTGCTGATGTCCACCCGAAAGTTAGCCAGTCCGGCGCCTTTCCCACCTTTGCTCAGGTCTGAGGTAACTATGTTTGGGCTACTATTCTGGGTTTTTAATTTTTTAAAAATTTTCTAATTAGGGTTCACACCCAGTGCTGAGCCCAAAGCAGGGATTGAATTCATGACTCTGAGATCAGGACCTGAACTGAGATCAAAATCCACTGAGCCACCCAGAACCCCCTCAAAGGGATTTTTACATGAATTTAACAGCGATGTCCACTGTTTGTCCTCAGTTGGCCTACCTATCTCAGATTTTCTAGAATTCTCAGGATTTTTATCTGTCCTCAGTACCACTTCTGGGGTGCAAGCCAGAGTAAGGGGCTACCCCAGTGTAACCACAGCAAGGATGAGAGAGAAGAGAGAGCCTCCTGAGATGGGTTTAGGGGCCAGGCCTGGGAGAAGCCCTTATCATTTCTGCCCACCTCCTATTGGCCAGAATACCATCATATGACCCAACCCAAACTGCAAGGGAGGCTGGGATATGTAGTCTTTCTGGGAGACCACTTGAATTGGTGAACACAGCATTGTGCTCCAGAGGGTTTCTTTTTATGGCTTCAATTTCCTTTGCTTCCTTCCTTGAGCTCCAGGGGATTCTGTTTTATAGCTGCCAGTGCCAGAGAATATTCATTGTACTGATTCTAACAGCTTGTTCTGTTTTTGTTGTTGTTGTTATTGTTGTTTTGTTTTTTTGTTTTCTATTATCTGCTTTCTCAAGAGTTCTTGTGAGTTTGGAGGTGTTTTTTTCTTGGTGCTGGTTTTCTCTCATGTGTGGTGACCTCTAGTTCTGCACATCCTATCTGATGGTGACTGGGAGGGGTTCTGTAAGTGGCTGATCTAGGCCTGCAGGGTCCCTGCCTCCCAGGTATGACCGGCCTAGGGCACTGTCCTGATACCTCCTGCGAGAGTCTCCCGGGGGAAATGCTGGGCTTCCGGGTGTGTGGCATCAGTGGGTGAGAAGCGTGGATGCTCCTGGGACACTCCCCATCAGCTTCCCTGAGGCCTGCCCCTGCCCTCACCCACTTGGAGACCAGAGCACCCCACCCCAGAGCCTCTCCCAGAATAATCCTTTTGGGTGTATTTTGGGCTTTGATCTCTTTCTTCCATGCATCCCATCTACCTTCCGTATTGCAGGAAGTCTTCATTTCTGGTGGACCAAGGATGCCCTGTGTTTCTTTCCAGGGATGTTTGCATTTGTTAATTACTTATACCGGTGATATTTTTCTTCTTTGAGATAAAATTCCCATTTAATTTTTTAAATTTAATTNTCTCTGTGCCTGTGTTTTTTAATTGACTTTTTAAAGGTTACTAATTTATTTTGAGAGAGCACGCTAGAGGGGCATAGAGAGTGGGAGACAGAGAATCCCAAGCAGCCTCTGTGCTGTCAGTGTAGAGCCCGACATGGGCTCCATCCCAGGAAGCATGAGATCACAACCTGAGCCAAAACCAATAGTTCGATGCTGAACCAACTGAGCCTCCCAGGTGCCCCACTGAAAAGATGATCTTAATTTTCATGGATCCATCTTTTCTTCTTACGTCCTGCCTTATGTTCACTGAAGCCTTGGAGACTTCCTGCCTTACTTTCTAGGATCTTTACTGTTTAGCCTTTCACAGTTAGCTCTGCTGTCTGCCTACCTTTTGTGTGTGGCGGAGGCAGCGGTCATATTGAAAGAGGCCACGTGGATATGCAGTTGACCCAACACCTTTTATCAAACCAGTTGTCCTTTCCCTACTGATTTGCATGCCCTCTTTGGGGGTAAATCTAAGGTCTGTAGGTGCCTGGCTAAGATCCGGACTTTATATTCCTTTCCATCGGTCTTTTCGTCTGGCCTGTGTGGATGCCATACTGTCTCGATTACGAGAGGTTTTCCGTACAGTTGAGCAACTTCTCCATCTCTGTTCTTCAGCACTGTCCTGCCTCTTCTTGGTGATTTGCATCTCTACATCAGCTTTAGAATCATCCTTTCAAATTCCACAAAATGTCCCGTTGGGATTTTGACTGGGATTGGCCTGAGTCTGTAGCTCAGGTTAGAGAGACACTGTATTTTTATAGCACCGAGTACATGGGAAAACTCTGTGTTTATTCAGGTCTTTTTTATCTTTATGTATTTAATTTTACTTAGGTCTGCTTGAACCTCTCTCTCCCAATAATGTTTTATTATTTTCCACGTAGTACGATTTACTTCTTTGTGTTAGATTTCTAGTTATTTGATGTTTCTGATGATGATGACAATGATATTTTATTTTTCAGTATTTCGTGTTCTAAGTGTTCATTTTTAGTATTGTTTTGAGCCGTGTCAATAGCCAATATTTGGCAGACTAACCTATCAAAATAGCAATCTCATGTGGTTCAACCCAAATGCATAGACACTCCGTTGATTTCGATGTAATAACATTATATCCAGTTCCCTGGCTAAGCTCACTTGGGAGTCCTAATAACATATCTGCTGATTCTTTTGGGTAATCTGTGCACCTAATGATGTCATCTGTCCCTGACAGACTGGTGTCTTCCTCTCCCGACCTCACTTCTTTTCTCTCTTCTCCTTGCCTTCCTGCATCGCGTGGGACCCCAGGGCCACACTGAGCAGAAGCTGTGGTAGTCGGCATCCTTGCCTCATGGCTGATGTCAGAGGGAAGTGGCCCCAGGGTTTCGAGGAGGATGGTGACACAGCAGTGGGGCTGTGGAGAGGGCTCAGGCATAGTGGCAATGACGGATCGCAGAGGGCAGGGACTGGAAGCAGGGGAGCAGTTCGGAGGCAGTTAGTGCTCTTCTCCTGTGTGGCTTTAGACACATTCCTTCCCTCTCTGGGCTTCAGGACTCCTTCTGAAGACTGATGTGACACATGTGAAGTCTGGGAGCCGGCCATGGAGCTGGTGGTGGTGGCTGGGTGAAGAGGTAGGGCCTTTGCCAAGGCGGCCTGGCCTGGAGCTTCTCTGTCTTTCCCAGGGCTGACCCTGCCCCAGCTGTGCCCGCAGGAGTCACCTGACTGCAGGAAGCATTGTGAGCCTGACCACTACCTGGATAGGGATGGCCGCTGCATGGCCTGTGTGAGCTGTTCTGGAGGTAAGGGCCATCTTTTCCCCTTCAGGGGTCCCCTCTGGGAGCAAGGGTCTTGACTGAGAACCTGGGGATGGGGAACCTTGAGTTTTTCTGGGACTGCTCAGCCCTTAGGAGCCTAGCACACCTCTTTAGCATTTCTGAGCAGTATGATTTTCTGAGCCCAGTCATGATCATAGGGTTTTGATGGTGGTGACTCCTTTTCAGAGAGCTTCCATTTGCTCACACCTGCAAGGAAGCATTTGTTATAACCTAACTGTTCTAAACTGGTCTTGTTATTTTTGGTAGCTATCTTATGGTGCATAGATTATGACTGTCACCATTTTAGAGAAGAGAAAATTGAGGGCTTGGGTCCTGAGGCTTTACAAAGGCCACAAGTCTTTGAGAATGGCAGAGCTGGAGTTTGAAATTTGAGGTTGTGGGCTGTGGTTATTCACTGTCCTTTAGAGCATGCCCTGGATAGCTGCTTGCTGGGTGACTGTTGTGTGCACAGTCTGCTCACCACAGCCTTACGGCAACACCAGCTGCCCCATGACATCCGCCAGGGCCCCAAAGGGCTGGGGAGGCCTCCCAGGCCCCGGGGAATGCGTGATTATGCTTCCTTGTCCAGAGTTTATTTCACACAACAACATGGCCTAAAGTCAGGGGAGGCCTGAAGAGGAGAGGACACTGTTGTCACTGGGGGCCACTGTCCCAGTTACTACGGCCGCATAGCAAATTCTGTCAGAACTCGGTGCTGATAACCAAACCAGTCTTTGTGCTCGTGAGTTCTGTGGGTCAGAATTCAGACAGGGCACCGCGGGGACTGCTGGCCTCTGCTCCACCATGTCTGGCATTTCATCTGGAAAGTGTGAAGGCTGGAGGTTGGAATCCTCTGAAAGCATTTTCATTCACGGGCCCGCAGGTCAATGCCAACCGCAGGCCAGGGCCTCGATGCTCTCTGTGTTGGCCTTACGTGGCTGACTTTGGGCTTCCTCAAGGCCTCGTGGCTGGATTCCAAGGATGGGGCAGGGGTGGGGCCAAGCTATCCCTTTCGGTGACGTTGCCTCAGAATCCATGACATAGCTTCTGCCGTTTTCTACCTGTTGAGGCAGCCTCAAGTCCCACTTGAGTCAATGGAAGGAAAAGAAATCCAGCTTCTTGGTAGTTAAGTGGTAGAGGCCAAGATGAGCAGATGGGGCCAGAAACATTGCTCTGGCCATTTTGGAAAAAAGTAACCTGTCATAACCACCATATCAGATAGAGATGCAAGAGGTGGCTGTGGGTCTGAGATTCCTTCACCTCTAAGGATAAAGCCCTGCGTGCGAAGCAGTGGGGTGTGGTACAGGGGCTAAGAGCACAGCCCAGCCCAAGTGCCTGGGTTCAAATCGTGGCTCCATTCCTTTACATCTTTTAAACACAAGCAAGTTTCTTAACCTCTCTGTGCCTCAATTTCGTCATCTGTAAAATGGGCATAATAATAGTACTCTCCCGGGGCACCTGGGTGGCTTAGTCGGTTAAGTGTCTGACTTTCGCTGAGGTCATGATCTCGTGGTTCATGGGTTCGAGCCCTGCGTCGGGCTCTGTGCTGACTGCCAGCTCAGAGCCTGGAGCCTGTTTCAGAGTCTGTGACTTCCTCTCTCTCTGACCCTCCCCTGCTCACGCTGTCTCTCTCTCCTAGAAATAAAAAAATAAAAAATAAAAAAAAATAATAGTACTCTCCCAGAGAGCTGTTGTGGGAATTAAATAGTTTAAACTAGATTAATCTGGGCAGAGTGCTAGGAATTCTACTCCCCCAGACTCTATTGTATTAATGCTGCCTCACACCTACTCAATGATATCAATAGCTGTAACCCTGATAATAGCTGTTACTGTCCCCTCTCATCTCTCTCACTGGGGAGCTCACCCTTGCCCGCCACACACATTCCCCAGATCCTCTCTGCTTCCCACTCCCTCTGGAGGTTTAAGGAAGAGACTGTGAGGTCCTTTATCATTTGAGGTCTCTTAAGTATCCTGCTGACTGAGAAAAGTCCTTAATGATCAAGTCACATTTGTCTAATCTAATGCAGTAGCTCTATTTTCACCCACATAGACACACAGAATATTTCTGAACATATGTAAATGCATTATTCTATGTTTTCTTTTACAAAACCTCTTAATTTTGGTGGGGGTGAATCCCTTGCTATCATTGAAAATTTCAGACACACTGAGAAGCAGAGCGGGTCAGGAACGGTCATGGACTATTGCCCAGTTTTAAAGAATGAACAAGGCATGGCCAGTGTGCGCTTATCTATACCCATGCCTGCTCACCCTGGCTTCTAGAGTATTTTAACAGCTCGATTGAGGTATGATTGACATGCAGTGCAATGTAATGTCTAAAATGTGCCATTTGATACATTTTGACATATGCATGTAGCGGTGAAACCATCACTACAATCCAGGTAAATGAACCCTCCACCCCCCAGAAAGTTTCCTTGTGCTCCTGATTATCCCTCCCACTGTTGCTCGCCCCGCGTCCATTCCCAGGTCACCATTCTGCTGTCTGTCACTGTGGGAGAGTTTGCATTTTCTAGCCTTTTCCATAAATACAATAATATAGTGTATACTCTTTTTTTCCTGCCTTCTTTCACTCAGCATTTTTTGAGTGTGCCAAGAGATCGGCTCAACAGAGTAGTCATCTGAGCATTTGCTTCTGGACAAATGCTTCTCTGCCCTCCTGGGGGTTCTCTGGACTCCCTGCCCTTGCCATGTCAGATCCTTCCCCGTGACCCTTCTGTGTCCCTTAGATGACCTGGTGGAGAAGACACCCTGCACCTGGAACTCCTCTCGTGTCTGCGAATGTCGACCTGGCATGTTCTGTGTCACATCAGCCACCAACTCCTGTGCCCGCTGTGTCACCCGCCGCATCTGCCCACCAGGCATGGCCACCAAACCCCACGGTAAGCAGTCTGCGCCCCCAGCCAGGGGGCTGAGGTCTGTGCCCCTACAGCTGTATTTCTCTCTGTCCCAAGCTGGGCAAGTGACCTTCAGCCCTAGCTGTTAACTAGGTCAGGTTTGGGCTTTGGTTTTTCTTTTAATAGCTAGATCCAGGGAGTGGAATAAAATATGGATTTTGGAGCACCTGGCTGGCTGAGTCAGAAAAGCATGCAACTCTTGATCTTGGGGTTGTGAGTTCCAGCCCTGCGTTGGGTGTAGAGATTACTAAAAAGAAATAAATGAACTTTAAAAAATGTTTATTTATTTTGGGGGGGGGGTGTGGAAGAGAGAGAGAGAGAGAGAGAGAGAGAGTCCCAAGCAGGCTCTGTACTGTCAGCTCAGAGTCCGATGCAAGGCTTGATTCGATCTCATGACTGAGATCATAACCTGAGCAGAAACCAGGAGTCAGATGCTTAACCGACTGAGCCACCCAGGTACTTCAAAACATAAATAAACTAAGAAAAATTCTAGATTTGGCATTTTGGTAAGAGATTCTGATAATATTTAAAAAATTTTTTTTCCTTTTGATGTTGGGTTGATAAAATCTTGACTTGCTTTTGAAAGGCTGTTTCATGACTCAGATGGATCAATATGAAATCAACATGAAGAGGGCTCCAACTCAAGATGGTAGTCATTTTGGGGTGCCTGCTGGCTCAGTCAGTATAGCATGGGACTCGTGATCATGGGGTCATGAGTTGAGGCCCCATGTTGGGTGTAGAGCTTACTTAAAGAACAAAATAAGAAAAAAAAACAAATAAAGAAGAAACAGAAAAAACACTAGAAATTTGCCAGAGTACAGACAATTATAAATTCTTGACGGTGGGGGGAATAGAACAATCAGTAGACAAGAGATTTCAGCAAATTTCTAGAAGGCAGAAAACAGAGGGAAGGGTGGTGACAGATGAAACCAGGGAGAGGAAAGCTCACCCCCGGATTCACTCCATGAGTGCTGCAGGAAATGTGAGGGTAACTTGGTTTGAAGACCCCCACAGAGGCTCTGGGCTCAGAGCAGGCAAGTAAAATGGGATGGGATGGGAGTGGAGAGTTGAAAGGTATAGAGGGTTGAAACTTCATCTTGAAAATAAAAACAAATCTTGCAACAGTGGCATACCATGGACACTGACCAGTCTGAACAGACGGTACCTGAGCTTTCATCCTCTAGTGAAAATCATCATCTTTTTGGCTAAAGACATTGAAGGAGTATCTAGGAAAACCTAGGACTACCGGTGTGGTACTGCCACCCTGGTGTAAAGTCCCTTTGGTTGTGTATTTGGGAGTATGCATTGTCAATAGGCTACCCCTGCTAATCACCCTGAAATGAAGACTGCCAGCCCGCACTCCCCACCATGGGCCCAGAGTTCCTGGGACCTCCTACTCAGCGAAGAGACCCACTGTGAAAAGGATGTGCTGGAATATTCAACATAGTTTTTTTATAAAAATTTATCATTATTTTAAAAATTTTATTTATTTTTTAATGTTTTATTTATTTCTGAGAGAGAGAGAGAGAGAGAGCGAGCGAGAGCCAGCAGTGGAGGGTCAGAGAGAGAAGGAGACACAGAATCCGAAACAGGCCCCAGACTCCGAGCTAGCTGTCAGCACAGAGCCCGATGCGGGGCTCGAACTCATGAACTGTGAGATCATGACCTGAGCCGAAGTTGGACACTTAACTGACTGAGCCACCCAGGCGCCTCTATATTTTTAAATTTATATTTGAGAGAGAGAGAGAGAGAGAGAGCACAAGTGAGGGAGGGGCAGAGAGAGGGGGAGACAGAATCTGAAGCAGGCTGCAGACTCTGAGCTGTCAGCACAGAGCTTGACATGGGGCTCGAACTCAAGAACTGTGAGATCATGTCCTCAGCCGAAGTTGGAAGCTCAACCACCTGAGCCACCCAGGCACCCCTCAGCATAGTTCTTTTTAAGTAAATATGAATAAACAATAAAGATATCCAGACTGATAAGGAAAACCAGCAGCATGAAGGAGAATAGCAAGATACACTAATAGGAAAACTTACTATGGATGAAGCAATAGGAATTGCTTCAGGAATAGCAATAGAAGTTGAAAAATTTAAATTAGTGTCCACAGGGGGCACCCGGGTGACTCAGTCAGCTGAGTGTCTCTTGATCTCTGCTCAGGTCATGATCTAGAGGTTCATGGGATCCAGCCCTGCATAGGGCTTTGTGCTGACAGTGTGGAGCCTTCTTGGGATTCTCTTTCTCCCTCTCTCTCTCTGCTCCTTCCCTGCTCACTCTCTCAAAATAAATTGATAAACTTTAAAAATGTCTACAGAAAAATTCAAGAAGTTGTTACATCAATAAAGTGAGAACAGAACACAATGAAAAAGAAATAATAAGAAAATAGAGGACCAAAAAAAAAAAAAAGGCTTTTAGAAAGTGTGCTTGTTACCAATAGTTGCCTCTCAACTCTTCATTGCACCCTGAGCACCTGCTGTGCAGTAAAGGACTGGACTCTGCACATTTCTCCTGTGAACATGATGTTATGCTTTGCCCATAGAGGGTACTGGGGAGCCACTGCAGGAGGAAGGAAGCTTTTTCTTGGCTACATTTACTTTTTCTTGCTTTTGCTGCACACTCTGTCAGCAGGTCATGTGGGTGGGGTCATCTGGTCCCGGTCATGCTCCCAGAGTAGACGGTCCCTTGCAACCTCATAGCCCCAGCCTAGGTCTGGTGACCACCCTGGTGTGGCCCTCCCAATGGGGACACTGCTCATCTCAGGCCCCATGTCAGCAGAAGTGCCATAATCCCCTCCATGCACCCCCTACCCCAAGTCTTGGGTCTTCTGCATTCCCATTTCTCATGGCCCTCTTGACTTGGTCACTGTGTACTCTGGGCCTCGTACCCACAGTGGTGCCCCATCCACTTGTGGAACCCACAAGCATGAGATCATGACCTGAGATCAAGTCAGATGCTTAACCGATGAGCCACCCAGGCACCCTCCAGTTTGGAGCTTTTATGAATATGGCAGTTACAAACATTCTTGTACATCTCTGTGTAAATATATATTTTTGTCTCTCATGAGTAAATACCCAGGAGAGGAATGACTGGATCACTCTGCTGGCCACACAGAATGTCTTTAAGTGTCAATTCAAAACCTACCACCTGTGATCTGACCTCACAACCTAGTTTTACAGATGGAGAGAATGTTAGGGCCAGAGCTAGAGCTGGAACACAAGGATCCTGAGTTTTAGCCCAGACTATTCTCTACCAGACTACATCAGCTCCTTCTTGGTTCTGAACCTAGAATTTTTCAGTTAAGATACAATTAAGTTTGAGAGCAGAACAAAAACATTTTCAGACATAAAAGGGCAGAAGGATTTTCCCTCATGTGTCTTCTTTTAGAGTTACTTGAAGATATAAACTAGCTAAATGAGGGAGGACCAAAAAAAAAAAAAAATCAATGAATCTAGAAAACAGTGACTCTGTCCTAGGGGACCAAGAAAGGGAAGTCCCAGAATGATAGCTGTGTTGCAGACCAGTTGAGCCAGATAAGAATGGAAAAATGGAGTAGGGCTCCAGTGAATTATCTTGTCGGCAGGAACGAAAGAAAGAATTACAGTAAACTTGATGAGAAGTACATTTGAAAAACTTGATATGGTGAGGGCACATTATTCTTTTATCAACAAGAAAAAGAAAGGCAATTGAAAACTCTAGGGAAAATAGACAGCGGACAAGAAATTTACACTCCAAATATAAAGATGAAAATTTTATCTGACTTTAAGCATTTGTTGGATGTACAAAAAAAGAATCCATTTAACCTTGATGCTAAGACCATTCTCCTTCAAATGGCCCCAAGGATCAGGTATTTGGATTTAAAGAGAAATATTTCAATCTGGTAGATAATATCCTTTTTAGTTCTAAATTGGGACTAAGAGTAGGTAGTCTCTTTCTTTCTTTTTTTTTTTTTTTCTTTTTCAGTGGGCCTTTACCAGAGAACACAGGCAGACTAAGTAGGGACTAAACAATACCTCTGTTCACCACCAGATCAAAAGAAGGAAGAAAAGGGAGGGTCACTAATCCAGGGAGGAAGGAGGAAGGCTACAGATGAGGTATGGTACACATAGAGAGGTTCAGCGGTATCCAAGGAGCATTGGGTCCATCTTCTCCACTTAGAGGAGTTCTGTTGCTGGATTCCAGCAGGTATTCCTACTCAGGGAGCTCAGACTGAGGCTGCCTTAGAGAGAGGCCAGAGGGCTCTCTGCTGCTGGTGCTACCTGGGTGGAGCCACAAGTGGTATATTTGAACACAAGAACTCCTCCAGTCCTCTCAAAGTCAACTCTTGTTGAAACCAATGACATCTTAAATGTAATTCAAATACTGATTTGCAAACAAATAGAAATTATCATAACAAATTGTATCATCTTCCTCATAGGCTAATGCCTCCAGGCTTCAGCTAATTCCAGTCATAGTCTAGTGACCATGTGGAAAGACTTAGCATCTATTTGGAGAACCCTCAAAAGAGGAGAGTTCCTTGGGACCCTACTAATCCAAAAAGGAAATTAATCCTTGCTTCACTTTTTCTTCAAGGTGTTTCAGGAGAAATCTGAGAGGCATCATGAGAACTTTTTAGAAGGGAAATGAATGTGGGTGGGGGATTTGCTTTGCACCCCATCAGAAGAGGGGTGCTGTCACCAGGGAAAGAGGGATAGTGATCTACTTCAAATGTGGGCCAGTTAATTATAAACTTGTAAGAAAGTGCTAAGTCCCAAGGCAGAAGGTGTGCTCTGGGCTGGGACTCAGGAGCCTTGCCTTCTGGCTCTAGCTCTGGCTCTGTGGTTCTCTCCATATATAAAAAGAGAGGACTGGGTCAGATCAGAGGAGGTCATCTCTGAATGGTCCTTAAAGACATTCTGTCTGGTCAGCACAGTGATACAGCCTTCCTCCTCTTAGGTACTCAACAGGAATGGAATTCTATGTCCTCACAAAGACTTGTACAAGGATATTCAGAGCTGCCTTATTTATAATAGCTTCAAACTGGAAACAACCCAAATGCCCATCAGCTGGTGAATGAGTAGGTAAATGGTGGTACATCTCTACGATGGAACACTGTTCTTTGCAACATAAATGAATCTCGGAAATATTATGCTGAGTGAAAGAAGCCAGACACCAGAAAGTACATACTGCCTGATTGCATCCTGTGAAATTCTAGAACAGGCAAACCAATCTATAGTGACATAAAGCAGACCAGTGGTTGCCTGAATGTGAGGGAAGGATTTATGGCCGAAGGCACTAGAGAACTTTCTGGAATGGCGGGAATGTTGTAGATCTTAAATGGAGTTAGAGTTACATGGTTGTATACATTCTTCAAAACCATCAAACTGTAAACTTAGGGGTCATTTTCTTCTTTATAAATTATGCCTTTTTAATAAAGTTGATTTCAAAAGAAAGAGATATTAAAAATTGAGGCTACA
This sequence comes from Crocuta crocuta, assembly GCF_008692635.1. Taxonomy (NCBI): domain Eukaryota; kingdom Metazoa; phylum Chordata; class Mammalia; order Carnivora; family Hyaenidae; genus Crocuta; species Crocuta crocuta. The sequence continues at coordinate 460,351 of NW_027530007.1, read as the reverse complement.
TTTAAATATCAGGAGATAGTATTTAAATTTATTCATTTACGTGTATTTATCAGTTTTTTTAAAAGTTTATTTATTTAAAAGAGTGAGCACGCATGAGCAGGGGAGAGACAGAGAGAGAGAGGGAGAGAGAGAATCTGAAGCAGGCTCCTCACAGTGCAGAGCCTGACATGGGGCTCAGACTCACAAAATGTGAGATCACAATCTGAGCTGAAATAGAGTCGGATGCTTAACCGACTGAGCCACCCAGGCGTCCCCAGGTTTCTCTTCTAAATAAAATCAGAAGGTCTAGAACCACCAACCCATCTTCCTGTGTGATCGCAGTTGGCTGGAGATAAAGAGCAGCCCTTTCACTTTGATCTTCTGAGACACAAACCTGACTGTCTCAGCCAGCTCTAGCCGCAGGAATAGCAGTTGACAAACAACACTGACGTTTTAGTGTTCGGCTCTTGCTCCTCCGTGGGTCAGCTGGGCACTCTGCTGTCTTGCCTGGGTTTGTTGGTTTGGTTTGGGTTTGCTTCTAGTGTTTCTCTCATACTCTGGGACCAGCGGAGGCCGCTCCCTGCCCAGAGCACCATCTCCTTGTGGCGATGGCAGAAGTGCAGAAATGCCCAGGCTGGGAACAGGCACGCTGTTGCCTCCATCCTGCTGCACTGGCCGTCTGAGCCCCAGGACGCTGGCGAGGCAGGAACACAGACGCCTCCCACACGTGAGGAGTGGACCCTTGATTCAACCTGCCACACTGGTCCCACCTCATGGCTCATTAAATTGTTGTTTTGGGAGAAAGACCCAATTTTTAAAAAATGTTTATTTATTGAGAGAGAGAGAAAGATAGGGAGTAGGGGAGGGCAGAGAGAGAGAGAGAGAGAAACCCAAGCAGGCTCCAGGTTGTCAGCACAGAGCCCATCCGGGGGCTCAAACTCACAAACTGTGAGATCATGCCCTGAGCCGAAGTCAAGAGTTGGATGCCTAACTGACTGAGCCACCCGGACACCCTGAGAAAGACCTAAAGAATAGCTTTATTGCTGTATGCTTTACATACCACAAGATCTGCTAGTTTTAGGTGTGTATAATTCAATGATTGTAAGGAAATTTACCAAGTTGTAAAACCATCGCCTCAGTCTAAGAGACCTCATGCCTTTAGTAGTCAATCCCCGTGTCTGTCCTCAGCTTAGACAAACACTAATCTACTCTCTGTCCCTCTGGATAAGCCTTTTCTGGACATTTCCAGAATACATGTTCTGTGTTGGGTTTCTTTCACTGAGCATAATACTTTTGGGGTTCATCCAGGCTGTAGCATGAATGAGTGCTTCTGTTCCTCTTACGTCCACACAGTATTCTGGTACTGACATATTACAGTTTATTTATCCATTTACCACTTGATGGACATTTGGGTTGTTTCCACTTCTCTGGCTACTATGAAGAGCCCAGCTCTGAACAATTGTGTACAACAGACACTTTTATACGCATTTTAATGCGGCTGCACACCAGCCTCTCCCATGTGCTCACTCTCCTCCTTCCCCCACCTATGGGCCACCCCACTTTCAATTTCCTCTGCTTAGATAGGCCCACCCATACACACATCCCAGCAACAGCCTCCCAAGGGGAGCCCTCCTGGTCAGACGAGGTTGAGTGTCCCAGTTCAGGGAGGCCGTGTGGCTTCGTGTGACACCTGAGTCATGTCTGTGAGCCCCACCAGCCTGTGAGCCCCTGACAGTGGGATCAGTTTTGTGCACTGCTATGTCCCAGCCTGCAGCATGGTCCCTGGTACATAGTGGGTGCTCAGTAAAGAGTTGTTGCATAGAGGGAAGGAAGGAAGGAAGGAGGGAGAGAAGGAGACAGGCCCAGGACACTAGCCTGGGTCTGCCTGGCTGCAGTGTCCTTCTGGCCTCACCATGCCACTTCCCTGCAAGTTACCAGTCCTGCTGGGTAAGGCTCCTTGACGTGGATTCTACGTCCACTCCCTGCAGGTACAGCCGAGAGGGATGCCACCCATGAGCCACCTCCCCCAGAAGCCCACCCTGAGTGCAGCACCAACCCAGAGGGCAGCAAGGTGCCCACCAGGTGACTTCCTGGTCCTTTTCGGGGGAAGCAGGGCTGGGGGGTGGAGGTGGGGCCTGGGCTGGATGTCTGTGCCGAGCTCACAGGTCATTTTGGAGACGTGCCCAGCTCTGTCTGGGGTGACTGGGATGGTGCCTGTGTACACGCTTTCCTTTTTCCATCTCAGTCATCAGTCTTCCCTCCGGCTTCTCTCCTGGCAGCAGCACGGCCTCTCTGGTCTCCCCAGCCGACCCCCAGAGCAGTAAGGAGAATGGAGGAGGCATCACGCACGCCTGGGGAGACACCTTCACATCAACGAGCATTCCCATCTCTTTCTCCTCCACAGGAAAGCCCATTCTGGTTTCAGGTAATGATTACCTCTCAGAAAGGAGGGTCTGCCTCCCCAGGAGCCAGGAGAAGGGAGGCCCTTCCTGAGCAGCGGCATCCAGGGTGGGGGCGCCCAGGGTTGACCCCAGGTTTCTGGCTTCTCGAGCTGGGCCTGCGACGCTGTCACTGGCTAGTGTTGTTCCTCAGTTCTTGTGAGCAGGGAGTTTGCTCACAGCTTCATCCCCATGGCCCATGACTGCTACTCAGAAAATATTTGCACCTGGTTGGCTCAGTTGGATCAAGATCCAACTCTTGATCTCAGGGTCATGAGTTGGAGCCCCACGTTGGGTGTAGAGTTAGTTCACTTAAATAAATATAACTTTTTTAAAAAGAAGAAATTCAAGAGACAATTAAAAAAATTTGGTGAATGTGTATATGGTCTTGACTAGTTGCTCTTAATTCCTTTGAGCCTCGGTTTTCTCACCTGTAAAATTGTCACGCCATGTAGCACGCAGGGCAGCGAGCCGCGGAGTACAGGCAGCGAGTCCAGCATGGGCAGGGCTCCTTCTAGACAGACATTCTAAGCGCGCTTCACTTTAGGGCTTGCAGTTCTCATATCAGACACTAGGCAGCATCAGTTCTCTAGCCAGCCGTCCTCAAAACGCGGGTCCTGGACTTGCACTTTCGGCAGTTTTTTAGAAGAGCAAATTGTGGGCTCCACCCCAGCCCCACTGAACCAGACTCTTTATCTGAACATGGCCCCAGGAGATACCTATGCACATTAAAGTTTGAAAAGCACATATATGGCACATGCTACTTTTTACCATCTAAAACTGGACTTAAAAAAACAGTAACTAGACTTCCAGTCTTCATAAGGGACAGACGAAAAAAGGAGCAATTTAAGTACTGAGTTGTAAAACAAAACAAAACGAAACGAAACATAGCAGGTAAGTGTGTGGGCCCTGGAGCCACCCTGGCCTGGCCCAAGCCATGATTCTGCTGTTACCCTTTGTGTTTAAGTGAGTTACTTAATCTTTGCAAGCCTCAGTTTCCTCAGTTTTTCATGTAAAAATGGAGATGGTAGTGGTGCCTACGTGATACTCAGGGAACACTTGCTGAGCGCGTTTATGTGCGGAAAAGACCCCGTGGCTGTTGTCCCGGAGCTTCCCATCTGGAGCGGAGCTGGGAGTCCCACACTCTGCATGCCCCCCGCCTCCCTGCTCTGCCTGCCCCAGCCTGACTCCGGCTGCACTGAACGTGCCACTGGCTAGTGGGGACACACATGGCACGTGCCCTCCTCCACAGCCACTGAGAGTGTGACTCCTTTTGTGTTGTTGCTGTTGTTGATTTTAAATGTTTGTTTATTTTTGAGAGAGAGAGAGAGAGAGAGAGCCTGCAAGCAGGGCAGGGGTGGAGAGAGAGTTGGGCAGAGAATCTGATGCGGGCTCTGTGCTGACAGCAGCGAGCCTGATGTGGGGCTCACTCCCATGAACCGTGAGACCGTGACCTAAGCCAAAGTCAGACTGAGCCACCCAGGCACCCCTAGACCGTAACGTTTTGGACCTCGGTTCCTTCACTCTGGCCCCATAACTCCTCAGTTTCTCACTGTTTAGAAATGGTTTGCTCTTCTGTCAACTACTTCACTCCCCCGATGGGCCCCTAGAGCCAGGTGAGGGAGGGCAGGCGGGTGCGGGCCGCAACAGGGAGATGCAGGGTCTGGGTTTCAGTCCCCGGCCGGGGGAGGACGGGGTCCTGCCAGCCTCCACGGTGTCTGTGTCCCAGGAGGAGAACATAGCCTGGGGGGAGGGCCTTCCCGTGAGGCTGCAGCAGGGCCCCTGGCGCACCGCATGGTGGGGACCTCAGGGCCCCCGCGCCAGGGCGGAGAGTGCAGGGCCGCCTCTGCGTTCCAGGGCCTGTGCTCTTCTGGATCGTCCTGGTCCTGGTGGTGGTCCTGGTCTCCGTCTCCTTCCTCCTGTGCCACTGGAGGGCCTGCAGGAAGTGGATCCGGCAGAGTGAGTAGATGGGTCCTGGGGCCTTGGAAAGCGCCAGCTGCCCTGCACTAGCCTGGCTGGGGCCCAGCCCTGCCCTCTGAGGCTCCCCGAGGCTGGCACCTCCCGCCGACCCTGCCGTCCTTTCAGAGCTCCACCTGTGCTACCCTGCCCGGACCTTCCGGCCCGCGCTGGAGCCTGTGGGTGAGTGTCCGCATGTCCAAAGGCGCTGCTTGGGCCACACGGACGCAGCGGCTCTGGGCCCTGGTTTGGGCTCCCTGTCTCCACAGCCTCATCTGTAACGGGCACGGGATGTGGGTGGGAACTACACGGCCCATCCCCCACAGTCCTCCCAGAGCACTGGCAGGAAGGTGTAAGATCCCCCTTGCCTTTCATCCTTTCCTCCCTTTGCCCCCCACCCGGAGAGGCATTCTGGAATGCCTTCCCCTCCTCCCCAGCCTCCCCACTCCTTCCTTCCTCCCCTCTCCTGCTGGCAGCAGGGGCCCTAGGGGTCTGTGGGGCAGGCTGATGGGGCTGGGATCCTGGGTCTACCACTTACCAGCTACGTGGCCGCAGGTGAGTTTAATTCCTGTGTGTCTCTGTTTCCTCACTTGTAAAAGGGGGGCGGTGGGACTTCAGAGGGCAGCCGTGTGGGTTAGTCGAGGGGACCTGTTCGTGCCGTGCAGTGGGTGGCTCCTGTTGGCTGGCACGCTGGCCTGTGTTGGGAGCCTTTTTCCTCACCAGCAACCTCAGGGCTTTCTGAACTCTAGGTTGTTCTGAAGCCCTCCCTGGCCCTTACTCTCTGATCCCTGCCCAGCTTCCGGGCCAACTTTCTCAGGCCACCTTTCAGAGCCCCTGACCTGTTTCTAGCTCTCACCTGGTGTGTGTGTTGTGGGGGAGGGGTCCCAGCCATCTGTCCCCCAAGAGCCTTTTCTCCCCTGTGCAGCCCTTTCCAGGCAGGGCAAGGTCTTCATCAGTACTCCATAAACACTGCCTGAGCACCTGCTGTGTGCTGGGCCCTGACCACGGGGGAAGGAGTGAACAGGAATGGTCTGAGCTTCCCTTTCTGGTTTTGAGGCAGGCTCCCCTAGGGGGTCTTCCTGACCCAGGAACCGCAAGGGAGGTGGGTGATGATGGCCGTTCCACAAGGAGGCAGCAAGGCTCAGAAAAGGTGGAGAGGTGCCCAGGGCCACGTAGCCTTCAAGGCTTGAGCGTGGCCCTGGAGACTGTGGGCTTTGTGGAGTGCAGGCCTGTCCCTTCCGCCTTCCTCCTCACCAAGCTGTGTCCACCCCCAGAGTCCACCCATGAGGCCAGTGGTCCGCGTTGGGTCAGATCGCAGCCCTTTTGCTCCCCAGGACCCTTGGAGACCCTCTCTGTGGCCCGCCTTTTGACTTGGGCACAAAACCTGTCCACTGAGGCCTGTTTTGAATTTGATGAGTTTCACAGCAGGTGCATGCGCTCCCTTAGCAAGGGGGGTTTTCGTGTTTTGGTAGTTTCAAGCCTTTTTCCATGAGCTGTCAGCCCTAATGTCTCATTGAAACCTGTGTTTGCTTTCTTGACATTTTTCTAGTATTAAAATTTCCATTGCCGTCAGTTTATTTTTTTCTTCAAACCTTCGTGAAGGCAGTTTTGCCACACAGAAAAAGAGAGAGAGAGAAAAAGAAAAAAAAATCGCCTTCCCTTAAGAAGCCAGACCTGCAAGAAACCAAGCTCTGAGACTCAGTGCTGGCCATCCTGTTTGGGGCTGTTTTTGGCCCTCTGGCTTCCGGTGGGTCCCTGGGCGGGTGGGGGCAGGGTGGGGTCTGGGTTCCCAGGCCCGAGATGGAAGGAAGGAGAACCCGAGATAAGCACCCAGGGCTCAGGATGAGAAGGGACGAGGTGGGTGGATGCCCCATTCCCTCCCGAGCGGTGGGTGCTAACGGGGAGAAGGAGCTTTCGTTCGTGTGCTTGCTCATTTGTGTATTCACGTCATCTTTCGCGTGAGTCTGTGCTGGGTACGGAAACGGTCGTAGCTCTCCCAAGCTGCCATGCCAGTGTCCGATCTTTCAGGGGAGAAGGGAAAGCAGGATGGGAATGCGTGGCCTAGCCTTCCCCATCCCGGAGCTCCAGCGCTTACCAGCCGTCTCTTGAACTGATGTGACTGTATGGCATGTGTCCTTGGTGACAGGCATTTGCAAAACACAGTGGGTCAGTGAGGTATCTGTTTTCATTCCCATTACACAGATGAGTAATCTGAGGCACAGAAAGGTGGAAAAACTTGTTTAAGGCCACTTGGCTAATAAGCAGTATGACCAGGATATTGTTGTTACTGTTAGTGGTGAGATTTTTGGGCCTCTCACTGTTGACATGTGGGACCCGGTCATCCTTTGCTGTAGGGGCTGTCCTGTGTATTCTAGAAAGTTCTGCAGTTTCCTCGGCCTGTAGACCCGCCAGATACTAGTAGCGCCTCCCAGTTGTGACAATCAGAGACATCCCCAGGTACTGTTCACTGTCCCCTAGGGGTGGGAATCGCGCCTGGTCGAGAAACACTGACTAAAATTCTTTAATCCTTCATTTTAATGGACACTAAAGTCATTATTTGCTACTTCGGGCAGGTTGAAGTTGAAAAACATTTTGTGTTGTTTTGAAACAATTTCAAAAAACTTACAGAAAAGTCGCCACTATAGTACAAAGAACTTATTTTTCCTGAACCCTTTGAGATAAGTTACCAACTTAATGCCTTCTCACCTCCAACACTTTAGTGTGTGTTCGTACAAATGAGGGCAGATTTTTACACAGCGTAGTGAAACCATCAAAATCAGAGAAGTCACACTGATGCATTTACCACCAACTAATTCCCAGACCCCGTTCAACTTTTTTCATGGATCCCAACAACATCCTTTATAGCGAAGAATCCAGTTCAGAATTTCATGTTGCATCTGGTCATCATGTCTCTTGAGTTTCCTTCAGTCTGGGTGTGTTCCTGTCTCCTCCTCCATGTTCATGACCTTGCCACTTTAGAGATCCCAGCCCTCACCTTGGGTTTGCCTGATGCGTCCTTGCGACTGCAGAGTGTGGAGTCAGGTCATGTGGCTCTGGTGGCGGGAAGATCCCAGGAGCGATCCCTGGTGGCATCCGTCCTGCCAGGCTGCTGCAGCACCACGTTGCCCTTTGCTCCTTGGCAAGCGCTAAGCACCTCCAGGCGAGGCACGTCGAGGCCCGTGAAAACCGGTGCCTCTCAGACCGTATTCTTTTCCCTTTGTGTTCGTAGCTGCATGGACTCGCGGACTTCTGTTCTGTTGCCATCATGATTTAATTTAATGTTCAAATAGCCTCAGATCAGGCCAGCGGGGGCCGTTGAAGCTGGCTCCTGGGTCCTTTGTCCCATTCTTTCCTGCTTTGAGCACCTCTTTACTCTAAGATGATCCCAACTTACCTGGTGCTTTCCTGCCCCCGCCCTGGAATCAGCTGTGTCTCTAAGGAGCCTAGATTTTAATCTAAGGGGGTGCCCATTGCCAAAGCCTGGCTGAACCTCTGTGCCAGACTCCTTCCCTGGGCCCGTTCTCCTTCCCACGGCAGCTGGGACTGAAAGGGAGAGCGACCGAGATGGAGGGGACCGATAGCGTGAGCATCAGAACCCCTGTGTTCCACTATGGTGACCCTCAGAGCTGCCCCGGGGATGCCATGCACTTGTCCCAGCGGGGCCCGCAACACTTAGTGTGTCCCTGGACTCGTGTTCTCCGGTGTCGGGCGTGTTTACGAGAAGATCACAGTTATTCCCCAAAGCAAGAAAACAAATCAATGAAGGCAGTAGACTGAAGCAACATTTTTAGGGGAAACGCACTTGTGAAATCTGACCTCTGTGCTTGGCATGACTGGTTCTGGGTCTTTAATCAAAGCACACACGTGGGTTGTAAGCAGCTGCAGGCAGACATTAGTGCCTCTGGCTTCTGCCTTTTAACCTTTGTGTTATTTCATGCTAGTTTCCAAGAGTCAGTATCAAATGCTGACTTTCTCTTTGGTGTGATGGAATGCCGAGCCCCGTCCATGTCCTGGGACCCACCACGTGCTAGGCAGTGTCCTGGGCACCGTCCCTTTTTCACATTTAAATTTTTAAAAATTTTAAACAGACTTCATTTCTTAGAGCGGTTTTAGGTTCGTAGGCTATTGGAAAAGATAGCACAGAGAGTTTCCTTATCACGCCCAGTTTCCTCCATTATTAATGTCTTACATTAATATGGTGTATTTGTCACAATGAATGAATCAATATTGATACATTACTATTAACTAAACCCCACACTCTATTTAGATTTACCTAGTTTTACCCAGTTTTTTTTTTTTTTTTTTTACTGTTCCAGGCTCCCACCCAGGAAACCACATTACATTTAGTTGTTATGTCTGCTTGGGCTCCTCTGGGCTGGGACAGTTTCTGACTTTTCTGTTTTTGATGACCTTGGCAGTTTTTTGTTTGTTTGTTTGTTTGTTTTTTAATTTTAGAGAGAGTGAGAGCATGAGCAGGGGAGAGAGGCAGCAGGAGAGAGACTCTTAAGCAAGCTCCATGCTCAGCAGAGTCTGACACAGGGCTTTATCTCACGACCCTGGGATCACGACCTGAGCTGAAATCAAGAGTTGGATGCTTAACTGACTGAGCCACTCAGGCACCCCCTCCCCGATGACCTTGCCAGTTTTGAGGAGCACTGGCCAGTTATGTTGCAGGATGCCTCCCTATTGGAAGTTGTCTGATATTTTCCTCCTTCTTAGATTGCGCTTATGGGTCTAGGGGAGGAAGACACATGAGTACAGGCTCATTCTCATCAAATCACATTGAGGTACATGGTCTCCGTGTGATTGATCACTGGGCGCTTTCACGTTTGAGGTCTCATTTCTCTTCACAAAAACCCTCCAAAGTGGGCATGATGTGTCCCTTTTTCCAGATAATGAGGACTGAGGCTGGGAAGGTGAAGTAATGTTGTGTTGGGGGCTCCCTGCCAGGAAGGCCTCTGCTTCAAGATTGCTAAGCTGCCTAATTGTTTGGCATCTGGCTCGTTTTCAGTTTTTTGGTTATTATAAATACCACCTCTGTGCACAGCCCTCTTGTGTTCTCTTGGGTTATTTCCTGAGGGCGTGTACCCAAAGAGGGATTACTGGGTCAAAGGGTGTGGGGTTTTCATTGCCAGTTGGCTCTTGAGAAACGTGGAACCAGTTCACAGGGCATGAGACGCTGTGTTCCTTTTTACCCACATCCTCCCAAGACTGAGTTTTATCACTTTTATTTATTTTATTTTGTATTGTTACTTTGTCGTGCTTTCTCCCTGTGGCCACCCAAACCAAAGTTGGCTGTCTGCAAAACTCAAACTCACTCTTAAAGGACAAAGATTAGGCCTCATTGACATCATTTAAAGGAGGCTGCCTCAGGCCAGAGAGCATTTCTCAAAGTGGTTGGACTGTGGACTGTGGCTGCCTAGTGGCAAGGAGCCATGACCTCCCAAGGTGACCACTCTGCTGGGGACACCAGTTACCAGAGGCAGGAAGCGCGGTGCATTTGTTAAATAAAGAATCCAGAATTGTGTCATTTTATACATGTTCTCCTCTTGACCATCATTCGGCTTGTTTCCTCTTTAGACACTTTTTTTATGTGCTGGTGGTCATTTAAGAGGTACAGGTGAGAGTGTTCCCCAAACTCACCTAATGTCTACACAGCATGTTCAAACCACCTGTCTTGTTTGTATTATCACAGCTGGTTGGCGTCCAGTGAGTGTTTCAGCTAGGATTCAGGGCTTGTGGTTCCCAGAGCTGCTGAGATCAGGGAGTTCTGGAGGTGACTTAGCTCACTGGTATTTTCAGAGCAGATCTCTCTGGTCAGGTATGCACACCCCACATCAGTGTATTCCAAGTCTCTGAGAGGGCCTCCTTGGCAGTCCCAAAGGGCTCTGTGTCCCCAGAGGATGGTCTGTGCCAGGAGTTGATGTGCCCTTGGGTAGACCAGATACCTGGGAGCATCTCCAGCTGTCTCAGATGGCCAGTAGGCCATGGTTAAATGTCAACATATGCTTGGCCATGACCTGGCCCTATATTTGATAGGAGAGAAAAGCTGGAGCAGAGGTTGGGGGTTTGGGATGAGAAGTTGTGCCCCAAGGATCACTGAGTCAGCACCTCCTGAGCCCACCAGAGGGGGGCCATAGGTAGCAGGCTGATGATGAGCAGCTGTCATCCTGGAAGGTGGTCATATGGGCTCTTCCAGGCGCGTGTAATAGAAACTGAACTCCCACAGAAGGCCTCCAGCATCGACTGGCTTCGAGTGTGTCCAGTGCAGGGGTCAGCAGAGGTCCTCAGGGTCAGTCATCTGCTCTCTATCACCTGGCCCTGAGGTCGTCCGTGTGAGCTTCGCATGGGGCTCTGGGGAATTCTGGGTTCTCTAGAATCTGGGGGCTACAAGATAGTGGCAGCAGCCACAAACCAATTTCTGAGTGGGTAGGCTGGGAGAGGGCTTCAGTACTGTGATGGGTTCAGTGGCTGGGAGAGGTGGCTCCTAGTTCTCCCATTGCTGCGACAGAAGTGAGCGCTGGGAAGTGAGCGTCTGGGCCCGGGGTGGACACAGACTCTGAAACTATCCACTGCTGGTTGGATCAGGCCCGAGGGTCATCCATGTGGCGGGGGGACAGGACCAGGTAGCTGCCAGACCCTCCTTGGTGAAGTCACTGCTCTGTTTCTTTTTGCAGACTGTAGGCCCAGGAGGAACCTGATCGTAAGTAGCCCTCCTTTGCCCTGCCTCCCTGGCTTTGTGCCCCTAACTCTGACTCCCTCACTAACAGATCTGCCAGTTCTGAGAGCTGCCGGCGGGTCATTCTCCTCCCACAGTGACTGGGGTGCGGGCACCCCCTGCAGGTTCAGTCTGGGTCTGCCCCACGTGAGGTGCTCTGAGCACAGTGGGGGCCACCAAGGCTGGCCACCCCCTCAGCAGCCTCTGGCTCCCGGCTCATCCTGCTGGGGACTCTTCCAGAAGGGCTATGGAGTTGGTTTGGGCCACTTTGGGTGCCAGGTGTGGTCAGAGGAAGGCCGTGCTTACCTCCCCTTTTCTCCTTCACTCTTCTGTGGCTCTCCTCCTCGCAGCTGGGAAGACAAATGCATAGCACGACTCTGAAAATGTAGCCGTGGCACACGGAGCACTTCCCAGGAGCCAGGCACCTCGCTTGTGTCTCTCTAAGTTTCCTTGGGTAGTCCTTACAACACTCAGAAGTTGGTGCCATGGTCCGTGTTACAAAAGAGGAAACAGGCGCAGATGGGAAAGGTGGTTCCACAGCTGGAAAGCAGATCTGCGAGCCCTGGTTTGGTTTGAGCCCTGGTTTGTACGGCTGCAAGTCTGGTACCCTGAGCTCTGAGGACCTCTTCATCTGCCTTTTGTAGGCAGCGTGCTGTGGGCAGGCGCTAGGCCAGGGGCTTGGCAAACTTTACCACTGATCCTACGATTACCCCAGATGGAGCCCAGACACCTGGTCCCCACTGGGCTTGGCCTGGTGCCCTGCTATGCACCCAGCCTCCAGGAGTAGTCTTGGGGGGTAAGAGTAGGGGCATTGCCATCCGGAGCTGAGGGATGGGGCAGGACATATGGACGGCTCTCAGCTGTGTATGGTTCACCAATTTTTGTTTTCATTTATCAATTCTTCCATGACTTTTTAAAAAACGTTTATTTATTTTGAGATACAGAGCTTGCATGCGTGCGAGGCGGGGGTGGGGGTGGGCAGAGAGAGAAAGAGGGATGGAGAGAAGCCCAAGCAGGCTCCACACTGTCATTCCAGAGCCTAGTGTGGGGCTCAATCCCATGAACTGTGAGATCACGACCTGAGCCGAAATCAGGAGTCAGATGCTTAACCGGCTGAGCCACCCAGGTGCCCCATGACTTCTTTCTTCTTTTTTATTTTTAAGTAAATTTATTTATTTTGAGAGAGAGAAAGCACGAGTAGGGGATGGCAGAAAAAGAGGGAGAATCTCAAGCAGGCTCCCCACTGTCATCCCAGAGCCCATGTGGGGCTTGAACTTGTGAAACTGCAAGATCATAACCTGAGCCAAAATCAAGAGTCGGACACTTAACTTACCGAGCCACCCAGATGTCCCCCTCCCCCCCCACCATGACTTTCCTTTGGCTCAAACTTTCACACATGGAGAAAGGTTTCTATCCTTTAATTTTAAAATATAATAGAACCACAGTATGAGTTCAGTTTCAAATTATGGGAGGTCACATTCAGATATACTTGGGTCAGATAAAGGACTATTATAGTACCGAGAAATTTCATGAAAAAGGCACTTAATGATTTGTGAGTTAACCAAACATCTTTTGGCCACAGGAGTCAGTGCTTTTATAGCAACTTGTTTAAAATGCCATCTTTTGGACTTCAAATTAATATAAAAATATTCAGGGTTATGTAGATATACTTTGTGAATCACTCAAACTCATTCCATTTTGTAGGCTAAGGGTAAATAGTGTGTGTTGGAACATTTCACGAGGGGCACCTGCTCGGCTCAGTGCGTTAAGCCTCTGACTCCTGGTTTTGGCTCAGGTCTTGATCACACATTTCAAGAGCTCGAGCCCCGAGTCAGAGCTCAGAGACTGCTTGAGATTCTCTCTCTCCCTCTCTCTCTGTTCCTCCCCCACGTGCTCACGTGCTTCCTCTCTCTCTCTCTCAAAAATAAATAACCTTAAAAAAATTAGAACATTTCATGAGACTACTTCTCCTTTATACTTACCTATAAAACTAAAAACCTAAACCATTTTCCTGAAAATGTATAGAGCACATTGATGTCATCATCAGTGACCACCATCCCAGGAAGTCAGGGCTGGGGAGTTGGGGTAGGTCTGGGTGCACACTTACCGACAGGTGCTTATAAGCATGGATTCTGGAGCTAGGTGCCAGGGTTCAAGTACTGGCCCAGACACTAACTAACCTGGGCGAGTTCCTTAACTCTTCTGTGTCTCTGTTTCCTGATCTGTAAAGTGGGGAGTGGGCTAACATCAGCCCCCTTGCAGGGTGGTTGTGAGGATTAACACGTGTCAAGGGCCACGAACGTGGGGAGCGCCGTGTGGGGTGCTGGCTACTGTCGTTTAGTACAAGCGAAAAGCAACGCGACTTCTGAAACTCTCACAGGGACATCAGGCTCTCAAAGCTGTGAAGCCTTGGGTGGTGTGTGACAGCTTTAAGGCAGAGAGGGAGACCACTAGGGTCTACAGAGATGAAGAGACAGGGGCTTCCCAGTTCAGAGCCTGAGGGGACGTTGGGGCCTCCCGCATCCACTCCCACACCGTCTGTGTCCACAGCAGCTGAAGGAGAGCATATCGGTGGTGGAGCCGGGCACAGAAGAGCTGGGGTTAATGAACCCCCTGGCCGTGGAGACCTGCCCCAATGGGGCGGCTCACCTGGAGAGCGTGCGCCTGCTGGACGCCAGCCCGGCCGGGAGCCCTGAGCCCCCCAGGGACCTTCCTGAGCCCCGAGTGACCTCAGAGCACACCAACAACAGGATCGGTGAGTATGCCGATCTGGGGATCCCAGTGTGGTCAGGGCAGGGAGGCGGGGGAGAGCTGGGCACTGGCTCAGGGTCCAGTGCCCCGACCAGAATCAGAGATCCTCGGGCGGGAAGGCCCGGCCCCTGTAAGCAGGAGGTGCTTTTCGTGAGAGAATGAAGCACCCTCAGGTGGGTCACAAAGCTTGTTCCACCCCGTTACCCCAGTTTAAGTTTCTGCAAAACAGGAATAGTAGTCATTCTGCCTCATAGGGCCATCGCGAGACTTTGTGAAATCACACATGAGAGGTGGGGGGCAAGGCACCCCCCTGCCCGGTGCCTGCTGTTGAGGTGAGATGGGAACGTGCCCCCTCCCCCAACAAAGAGCCCCTCGAAGGGACAGGAGGAAGACATGCCAGTGACGATGTGACCTGCCATGTGTCTAGGTGAAAGTCACCTCTCATTGTCACATGGCCCTCTGAGGACAGTATCTTCCTCCCCTTTTTACAGCAGGGGACACTGCAGCTGGGGGGTGGGGGTAGGTGCGTGAAGAGATCTTCCCTGTCACACAGCCACTGACGGTAGAGCTGGGACGTGGCCCCTGCAGGGCTCCGAAGCCCTTGGCTTGCCCCTGGCGGCTTGGAGGCCAGCCCTTCCCGAGCTGTGGCCACCCTCACACTCAGGCAGACTGTCCGCTTTGGCTTCCCAAGGGCCTCCCTGCATCCTCTCTTCCTTCTCTCTACCTTGGTACCCCTGGAGTGTGTGCGCCAAAATATATGCCTGTCCATTCTGCACCCCTGCTTAAACCCTTGGGGCGGGGGCCCTTTGCTCTCAGGGTGGGTTCCAGGACTCGTATCCCGACCTTCAGACTGGTCATAAGCTGCCTCCTACTCCGCAGACTCACCAGCTTCCTGACCCGACAGGTCTGCTTCTGAGTTTTCTGAGTTCACAGAGCCCTCCCTCCCCTCCTGAGCTTCTCTGTGGGAGCTGCTTCCTCACCCTGGATGGGCAACTCCCTCTTTAAATCTAGTCAATTCCTGAGGTCCTGAGGCCCCTGCTTATTTGCCTCCTCCTCCAGGAAGTCTTCCTGGCCCTCTCCACTCTCCTGTCGAAACCAGATGCCCCTCTGCTGTGCTACCTCAGACCCCAGGCCTCCCGACCTAGTATCCTAAGCACCCAGCAGTGTGACTGTGTTCGTAGCCTCCCTTCCCCCCAGCGCCCCTCTCCCCCACGTGGCCATGAGCTCCCTGAGGGGAGGGCCTTAGTGACCGCCATCTCTGTCCTCTCTGGAGGATTAGCCATTGCTGGGATGATACCAAAGAGGCATTTGTAATTGTCCCACACATTTCTGCCGCACGTGTTGGTGGATTGAACTCTTTGGGGCTGAGTCATATGAAACTAAAACTTTTGGAATTCTAGCTCTCAGCTCTTTAAAAGAGGGTTATTTGGGGAAATACCACCAAAGGCATCTCCTTTAAATTTCCTAAGAAGTCCTACTTTGAATGTTTGAGTCCCTGCCGAGGGCAGTGCCCGGAGCTGCAGGGGCAGGGGCAGGGAGGTACCAGGCTCCCAGGATGGCCTGCGAGTGGGCAGCCTGCCCCAGAGGCCTGTCGGCCTCGCAGGTGAGTGTGGTAGTTGGGAGAGGAGGTCTTGGAGGTCCTCTCGGGAGCCTTCCGTCCTTCTGACACCGCCCCAGAGGGCCCCCCGCTGCCCTGATGAATCTGTCCAGTACCCCCGGGGGGACCAAACCGTGGCCTGAGCTTTATCCCTCGCCCCCAGGGCACCAGGCAGGGGGAGCCCCTTCACTTCCCACCACACCAAGATGACTTCTCTGGATTCTAGAGCCCTGGGTGGGGCACAAAGTCCAAGCGGCTCCAGGAAGACCCTCCCTGCCCCTCCCAGCTGGCTGCTGGGCAGCCCAGAATCAGAGCAGCCAGGACCCATGGAAAGTGAGGGGTCGCTAGCCTGGGCCCCAGCTTTGGCTTCTTCTGCCCGGGCAAACCCACCCCCCCCTTCCCTCCCTCCCTGCTCCCCTGTGCCTCATCTCCTCTAGCTGTCTGGCTCAGTGCCCTTTCTCGCTTCCCAGGGCTCCCCCCTCTCACCACCTCTGGCTCCCGTCTCTCCCTAGCCCCTCTGATCAGGCTCCCCGGGCACAGAGCCTGCAGGCCCAGGTGGAGGGCGTATGTTTGGGGCCTGGGGCCCAGCTCTCTCTTTTGGTGTGGGTGTGGGGCCCCCAGTCCTCAGCTTGCCACACTAGCTTATCCTGTAGTCCTCGCTGCAATATGATCACTTCCCTCTTTCCTGGAGATATTAAAAACCAAAACGGAAGAGCTGGCCTTATGCAATGTGGTGCCCAGTACAGGGCCCCTGAAGATCTTTGGGGAGGGTTCCTAAATCTCTGGGCTACCCAGAGAGGCAGGGATCCCAGAGCTGCTCCACCCCAGCTTTCAAGTTTCCGCTTGAGCTTCCTCTTTCAGACTGGAGACAGTCCCAGGGCTGAGCCGCTGGGAGCTAGGACCCTGCCCTGAGTGCAAGGCCGGATGAAGGTGCCTCACTTCTCAGCTTCTTGCGCAGCTTACTTAGGTCCCCTGAGCCTCCGAAGGCAGAGCCACAGATGGTAGTGAGGACCGCAGGGGATCATGCTGCTGATTCATCCACGCAACACACATAAGCAGCCCTACTGTGTGCTAGTCAGGCACAGCTGTGAAGGCCTCCGGTGGGCGCTCGGCAGCAAGTGATAAACACCTGAAATACGGCCCAGAGAGAGACTCCCAGCCTCCTGCTAATTATCAATAGGGCTGGGGTTTCTGTAGCATGTGGTCAACTGTCTGGGTTTACCTGGACTTAAGAGGCTCATGGGGTGTAGGACTGTCACTGCCATGCCCCAGGAGTGCCCCCAGGCAAACCGGGACAAGTCGGGCACCCCAGGTTTCTGATTTAGGCAGAAACCTGGGATAGGAGTGGAAAGGGTGGCCAGTCAGGTGGGTGTTTTTTCTGAAACTTCTAACTACCTGGTGACTTTGGGCCTTTTCACCTTTTGGGGCTTCAGTTTTTTGTCTGTCCACGGAGACAACCTCAACTTTCCCCCTGGCTGCGGGGATGTGAGCATTCGGGAGTAATGCGTGGAAAGTGTCTGGACAGTTTCCAGCACCAGCTAACCTGCTCTAGAGCTTCCTGGCCCTTCTCTCCCCAGGGCTCGCTTTCTCTCTCGCGTTACTCTCTCCTTCCTGCTGCATCCCCACCAAAATGCCCAGAAGACGGGGAGCCTCTCCCACAAGGAGCAGGTGGACCAACCCTTAACTCCTTAGCCCATGGTTTCTAGCTTTTATTTCCTTTGGGCGTCAGGACACCTGTGAGGGTGGTGGGGCTTACCGTGCATCAGAGAGATTGTGTCATCTGCCTGAAGCCACACAGTAGGAGTGACAGGGCTGGGGCTCGCACCCTCTTCTGCCTCCTGGCTCCATCCAGCCATGGCTCCAGTGCCCTCCCTTCAACCCACCCTTTTGCCTTGCAGAGAAAATCTACATCATGAAGGCGGATACAGTGATTGTGGGGACCGTGAGGACCGAGGTGCCCGAGGGCCGGGGCCTGGCAGGGCCCACGGGGCCTGAGTTGGAGGAGGATCTAGAAGGGGACCATGCCCCCCACTTCCCGGAGCAGGAGACAGAACCACCTCTGGGCAGCTGTGGGGATGTCATGTTCTCAGTAGAAGAGGAAGGAAAGGAGGCCACCTTGCCCATGACCGTCTCTGAGAAATGAGGCCTGGTCTGGGTTGGGGCTGAGAGGGCACCTGGGTGGTCCCTGCGGGGCCAGGGTGGCACTAGCAGCACCAGGATGGTGGCAGAGGCCCGTGTGGCCTGAACTGAGGTTCCGGCATCCAGTGGAAGACCAGCCTGGGCAGGAGGGTTCTGGTGGTTTCTAGTTGCACCCTACCCAGCTGCCTCCCAGCCCAGACCGCAGGGGGGCCCGGGCTCGTGCCTTGGGGACAACCCAGCGGCTGGGTCTGAATGGCAGCAGGCAGACAGCAGGGACGGGGTGCCCCGTCTGCCATCACCGCCAGGACGATGCCCTTGGAGCCCTGAGCATCAGACACACACCGCCAGGGCTGGAGCTCGCTGGCAGCACAGGACACAAGGCACAGACCGCTCTGCTGGCTACCCTCACCCCGGGCCTCAGGAGCGATGCCCACCCGACCTTGCTGCTGTGCCGGCAGCCCCCGGACACCGCAGCGTGGCCCCTGTGGGCACTGAGCCAGCGCCGGTGGTGGTTTCTCCTGAGTCAGCGGGGAAGCCAAAGGATGAGGCATCGGCGGCCGGCCCCGTCTTGTCAGCGGCCAGCGTGCTGAGCTCTGTGCCAAGGTGCACGTGCCTGGCCTGGCCTCCCGCCCCGCTGGGGCTGAGTGACACCCCACAGATGCCGCCAGCCCTTCCCTATGCTGCAGCCCCCACCGTGGGCTGAGGGCCTGGGGTCAACTGTCTCAGGACATCCCTACAGTCTTCCCAGCGGGGGCATCTTGGGACCCCGATGTCTGCAGACGCTCCAGCTGCAGGGCTCCGCTCCGCCGGAGGCCCTGCCCGCCCCCCTGCCGCCTGGAGAAGGGCCTGCTGAAGGGGAGCCAGGCCCTTCCTGGATCTTTGCCTGCTTGTGGGCGCCCCGCTGTGTCCCGGGAAATGACGACGTGTCCTCCCCAGATCTGCCATGCTTACAGATCCCGGGCCCCTGCCCCGTCCTCGGGCTCCCGCCGCTCAGCACCCACGGCAGGGATGTGGATGTCAAAAAGCAATGCAGCTTTGCCCTGGTGTTCAAGTGCCTTCTTCTGGGTTCCCCAAAAAACAAGTAGTTCAGTCTGGATTTCAGCGTCTTTGCATTTCACTGGAAGGAGTAAAGCTGCCCCACTTGGTTCTGCTGACCTGCTCTCCCCGGGGCTTTCAGACTCCTGTACAAACAAAGGGCCTTGGAGAGGGGCCTGTGGGCAGAGGACAGGTCCGCCGCAGGCCAGGGCATTGCGTCTCAGCCGCCTGGAGGCTCCTGGAATTACCCACTGGAGGCCGGGCTGGGAAAGCTGCTGTTTACCCGCCAGCCTGCACCTTCTCTGGAGGAAGTCGAGGCTGGGTCAGGAATCACAAGGGTAGTTTCTGAAACTGCTCAGATGTCTTGGGGAAAGTTGGAGAGGCTAGGACGCTTACATCAGAACCTGGAGGAGTTTACGTGAGATTTTAGAGACAGCGGGGGCATGCAGCGCCTGGAGCTTTGGTTCTGAGAGGCCCCGAGGATGCCCCCTCCCCCTGCCCCCACCCAGCAGGGTTCTGGCAATCTTCGCTTGAAGATGCTGACCCACGTCTAATGAAATGGAGCACTCCCTTGCCTCACAGAACTTTCGATCCTCCAAAACTTTTGATCCTCGGAAAATTAGTAAGGTCCCTTAAAAAAACTAATCGTAAGGCTCAGGAAATTATCTTTGGGATTAAGAGTATTTGAGAACCTCTGAGCAGGAAGGTTCTGGCGAGCCTCTCTCCCCGCAGGGCAGGCGGGTCCCTCTTCACCCATCTACCCGGGCGGCCAGCCTCTGATGGCAGGGAGCCCGCTATCTGCTGAGGCAGCCCTTTCTCCGCGTAACTCCTACTCCCTGGTCCCGGACCTGCCCTCCAAGGATATGCAAAATAAAGCCTCTCGTCATAAGTCTCCCCTTGAGTATTTGCAGAAAGAGATCTCTGGCCTCCCTATGACCTTCTTCCCTCTGGGCTGGGCTGAGCAGTCTCACAGCTTAGGAAAAGGGAGTCACAAATTAGGAGCGTGAAGGCCCAGGGGTGGGGGTGGGGTGCGGGGCCAAGGTGAGGACCAGTGGGTAAATGTGACACTTGGACTTCGGGCCTCAGCTGGGAGGGGACTGCCCCCCACAACAGGCAGCCGGAAGTCCCCCTCTCTGACTGTGGCTCCCCTGTGGGGTGGAGGAAGGAGACGGAGGGCTGTGGTCAGACCTCACCCACCCCAGCCCCAGGACTCCAGCTCGTGCCCAGACCTGATCATCAACCCAGCCGTTTAACCAGCGTCTGCCTGCCGTGTGGCTGGCCCGAGAGCCACTGTGAATTTCCCTGTCCTGACCAGTGATCAGGGGCCACTTCTCAACTTCTGTCTGTCCTGATGTCCAGGTGGACAGACGGGCAAGGCCCCTCCTACTCAGGCTAGCACTTTGTAAGCTGTGAGGATCCGTCCGTGCACGCGTACATCCCTCTTCCTGAGCCGTTGCATCCTGGGGGTGACGGTAAGTGATGTGTCCTACGGAAGCTATTGCACTCAAAGGAAATTTATCATTTCCCAAGGCAGTCTCATAGCCTGCAGGCTGTCTTAGGTTCTGAGAATCTGTAAGGCCAGGGCCAGTCCCTAAAGTGGAACGAGAGGCCTCTGTCTCCTCTCACCCCTCCCCAGAGTGGGGAGATCCTGAAGACCAGTCACCAGGAACTGGGCTGTTGGGCTAAACAGAAATGAAAATCTGTGCTAACAGTGGGGGAAGTGGAGGGTGGAAGTGGAGAGAGAAGGGAGAATTTTCCTTCTAAAAACACCTATGGGACTGAGACTAAGTGTAAGTGGGGGAATAGGGCTTGACAGAAGGCCAAAGTGAGGATATTAAAAGTTTTGAAGTCCGCTCCGTGGGCCCAAGGAGGAGTTGGCAGAGCCCACCTTAGGCTCCTACACCCTCCCCAGGCCCCTTGCCCTGGGCCAGCACCCTATGCTGGGTGCACATCCTGGGGCCATGCCCGGGGCCAGAGGAGCACAGGTCACCAGGGGCAGAGAGCAAGATGCAGGCAGAGAGGCCTGCACTTTGGGGCATGGGCACAGAACAGCAGCAGTGTGCAGGTGGCGATGGGTCCTGCAGTCAGACTTGGGTTCTAATCCCAGCTCTGCCACTTACCACATGGGCAGTGTTGGTTATGTGCCTGTATCTCCCTAAAGCTGTTTCCTGGTCTGCGAGGTGACAGTATCAGTCCCTATCCGGCCGGGTCATGGGGTTCCGTTGATGCCACCTGATATATGGGTCATGCTTGCTGCATGGAAGCTTCTGTCGTGGGTGCGGCCTGGCTGCC
The DNA here is from genome assembly GCF_008692635.1 of Crocuta crocuta. Classification (NCBI taxonomy): domain Eukaryota; kingdom Metazoa; phylum Chordata; class Mammalia; order Carnivora; family Hyaenidae; genus Crocuta; species Crocuta crocuta. The sequence continues at coordinate 439,446 of NW_027530007.1, read as the reverse complement.
GCTTGCCAAGAGCGAGCCCTTCCTAGGCTGGCAGAATTCAGCTCCTTCCAACCCACAAACAGGTCATCTTCAAAAAGGTGTTGGTTAACCGGGGCTTTCAGGCTCTCCTGGGACCTGGTGTCCCTTGGGGCCAGGTTGCATTGGGAACCCCACAGTGAATAGACTTCTTGCTCTGTGGGGTGCCCCCGAGAACCCCTCACGTCAGAGTCCTAGGACTGGGCTGTTTATTAGATGTGTGGAACTATGGTCATTTGCGATGTACTCTGGGTCCTTCTGCAGGGGACGTCCTGCTCATGGTTCTAGTGCCTTCCAGGCTGCACTGTGTTGCTGCTCAAGATCTTTTTTTTTTTCTTTTTAAGTTTTTAATGTTTTATTTCTGAGAGAGAGAGAGAAGGAGACAGCGGGAGCAGGGGAGGGTCAGAGAGAGAGGGAGACAGAATCTGAAACAGGCTCCAGGCTCTGAGCTGTCAGCGCAGAGCCCGATGCGGGGCTCGAACCCACAAACCGTGAGATCATGACCTGAGCTGAAGTTGGACGCCCAACTGACTGAGCCACCTGGGAGCCCCTCAAGGTCTATTTTTTGAGTGGCTTCCATCCCCTCTTCATCCTGCCCTCCCTCCCTTCCATAGGCTCACACCTGTGGTGAGCCAGGCCCAAGTCTAGCTGCAGAGGGACCTGGCAAGGTCTAGGTCTGTCTAGAGCTCAGACTTGCTCTCATGGGTCCTGTGTCCAGTGGATGAAAACTGATGGAGACTGCATAACCGATTGTTCCAGAATTAACCCTACTGTGTGCTATAAGAAGCCCCAATCGGGGACCTGTGGCACAGTCTGGAGCGGAGGGGCAACTCTGGCCAGGTGGCTGGGGAAGTCTCTGAAGAGGCGTCCTCTGAGCTCAACTTGAGTTGACATGACGAGAGGGGTTCTGGGGGCCTGGTGGCAGAACATTCCAGCAAGTCAGGAGAACAGCAACTACAAAGGCCCTGAGGTGGGAAAGGCCTGGAGATTCAGGAAGCAAGGGGCATCTGGGTGGCTCCGTCCCTTAAGCGTCCAGCTCTTGATTTCAGCTCAGGTCACGATCTTGCAGTTTGTGAGTTTGAGTCTCGCATCGGGCTCTGTGCTGATGGTGCACAGCCTGCTTGGGATTCTTGCTCGCGCTCTGCCTCTCTCTGCCCTGCACACACTCTCTCTCTCTCTCTCTCAAAATAAATTTAAAAAGAGGAAAAGATTCCGGAAGCACAGCACAGTGGGAGAAGCATAGTGAGCAGGGCGGCGAGAAGCAGGAGGTGAGCAGGGAAGCCAGCGGGCCAGGTCACAGGGGCCTGCTGGGCTGCCATCAGGCACTTAGGCTTGATCGTAAAAACATCATTATTTCTGTTTTTCTGCTATTAGAACAATAAACATCCTGGTATTATTTCAGGAATAGGCATGAAGGGCCACAGGAGAGGCAGCAAAGGTTGTTGTAACCTATTTCTGGGGGAAGCCTGGGCAAGGACAGCGGTTGCTGGGAGCCAGGAAGCGGTGGGCTGGGTGTTCTCGGGACAGAGAGCCATGACGACATTCCTGATGAGTATCGCCACGGCTGAGGTCACGGCGGGAGTCTGGGCGCCCATCAGTCTGGGTTCCTCTTTCTCTAGTTGTCTTCCAGGAGAGTAAAAACCACACCAAAAATTCCTGGGGGAGGCCGGAGCCCTTGTTTACGTTTGGGTGTAGGGCATGGGGTCTCCCCGTACCCCAGCCTGCACTTCTTCCCCAGCCGGCCAGCAAGCACGCGCCCCCCTTCCGTTTCCTTGCCATGCCTTTGCTGGTCGGGGAAGGAATGGCCCAGTTCAATCAGGGTTTCCCTCCTGCTCAAGCCGTTGCAGCTGCAGGGCCTCCAGCAAAGCCCTTAAGTGCCTTCACCTTCGGTTTCCCAATCCGCAAATGGGCGCAACCACTACCTTACGAGGTGGTCGTGCAGCCCGGCGGTAACACGGGCGAAGGCTCGGCCTGGTTCTGGGCACATTCCCTGTTCAGCACATGGTAGTCTGAGTAGGTATTTCAGGAGCCTTGCAGGTAGCTCCAGCCTTTCTACATTCTTTCTGTGTTTGAGCTTCATACCGATTGCTGAGAAGCTGAGTATCAGCGCTCCCTTTTACCGACTGGGGCTCAGAGAGGCCGACAAACTGACCTACTGTCACAAAGCCGGGAAATCCCCCTCCTGCCTGTGTTTGCGGGCTGCCTCTGTGGTCGCGCTGTGTTTATATCAGAGCTTTCATCTGGCACCGTGCCCTCTGGACAAGTTTCCTTTCGCCTCCCAACTCACCACAGCTGGGAGAGGGGAGAGGTCGGGTTTATTCCACCTCTTCTGGGGAGGCAGCGATGGTCGCAGGAGGCTGGGTAACCTGCCTGAGGTCAAGCGGCAGGCCAGCTGTGGCTTTGAGTCTCCTGGCGAGGCAGGAAGGACACGAGGCTAACCCAGTGAGAGCCTCTGTTCTTGGAGCCGCTCTCCCTGATTCTGCGGTCAGGGGAGACCCAGGCTGGGAGGGCCGGCAGTGCAGACAGCGTCTGCGAGAGAACCGCCTGATCTCTGCATTGTCTTGTGCATCCCCAGTCATCATCTTGTACCCCGCTCTCTGCCTCACGCCCCCGGGGAGCCCTGGAAGAGCGGTCAAGAACAAGCCTCCCCATTTCACAGATGGGAAAACTGAGCCCTGCAGAGGTAAACCAGTTTGCTCAAGGACCCAGCTTGGTGCTGGGTAGTGGAGACAGGGCGGGGGGTGGGGTGGGTGGAAATCACTGTTGCGTCCGAGTGAACAAGTAAAGATTCCGTGCTGACTTTTCATTCTTCCGTTTTTTGTTTTTGTTTTTCATTCGGTGTTAAAAGTAACTGTGGTGAGTGAGTGGGGTTCTTATTTATAAGGCTGCTTTGCAGGAGCTGAAGTAGTTCCCACAGTCAGACAGACGAGAACATCGTAGGAGCAAGCTTCACAGCACGCGGCTTGTTCTGACCAACGGGGCTGCTGCTATGAAGGCCCGTGCTGGCTTTTCTGCTCTGCTGTGCTGTCTGAGAAATTATGAATTTTTGAACAAGCGGCCCTGCCTTTTCTTTTTCTTTTTTCCCTGGGTCTCACAAATTACGTAGCTGATTCTGCATAAGGGGCAGTGGAGTTGTGTGTTGGGAATTTACTCAATGCCAAGGCACTTTGCATACTTTGCCACTTACCTTCCCAGTGACCGTGAGCTTAGATGAGCGCGCTGGGCCCCTTTTTTCAAAAACGTTGAATGGCTAGTAACTGACCTTAACTGTTCTGGTTCTCTCTTGCTATGTCATAAACCACCTCAAAACATAGTGGCTTAAAACAACATCTGTCATTGATTTCGCTCACAGATCTGCAGTTTGGCCTGGACTTGGCAGGAAAGCCCACCTCAGTTCCTGCCGGCGCCGCGCGGCTGGCCGGGGGGTGGGGAGTGGGGGTTGCTGCGGGTTTCTCCCCGCAGGCTTCTCCCGTGTTCCCAGAACACGCCACCCCAGCACAGGAAATCGGACCCGCCAGGTTCCTATGATCTGGACCCAGAAATGGGCACAGCATCACCCTGGCCACAGTCTATTGGTCAAGCGGCCACAGAGCCCAGATTCAAGGTGAGGGGATGTAGACCCCCCCCCCCCCCCAGCCCTCAATAAGAGGGTCAAAGAATTTTGAGATATTACTACGTGACCGGTTCTGTGCTTAATACTTCATATATTGCCTCAGTTCGTGTTGCTAGTAATTCGACCCTTACTGCTCCCAGAGCTGCCTCAAGAAGCTAAATATAACCTCTCCAAGGTCACCTGGATGGAATTTGAATTTGAGTTTGTCTGTCTCCGGAGTGTGAGCTCTGACCATGGGAATGACCTGACCTGTGCATTCAGGAGCCCCCGCAGTCAGAATGAGACAGAGCCAGAGTCGAGCCTACACCTGTTCGATTCCAGAATGTTGGAGGCATTCAAAATAATCAGCTCCAATATCCCACTTTCCACCTGGGGAAACTGAGGCTGCAAGGGGTCTTGCTGGGTCTCCCCTGGGATGAGGGGCAGTGTCTGGCACCTTCCAAGGATGGCTCTCTTCCCCCGCCTCTCCCCGTGGTCCGGGGCTGCACACAGCCTGCTCAGGAAGTCAGAGCTGTGGGCACGTTATGCAGAGGCTGTTGCAGGGATATTGTTTTTCATTGCGATCACACTTCACTCAGGAAATACCCACAGCTTTGGTGTCGAAGGAGGAGGTGTCGAGGCAGGTGTCAAGGGAGGGCCCCTCAACTTCAGGCAGAAGACCCCGTGAACTCCGGAGAGCCATGTGTGCCCCTGTGAGCTGGGCTCTGACAAGAGGGAGGGGCTCCATCCCTCCCGTCCAGCAAGTCAGACATTAGTGAGAAAGACAGTGAGGACTCGTACTTATTGAGGCTTTCTGTGTTCTCATTTAAACCCCACCGTGCCCTGGGAAGTGATGGCTGTCATTCCCTCTGTTACAAGTGAGGAAACAGAGGCACAGAGTAATTCCGTCACTTGCCTAAGATCACACGGCTGCTAAGTGGTGCAGCTGGCATCCAAAACCCAGGCCAGCAGGCTGGAGTCTAAGTTCCCAACCACTTGGCCACGCTGTTCCATCATAGCGGAGGCTGGGGTCACCACCCTTGAGTCCCAGACCCTGCAGAACATTCCTCAGGCACCTGCTGGGCTCCATAAGCGTACAGTGAATGGCGTTTGCCTCCTGGCTTCCATCCTCCCTTTTGGAAGCCCAGCTCGGACCGGACTGTCCTCTCATATACAGCCTTCGGTGGTTCCTCAATACCTACAGGCCAAAGTCTGCCAGTCTTCCCCTGACGGGCATGTCCTGCTACCTCCCGTGGCTCCTGGATCCCAGCCACTCTGAAAGCCAGCTGTGTCCCCTCTCCCGATTCCACCCCACCTGCCCCTGACACCAAATACAGAGGACATATCTCACCATGAAACCTCAGCCCGGTGCCCCAGCTCCCAAACCTCCATCCTCAACTTGCCCCTCCTCCCCCTCCATGAAGCCTTCCAGGACCACCCAGGACCAGGACCTCTGTGTCCTCCAAATTCCCATAGCACTGACTGTGAAGAGGGTTGGAGGTCAAGTTCCAGAAGGCTCACGAGAAATACCTCTGTGCGGAAAAGAAGGATTTGTTCGTTCATTTAGCTGAGTCATTTGAGCAACAGACCTGTCTAGAGCACCTACTGTGTGGCAGGGACTGTGCTGGGAAACACGTGGGCTGGGACAGGACGGGGGTATACGGTACTGACTCCTGGGGAGCCAAGGCTAACCGCAGAGACCTGCTGGAGTCAGGCAGTGGCTGAGGATGTGGTCATTGCTGGGACTGAGGTAAGCCTAGGGCTCTACTGCCCACGGCGTGGCACCTCGCCTGGATGGTGGGCCTCTACTACCTCCTCTGTGGAATGGGTTTAATAAGAGCACCTGTCCCAAAGAGAGGTTGCAAAGATTAAGCTCATTCATTGGTTTGTGAATTAATGACCTCAAACGTAATATGCTGCTGGGTGCTGGGGACATAGCCCTGCCCTTGAGGGGGGACCATAAAAAGAGCATGAGACAACTTTAGCCAGTGGTAACAGCTACAAAACAAAAACCTCAGTGGTGTGTAGGGCCCCTAGTCTGGCTCAGGGCTTGGGGATTTGGTACATACAGAGGTCTGGGGGCAGCGTGAGAAATTCAGGACATGGCGTGAGCAGCGGGGATGGGGGCATTTGTGAGGCTGGGGCAGAGGCTGCTTCTCTGCTGAGTTCCCATCTCTGGGCCTCTAAGGNCCCTTGGCGAGAAGTTGCCACAACCTCACGAGTGTGGGGGAGCTGCAGGGGAAACGAGGCCTGAGGGGGCTTTCCTCTGAGTGTGAAGGGGAGGAGAGGGACCAAGCACTTCGGGAACTTCACGGGCAAACCTTCCCCTGAGCACCAGGGGGAAGGGAGAGGGCAGGGCTCCATCCTGGGGAGGCAGAATGCACGGCCGCCATCAAGTTCTGAGTCTCCATTTATTGAGCACCTACCATGTGCCAGGTGCTGTGGACTCCCAAACCCTGATCTTTACAGCATATCTGCAAAGGGGAGTTTTAAAAAAATTGTATTTATTTATTTATTTTTGAGAGAGAGAGAGAGAGAGAGAGAGAATGTGAACAGGGGAGAGGCAGAGAAAGAGGGAAACACAAAATCCAAAACAGGCTCCAGGCTCTGAGTTGTCAGCACAGAGCCCGACGCGGGGCTCGAACCCGCAAACCATGAGATCATGACCTGAGCCGAAGTCGGATGCTTAACCAACTGAGCCACCCAGCCGCCCCAAGCCTTATTTTTATTTATTTTTACGTTTTAATTTATTTTTGAGAAAGAGAGAGCACGAGGTGGGGAGGGGCAGAGAGAGAGAGAGAGAGAGAGAAGGAGAGGCTCCGAAGCGGGCTCTGCACTGAGAGCAGAGAACCCTACATGGGGCTGGAACTTACAAGTTGTGAGATCATGATCCAAGCCGAAGTCAGACACTCAGCTGACTGAGCCACCCAGGTTCCCCGTGAAGGGGACTTATTTATCTGCCCATTCTATAGATTAGGAAATGGAAGCTCAAGGAGATGAAGTGATTTGTCCAAGGTCAAGGTCACATGCTGGTAAATGGCCTAAGCTAGGTCTTGAATCCACATCTACCAGTCCAGGTGGTGGCCAAGTTGATGCCTTCTTGGTGCTTGAAATTCCACCATTCATTCCTAGGAGCTGAAATGTGCTGGATCCTCATTCAGGCACCTGGCTGGAGCAGGGTCTCCGTGAGCTGTGGGTGAAGGGGCATCTGCCTGGCACACAGTAGGCGCTCAATAAGTATGTACGGGGTATGCAGGGAAGACAGGATGGGCCTGGGGGCGGTGAGGGGCTCTGGCTCCCTGGGAGTGAGGTCCCGTAGACAGCTCCACCTGGATGATGGATTAGAGGTGGCCAAATTGCTGTCACCTAATCCAAGGAGGCCCCCCGGCTCCTCAGCCAGGCCCCCCTGTCCCTCTCCCACGCTCTCAGCAGAGGGTGTGCCCACACTGAGTCATCCCTGTCCAGCCCTGCCCAGCTCTGGCCAGTAGACATGTACTCGTAAACATCCATATGAGTGAAGATTGGGAAATCATACCAGGGTAAAAATTATTTATTTCTTCCTCCTTTTGAGATGGGGAAGGGAAAGGTTGCTAGGAAAATGAGGTCAGTGACTTCGGTGTTGGGCGCTCCTTGCTGATGAGCAAGGGGAGTTTTCACATGCTGCGTTTCCCAAAGGAGATGTCTCATGTGTGGGGTGCCATGTCAGGGACACAGGCATGGAGCAACCCGGTGCCAGCCTGGCTGGGCACCCCCCTCCCCCAACCCAGTCACTCCCTCCTTGCTCCCTGGCTGCTCCCGCCCTGAGCCAAGTTCTCGCTAATGGGCAAAACATGTGCTGCTTCGCCTGGCTGCAGGCCACCCGGGCTGGCGGGGCCCCGAAGCTGACCCGGCCTGAGGCAAACCGGACCCACAGGGCAGGGCTGCTACACAGGAGGATGTGCGACTCCGAGACCTCCGAGCCCCACGCAGCCTCCCTCTCTCAGAGTACGGATGGGGAAACTGAGGCCTGAAGAGGCGGGCGATGTGGCGAGGTCACAGGCCTCAGAACTAGAACTCGGGGCACCTGGGTGGCTCCGATGGTTGAGCGTCTGACTCTTGACTTTGGCTCAGGTCGTGAACTCACGGTTCGTGAGATCGAGCCCTGCATCAGGCTCTGCACTGATAGCTTGGAGCCCAGCTGGGATTCTCTCTCTCTTTCTCTCTCTGCCTCTTCCCTCCTTTTTTTGCTCATGCATGATCTCTCTCTCTCTGTGTCTCAAAATAAACTAAAAAACAAAAACCAAAAAAAACCTAGATCTCAGGTTCCTGGTGCTTTAAATAGTAAAACAAAAACCAAAATTCTTATAAATAAGGAAGTAAGTAAAATTTGGGGGAAGAAAAAGTATAAGGAAAATAATAAACGTTATGCATGATCCCATCACCCATTATCACCACTTCAAACATTTTGGTTTCTTTCCCTTCTTATAAATCATTTTAAAAAATTATCCTCAGCAATTTCTTAACAAAATAAAACTTCCCAACCTATGGTTATGAGTGACACAGGCTTTTTAAAATTTCTTTTTTTCTTTTTAATCTTTATTTATTCTTGAGAGAGAGAGAGACAGGGTGTGAGCAGGGGAGGGACAGAGAGAGAGGGAGACACAGAATCCAAATCAGGCTCCAGGCTCTGAGCTGTCAGCACAGAGCTCGATGCGGGGCTCAAATCCACGAACTGCAAGATCAGGACCTGAGCCAAAGTTGGACACTTAACCAGCTGAGCCACCCAGGTGCCCCGTCTTACAGTGATTCTAAATGGAACTTCTAGAGGGTTCCTACTTTTGGTTCTTGTCTTTTTTTTTTTTTTAAGATTTTATTTTTAAGTAATCTCTACACCCAACGTGGGGCTCGAACTCAAAACCCTGAGATTAAGAGTCACGTGTCCTACGGACTGAGTCAGCCGGGCGCCCCTCTTGTTCTTTTATTTTACATAGCAGACCTGCTCCTTGTCAAAATCTGTGCTGTATTAGGGAACTACCTTTGCCTATTCGATTTTAAATGATGCACATTATTCTGCATAGTGTGGATTGTGGATCCGGAGTGTGGGATTTAAGGGTTCTGGGGGTGTGACTCAAGAGAGAGCCAACTTAGTGAGGAGCAGGCCTTTCCAAGCCCCCTTCAGATGAAGTAGCACCCCTTGGATCTCTTTTACAAACTAGGTTTCCATCCTAAGAGTCATCGTTACTGATTGCTTTCTATGTGCCAGGAACTTTTCATACACCATCGCATTTACCCTTTACAACAACCATCAGAGGCAAGTGCATTTATTACCGCCATTTACAGATCAAGAAACTGAGGCTCAGAGAGGTATAGTGACTTTTCCAAGTCACACAGCCAATGAATGGCAGAGTTGGGGTCCAGACCCTGGCAATATGAGAAAACTGAGTTATCTCTCCATATAAGATTCTGCTATAGGGGCGCCTGGGACGCTCAGTTAAGCGTCCAGCTCAGCTCAGGTCATGATCTCACGGCTCATGAGTTTGCGCCCTGAGTCGGGCTCTGTGCTGACAGCTCAGAGCCTGGAGCCTGCTTTGGATTCTGTGTCTCCTCTCTCTCTGCTCCTGCCCCACTCATGCTCTGTCTCTCTCTCTCTCAAAAATAAAAATAAATATAAAAAAAAAACCCCACAAAACTTTAAGATTCCACTGCAACAAAGAGTTTTATGTCCAATATATGTATATATATTATATACATATAATATATATACATGTATTTGCTAATATATATTGTAACACACACACACACATTTGCACGTCTCTAGCTCATTTTCTTTTTCTCCAGTGCCAAACTTCCTATAGAGGGGGCAAGAGAACACTGTGGGCTGGAGACATCTTGGATGGCTTCAAGAAGAAGGTGAGGTTGGGGCGCCTGGGTGGCCCGGTTGGTTAAGCGTCTGACTTCGGCTCAGGTCATGATCTCACGGTTCATGGATTGAAGCCCTGCGTCAGTCTCTGTGCTGACAGCTCAGACCCTGGAGCCTGTTTCAGATTCTGTGTCTCCCTCTCTCTCTGACCCTCCCCTGCTCATGCTGTCTCTCTCTCTTTCTCTCTCTCTCAAAAATAAATAATAAAGAAAGAAGAAGGTGAGGTTGGAGCATAGCCCTGAAGAATGGCTCTGCATCAGATGGGAAGGCATTGCATTTCAATGTGAGAGTGGTTACGCCCAGACTTCTGGGGGTTCAGGTGGGAGCCCTGTAGGAAAATGTTTTGGAGGAAGCTTTGGGGGGAGGTGAGGTAAGGACAGGTTTAGGAAAGCGATTCTCCCTAGGAAAGACCAAAGGAGATGTGCCAGGTATGGCCTTTGCCTGCTGGCTGGGCTTGTCTGAAGAACGGGGGCCACCAAGGTGATATAAGCCCCTGGTGATGGGGGTGATGGGCCCGGTAAGCCCACCTCTCCCTAAGGGTCCGCCTGGAGAAAGCCTTGTATTCGTGACACCAGAAGAACCCCAAGTTCTCCATCTATGAAGTGGAGCCTCTTTAGAATGAGTGGTACAACTCAGCATAAGAGAGTTGTGTTGGGGTCACCATTGCCTTGGGGTTTGGCAAATCCCTTGAAACTGATATTTGAGTTTTTAATGATATTAGTCGTAGTATCGATTTGCTACACGTTCCGTGTTCACACTCTGTGTGCTGGCTGTGTGGGCTTGGATGAGCCACTTGAGATCATATATTAGATCATCTCTTAAGACTACTAGGCTCTGCCATTCAGCTCGCCTGGAGACGCACAACAGTCAGCTAGGAGCCGAAGGGGTAGAAGGGGCGAGTAAGGGAGGGATGCTCATGCCTTTCACCGGTGCACTCCAGATGTCCAGAGAAAAATCAAAACTAACGAAAGACAGAAGATGCTCTGCACAAATGAAGGATACATCGTGGTGGTAGGCGGGATACCCCAGCAGTGTGATGATGTCAGTTTTCTTTCATATTCACCTATTAACTCAGTGAAAATCACAGCTGGAGCTCGAAGAATGTAAGGAGTGTATTGTATTCTAAAATGTGCATGGAAGAATAAGGAACCCTATATAATTAAGTCAACTTTGAAAACGAAGAGCAAGGAGGACTCACTCTACCAGGCACTGAACAGGCTTCAAAGCTCTACTAATGAAAACCACGGGGAATGATCCCAGGAGCAAGATGGACAGAGCAGAAGAGATAGTTCATGTACTTTTGGTCAGGGTTGACATTACGGGCTCTGGTCAATGGGATGGGAGAGACTGGAGGAAAATGAAGTTGGGGCTCTGGATTTTATACACCATGTATAACCTGGTTGTGTTAAAGACCTCGGTGGGAGATGTCAAAATCATAAGGTGAATGAGAAGAAATATGGAAAAATATCTTTTTATCCTACAGGTTGGGAGGGAACTTTTATTGACGGTCCAAATGGGCAAAAAAAAAAAAAAAAATTGTGGATTTGATGATTCCATTAAACTGAAGGATTTAAAAAAAAAAAAAAGGACACCAGACCGATGACAGAATAAGAGAAGTGTTTGTGATGTCTAAAATGACAAGGGATTAATATCTAGAATATACAAGGAATTATTGCAAAGCTACAAGAAAAAGACAGGAAATAATAGAAATATGGTCAAAGGATGTGAATAGGCAGTTCACAGAAGGGGAAACCCAAATGACTAACAAGTAATGAAGAGGTGCTCAAACCCACAAATATTCAGAGAAATGGAAATGAAGCGAGAGGCGGTTCCACTTCATACCCGTTGAACTGACCAAAATCAGAATGTTGGCCACCAGTGGAGTGTGAGGAAATGGGACCCTCTGACCCTGCTCGTGACCGGGAGTGTGGTTGGTGTGGCCAGCCCGGGGAAAACGACTGGCAGCTTCAGGGAAATAGGTACACAGCATCCCCCAGACCCCAGCAGGCCCACCCCAGAGAAATCCAAGCCCCACAGACCACCACAGGCTGTTTGGGTTGAGCTCACGGTGGGGAGATCAGGAGCAGGCATTGGGGGAAGAAAAGAAAGTTAGCATGGACCCTTGCATGGAGGATCGTGATGCACTGAACCTGCCTGTATGTGGGGTTCAAAAGAACAGGGCCAGGGAGAAGATATGCAAAAAAAGATTCCATTCATACCAGCTACCAAATTATAAAATCCCTGGGAATTAGTTACAAAGCAGGGGATGGAGGGGGAGGGGCCTCTCCAGGCCAGAGGGGCCCAGTCTGTAATGGGATGGAGAACTCAGAGGGGACCCTTCCAGGGTAAAGGGGGTCTGGAGAGCTCAAGGAAGAAGGCAGCTACTGTGTCTTTACGTCTTTAACTAGCAAGTGGGGACCAGCTGGGAAGCAGCTTCCCCGGGATGAGGGGGGTTTGGAGAGTGGGGTGGCAGGTGGGTGGCAGGTGGGAAGTTGGGGGTGAGGGGGTAGAGGAGTTATGGGTCGGGGCTTTGGGATTCTTGGGGGGACGCATGCCTCAAGTGAGAGGGATTCAGGGTGAGGCTTCTACCCTGAAGGCGGGTAGGAGAATTGAAAGCACTTTGAAAATATGAAGGGCTATAAAAGGAAACCCACTTACAAGATCAAAGGTCCTCACACATGTGGGCACGCGAGAGTCTCACCAGCCACTGGTGGGAGTGTAACCTGGTACAGCCCCTTGGGAGAGGAATTTGGCGGGACCTAGTGAAAATGAAAATGTGCAAACCCCACCATCTGGCAGTTCGACTTTCTAGGTTTATGACCCAGGAGTCTAGGAGGCGCTCCATCCTGTGCTTCTGGGAGGCAGGTGCCAAGGATGGGTATCCCCAAGCAGGGATGGAGCCAAGTGCAGACGCCCGGGCGTCCCCTAGCAGGGAGGGGGAGCAGGCTGTGGGGCAGGTTTGCGGGCCAGCACACACAGCACGTACAGAGAGTGAGCGGAGTCTGAACTCATCAACACGGAAAGTTCTCAGAAACAGATCGCAGGGGAGGGGGAGCGATCGTGGGGCAGAGCAGAGCGTTTTCTGCCGTTTGTGTAAATGCAGAGGCACGCAGAGCGAACGGTGCTCTAGGTTGTTTGTTTAAACGAGAAGGCGGAAAACGGACTGGAGAGCCATGTAGAAGCGACTCAGAGTAACAGTTGCCTTTGGGGAGGAGGAGATGGGATGAGAACGGGGGGATCAAGAAACGCTTCAATTTAAAAATAAAAATTTTTTTAACATTTATTTATTTTTGAGAGACAGAGAGAGCATGATCGAGGGAGGGGCAGAGAGAGACGGAGACACAGACTCGGAAGCAGGCTCCAGGCTCTGAGCTGTCAGCACAGAGCCCGACATGGGGGTCGAACCCACAAACCATGAGATCATGACCTGAGCCCAAGTCGGACACTTTACCGACTGAGCCCCCCAGGTGCCCCGAAAGGCTCCAAGTTTAATTATTAAATAATTTGAAGCAAAAGTTAATCAACAAATACTGAGAACTTGCTACTTAAGTAAAGTATCTAATTGATGTCTGTGTTGTTCTTCTAGGTGCTGGGGACCCAGGAGAGAACGAAACGGCCAGAACCCTGCCGTTGTGAGAGAGACAGACAGACAGACAGTACACACAGAGAAGTTCTAGAACTGCTGAGAAAAAAAGCGAAGCAGCTATTTTAGTTAGGAGGTCAGAGAAGCCTGTCTGAGGGGGTGACATTTGCGCAGAGGCTGGACCGAAGTCAGGAAGTGAGTCATGCAGGTATCTGGAGGAAGGGTGATCCAGACAGAGGGACCTGAAGTGCAAAGGTCTGGTGACAGGAGCATGCTGGGAGTGCTCAGGCCAGGCCAGGAGGGCAGAGGGGTCAAGAGTTAAACGCTATGATGTCAGAGAGGAATGCGGGCGGCCATTGGGGCGGCCATTGGGTGTTAACATTGGTTGGTTCCGGGTGGTGGAAATATGGCCGTTTTGGATCCATGCTTTGAATTTTTTTTAATTAAAAAAATATCTGAAAACGAAGATGACATAAGGTAAACAGATAGATGGATGTTGGGGCGCCTGGGTGGCTCAGTCGGTTAAGCATCCGGCTTCGGCCCAGGTCATGATCTCGCATTTGTGGGTTCGAGCCCCGCATCGGGCTCTGTGCTGACAGCTCAGAGCCTGGAGCCTGCTTCAGACTGTGTGTCTCCCTGTCTCTCTGCCCCTCCCCTGCTCGCACTCTGTCTCTCTCTGTCTCTCAAAAAATAAAATAAAACGTTAAAAAAAAAAAAGATCGATGGGTGTAAAATACAGCAGGTCGGTTTGCTGATTTGTGGTGGGATGAAAGGGAGGTCTCATAGGTGAGCCCTGCGAGGGATCAAGGTCCAGTCCTTCTTGTAGGACAGGCACGCCCTCTCTGTATGTTAAAGGCGGGGGTTAGAATGAGGCCCGGCCCGGCTGCACCCCCACCTCCACACACCTCGGGAAAATCAGAATCCTCAAATGTCAGGAGCCGGGGACGGCCTCAGTCCTAGCGCACATATGGCAGAGGAGACACCGGTCCTGCGGTGGCTGCTCCTTCCCCACCCAGGGTACACCCGCTCCGCAGCCGCGCATCCCTTCTTGCACAGCCCACACGCGGGCTCCCAGCCACTGAGCCCTGGACGGCCACTGTGAGGCGGAGCTGGCACCGAGGATGAGATGAGCCTCCCTCCCCTGACCTCGTCCAGCCCCCTCAGCTTAGATGAAGGGAAGGGCTACCAGGGGAATTCCCCCGACTTGCAGCTGGCCCCACTGACTCGGCTGAGAAACTGAGGGTCTTCAGATGGTCGGGGGCTGGTTCTTGAGAAGAGAGGCGATCTAGAACAGGGAGGCGTTGGCAGAACGGACGGGGGCATTGGAGGCTTTCTTGATTCCTCTCCCCAAATTGCCTGGGGTCCTCTCTGAGGGTCGGGGGAGGGGAGACCTTCTTCTCTGGAAGGCACTGGGGACAGGGGTCGGCAGCCTGATATGACCAGGTTAGCCTGAGGTGTGGCCCTGGGATGGCGGGAGGGCTGGTTAGGGGGAGGCGCAGATGAAGGAGGTAGTTTCAGGGCTGTGGCTCACACCATGTTACTTCCTGTTCGTGATTTTAGGACATGAGTCATCCAGGGGCTGGCCCAGAGCATGCAGGGTGCTGAGATAAGCGGGACAGTGGAACGAGAGAACGTTACCTGCCGTGGCTGTGGGACGAGCTGGGTGGGGGCTGGGGGGGGCGAGGGGGTCAGGCTGCCCAAGCAGCTCCTGCAAGACAGGATCGCACTGGGCACCCAGACCAGGTGAGAGGGAGCTGACTGCATGGCTGCTTCTGAGACCCACCCCCCGCCCATCGTGTGAACTGCCATTGCCAACCCAAACGCAGCTGTGCCTTCTAGAGTGCCCTTAGCCTCGGCACCTGCTGCAGCTAAACGCTCTCTGTTCAGGGATTCCCAAAAGATATCCATTAGTCACCCGAGGGCGCATTAAAAAGCCAGCTCATCGGGCCCTCAACAGACGCGGGAGTGGGGCCCAGGAATGTGCACATTCAACAAGCCTTCCGGATGCCTCTGATGCTGGCTGAAGCTGGAGAGCCATCCCTCCAAAGGCCTGGCATGCAGCAGGTGTTCAGGAAACATCGGCGGACAGACTGGCTGTTTGGGGCCCAATGCCTTCCGCTACACCTCTTCAGCTCGTTGGGGTGAGATGGCGGGGGCCCTCTGAGAGCTATGGGCTGCACTGGGAAGGGAGGAAAGGCTCCAGGGAGCCCCAGGCCAAGGATGTATGCTGTGCCTGAAGCCCCTGGGTTGGGGACCAGAGGGCCATGGTCCTATCTGCTGGGACCTGCTCATTCCCCATTACTGAGGAGCAAAAACAGCGGGCTTTTTCTGTGCTGTGGGGCTTTGGGGTCTGGGACACGCATGTCCTGGGAGACCACGTAGAGTGGGTAGGGCCTGGGAGTGAGTGGGGGGGGGCTAGATCCCTGCGTCTTGACCCTGACATCCACTCACTCTTCTTCACCCCTATATTGAATCCTGCATATGCTAGTCCCATTACGCAGTCCAGCGTTACTGAGCCCCTCCCTTTGGGTATTACCTGGTCACCAGGGAAATAGCAGGGACCATGACCAATCCCCCTCACCCCCACCCAAAGACCACACAGTCCAGGGGCGTGAGAAGCAGCTGGCTGAGCCGAGTTCCTTGGCTGCGGAAGGCAAACTAATTCAGCTGGAGTCCACTGTTGTGTTTACTAGCTGTACAAGCTTACTACGGGGCTTGGCCTCTCTGCTGCAAGACGATGTCTGTAAGTCATCTGGCCCAGGGTAGGCTTCCAATAACTGCTAGTCTCGCAATTACTAAGAGAGGAGAGGGAATGTAAGCAGCTAACCATACGGAGGTGAGGGTTTTGCTAAAGGTCTGCAGAAGTACCAACCCCTGCCTTGGCTGGTGGGGTGCGGTTAAGGGCAAGTTTCACAAAGGAGAAGGAGTTGGGCTTCAAGTTGAAGGGCAAGTGGGTGATCACCAAGCAAGTGGAAGGGGAAGCCGTCCCAGGCAGACGAACCCATGGACAAAGGCATGGAGGTGAGGCCTCAAGGTTATTCAGGGGGTCCAGGGTGGTTAGAGTATGGGGCTGGGGGGATCTGCCTGGCAGACAGTCTGGGCCAGGACGTGAAGGCCTCCAGTGTCTCACCGAGGAGCCTGAGCTCAATTCAGAAGGCCGTGGGGAGCCACGGGCTAGGGCGCGGAGGGCCCTAGGGGTTCTCAGTGTTGGCACTACCCACATTTTGGGTTGGATAATTCTCTGCTGTGGGGGCTGTCCTGTGTATCATAGGGTATTAGCAGCATCCTGACCTCTACCCACGAGAGGCCATTTAGCACCACCCTGTCCCCTGCAATTGTAACAATCCCAAATGTCTCCAGACATTGATAGATGTCCCTTGCAAGGCAAGGGGGCAAAATCGTCCCTTGATTTTCGAACTGTTGGGCCAGGGGGAAATGGCATGACTGCCTTATGCTTTTGAGAGCTGGCCCAGGCCACACCATGGAGCACAGACTAGAGGGACAGGGCCCGAACACCAAAGGACCAGCTGGAAGGCCACTGGAGCATCACAAGGGAGAAATGGCCATGGCCAAAGCCACGGCTGGGCACTGGGGCAGGAGGAAAGGAGCCAGGGATCCAGACCGAGGCAGGGTGTTAAGGGGACTCCCTGTGTAGTTGCTGAGTTTTAGCAGATTTCCCAATGGCAGGTACAATATGGTGGGTGCCAAAACCAAAACCCATCTTGAAGAGAGAGAGAGTCCTGGACCACCCATGCAGGCGTGCCAAGAGACTGAATGTCAAATGGTTCATCCAGAATTTGCCATTGCCCATCCCCAGCCTAAAGAAGGTGTTGGGTTTGGAGAACCCAAGAGACGAGATTCGAGATTCAGGGAAGGGTGTCTCCAACGTGCTGAGTGAACCCTGGCTGCCTCTTGGGAGAGGGGGCACTTCCCTTGGTCCTGGGCGAAGCAGGAGGGGCTACAAAGGACCACTCTGACAGCTGGGTTTCCAAGGAGTTTAGGGCTTACAAGACTGATCGGAGACTCTCGCCTGCTTTGCGCCCTCCTGAGTGCCCAGCACCCCACGGCTAGCACCCCAAGTGCTCATTAGAGGTTTGTGACATGAGTTCAAGCCTGAGGCTCCATGGGCCTGAGATGGCAGAGCTGGGGGCAAGACAGGGTCCGCGAGTGGTGAGCCGGGCTGCTGCAGGTGAAGGGCAAAGGGCAACCGTGGACTCCAGGGAAGAAGCCAGCTTTGGGCCATCTCTAACCCAAAGTGCTTCTTGTGGGGGAGGAGCCCTCAGCAGGAGAAGCCTGGAAGACCACCATTTATGTCGGAGACCAGGGGATATAGTCAGCTGTGGCCAGCAGGAGGCTTGGGCATCTCTAGTGCTGCGGAGCCACGGTCAGAGGAATTACCAAGAAAGCCTTCGAGATGCCTGCAAAAGTGCCTCCAGAGAATGAACCAGAAACTGCCCCCAAGAGGCCCCAGTGTGAAGGGGGCGGGTGACGACTATAGGTGCCATGCAACAGGGTGCTCTTTTCTCTGCAAACCTTCTCCCCAACCAAACCTGGCAGAGTCCTGAGAGGAGTCACCAGATCCTCCCCGTCCAAGGCAGGTTCCGAGCCTGGGCCCAGCTGGAGAAAGCGCCACCCTGGTAAGAGACTGGAGCTCTAGCGAGTCCCCAGGACAGGACTGGACTCGACTGTGAGAGACTGGAGGGGTATTTGTTGCCTGAGATGCTTAGAAAAGCTTCAGGACTTGCCCAAGATTTCACGCAGATGCTGGGAAAAGACAGATTTCTACAGCGAGCTTAACAGGGGATGTGCCTTTGTCCTTGGGCCAGTGCCAGCTGGTGGCCTCTGTTCAGCAACAGGCCCTGCCAGGCCCCTGCTCGGCTCTCTATGGCAGTGGGCTGACCCCACAAACTACATTTCCCAGGTTCCCTTGCCAAATGTTTTCCGTCTGAGGCTTGGCCGATGGAAGGCACTGGCGGGAGATGAGTACCCAAAGGAAGGGAGAAGCCAAGGTATCTCCCTCCCTTGTGCTTCCCATGGTGTCTCCAGTGGTGGCTTTGTCTCCTCCATGGTTCCAGAGTCCCCCAGATGCCCTGGCTCCTGGCTCTGGTGGTGCCATCTCCAGCCACAGGGGTGGCGGCAGCTTTTTGTAGTTGTTAATCTCAGGGTTATCTTCCCTTCTTCTCATTGTTCCTTTAATTCCTTTAACATCTTTATAACTAATTCCTCTGTATTAAATACACTTTATGGAAGGGCGCCTGGGTGGCTCAGCTGGTTAAGCA
Source organism: Crocuta crocuta (assembly GCF_008692635.1). Classification (NCBI taxonomy): domain Eukaryota; kingdom Metazoa; phylum Chordata; class Mammalia; order Carnivora; family Hyaenidae; genus Crocuta; species Crocuta crocuta. Next base: position 421,078 of record NW_027530007.1, on the reverse strand, counting down.
ATCGACTCTCGACTTTGGCTCTGGTTATGATCTCACGGTTCGTGAGAGCAAGCCCCTTGTCGGGCTGTGTGCACTGACAGCACAGAGCCTGCTTGGGACTCTCTCTTTCTCTCAAAATAAATAAATAAACTTAAAAAAATAAATACCTTTGATAGACTCCCTAGGCAGAGGTTTGCTTTTCTCTTGACGTGGCTGTCACCCACCCTTGGGTCCACTGATGGAGTTGGGATGGAAGGTGGGGTCCCAGAAGATCCCCATGTTTGGGTGGTGAAGATGCCCTTCACTGGGATGGGGAGCCATCAGATGAGCCAGCGGGACCCCCTGGGTTTGAGAGGTATGTGGGTCATCCATGGAGAACCATTTGCCCCTGCATCCACCAGGTGACACCCCATTCCTGGTCTTTGGCTCTCTCTTCCAGATCAGGGAGTCCTCAAAACTGTCAGGCGAGACTAGTAAGGGCCAGAAGAAACCTTCATGCTAGTTTTACAGGCTGACTCTCTATCAGAGTCAAGTTTGTGGGCTGTGCTAGCCGCACCCTCAGCGTGGCCTATCTCTCAGAAATGTTTGGGAACCAGGTAATTTCCCAGACTCCTGGTCAGGAGATGGGATTTTCCACCTCGCAAGTCACTTCCCAGTTTCATTCAGCGCCTAGAAGTACCAATCTTGCCATCTTCATCTTGGGGGTTGGTGGCCCAGAGCAGAGGTCCATGAACCTCTCGGGCAACCTGCAGTGAGGGAACAGGGGAACAGAATAGACTGCAGCCCTGCTCACCCCACTCCTCAGAAGTGCCCCGTGTGTTGGGGCAAGGACTCCCAGGCCTGGCGGAGTAAGTTCTGGCCACACGGGGCTGGCCCTCGCTTAGAGTTGTGGCTCAAAGAGGGTGAAGATGGAAGACGGCGAAGATAGCGGGTAGAGTGGGTGCTGGGTTGCGATAGGAGCCCCAGGGGAGCCAGCCAACCCTCATGGCCCTTGGCCTGGGCCCTCTCTGGACGCCCTCAGTTTCCCGGATGGCTTTCTGCCCCGGACTTGTTTACTTGTTTGTCACCTGGACGGGAGACTTAAGAAGGAAGGCAGGGCAGGGTCTGGCTCGCTCTGAGAAGAGCTTAAAAAACGCTTAAGGACAGGGGCATCTGGCTGGCTCAGTCGGTGGAGCATGCAACTCTTGATCTCAGGGTGGTGAGTGCAAGCCCCACTGTGGGCATGGAGCCCACTTAAAAAAATGTTTAAGGATAAATGAACAAACGAGGAATAGTGATAACAGCCAATTCAGTATACACAGCTTATTAAGTTACATATACATTTGTAAGCACACATACAAATTATATATCGTATAGTGTTTAGTCTTAAGAAAATATAACCCTTTGAGATTAGTGCAGAGACACCCTCAGATGGTCTGGCTCCAGTCCAAATGAGTGAATCATATAGAACACTGGTGGTCCCCCAGAGCTAGTGTCACCTTTGTGAGACGTCTTTTTCCAAATTAGTGTCCCATCCCCCACAGGAGTGGGGAGCCTGCGGGGAGGAGGGAGGGGGAGCTGGATGCAGGGCAGGTTGAGAGGCACAGCCTGGGGGCAGCAACAGACCTGGTGGGAGGGTGTCTCCAAGGCGAAGGGGCACAGAAGGAGGTGGAGGGGTCCCCGAGGGCGGGAGCCCCGGGCGCGGGTCGGGGCTAAGAACCGGAGTAGGGATGCGGGCCGAGCCCTAGGG